>NC_086448.1:393986222-394286222 GCF_028390025.1 Pseudophryne corroboree
AGTTTAAGTGTACACATGTACACCATAGTTTAAGAGTATATATTTATACCACTAAGGTGTTTTTCCCTATTAGCCATAGTAATTGGCTGTGTAGGATGATACGCACCTTCACACGAAACACCACATTGCATCTTTAGGATATTAGAATATTTTAATAATGCGTGGACTGAGGATGCATAAAGCACACATTAATTCACGTGAATATCACAAGTGATTGTAATCACTAAAAAGTAATTAGTGGTAACTTTGGAGTCTTGGAGGTTGTCACTAACAAAGTTTTGGATTCACTTATAAATAAAATATTATCACGGTAGGAACGAGCAGCCTTTATATAGTCACGGTGTGGATGTTATCACTGTAGTCATATATTTTTTCACAGTCACATTTTTGTCACGTTATTTTCACTTATGCTGCTCACTAATAGCTCACAGAGTCAATTATAACACTGTCTAGCTATATACAAAGCCCCTTGTTTGGAGAATACATGTAGGGACAGTACAACTTGCCCATATGGTATGAATCTATATATTTGATATATGTTACTATTAAGTGGTGATTAATCATTTAAAAATTGGATTCCAAGACCTTAGAGCATATGAACTATATATGGAATATGGATCGCATCAATCAAAGATCAATAAATATTATTGGATTTACTCCGTGGGAATTTCCGTACATAGGATCACTAGTCTAAATGTTAGAGATTGAGAGCTTATTTACTATTTAATATCAATAATCATTTTCACAACTTAGTATGTTTAATAACTTAAAATTAAAACAGATAGATCACCTGTACAGAGCAATTTCTTTTGACATTTAAACTATATTTCTATATATTGATAATTACATGTTCACGTATTTGAATAAATGATGGATACAGGGTAATATACATGGAATTATATATCCATATTGGAGACTATTATATACTAATTGACCCCATTATCATGTCATCTCGTTTTTGAAGGGAGAATGATTAGTCTAATTTAAGAGCATAGGACTCACACCGTAATCCCATTACTTGGCCTGATGGACAGCAGGTGCTGCCGTTTAGGATCAATGCAGATAGGACTCCACATAGGTAATGAGAAGTAACGTCTTTTTGTTTCAAAAAATATAAATCCAGAGAGTAATTGGTCCGTTCTGATCCACGGCTCCCATAAATATGTCATATCCGGCGGGCGCTGATTACTATAGTGCCCTGAGGAAGCCTATGAGCGAAATGTGCATTGGCCTAGAGCTAGTGTGTTTTATGTGCATAATACAAATGTTATAAATAATGTCCTATTAATCTATGTGTATGTACCGTACTTAGGGGAGTTGCTATCATTAGCCTTTAGATAATTTTGAATACGAGCGGTGCTACTGCCCGTCTAACCACAAAATATATGTGATTTATAGAAATAAGAAGCGTGTGACGGCACTGCCAATCTCACGGCAGCAGTTATATGAATTAAGTACTTCCTTCGCTGACACTTCACTAACGTGTTGCACCATATAGGAACCATTAGAGTGTATAAGAGCAGATCAAATACGCTGATTTAGCTGTCCAACATATGAGGTTACTATATATCCAATGTCTGTGAGGATACTCTAATAATGATACTGTGAACTGCGCAATATTAGCAGTAGGAAGCAATAGTTTGATTACAGTGGTATTATAACTACATATTGCACATTGACACGTATACACTGTGCACATCATATTAAGTTGGACCTTGTATGACCATATATGTGCTCCTGTCAGCCCCAATTATTGAATACAAAATATATGTGACTGTTAGAAATAAATAGCCTGTGACGGCACTGCTAATTTCGTGGCAGCTACTATATGAATTAAGGAATTCCTCTGCTGACACTCCACTAACGTGTTACATTATATAGGAATCATTAAAGTGAATAAGGGCAGATTAAACACGCTGATTCAGCTGCATAACATATGAGGTTATCATATATTTAATATCTGTGAGGAAATCCTGACAATGATACTGTGAACTGCGCAATATCAGTAGCAGAAAGCAAGAGCATAATTACATTGGTGTCATTTATAATTGCAGATTGCACATTGACACGTATATACTGTGCATATCATATTAAGTTGGACTTTATATGACTATATAGGTGCTTCTGTCAGCCCCAATTATTGAATTAACTGACCACATCTAGATCTGCTTGAGCTGCAGATCATATGGGAAGTATAACAAGGTGGTTTAACAACACATGATATCATATTAACAGTATCCTACAGCAGACTTACAGTCTATGTTGCTAGTACTATCAAAGCAATTGTGCTGATATCAGTGAGAACGACTAATCTCAGTATAACATAGTAGGAGCAAGTACGGTCTACACATATTAGGATTACCTAAAAATACAAATATAAAATGCACTCGACACACCAGCTCTATTTTTAATCTTTATTCACTTACTTTCATCCTTTTCACTTTCTTCACTATCTTTTATTACTTCGCTTGATTTAAAATAAAGACAATACAAGTCTGTAAAATTAACTTGATTATATATAAAATTAATAAACGTTGAATGTGGCATTTTTTGCCTATGTGTACGAACAATATAGGGATTTTAATGAATTATCAATAAAGAAATTAATTTTAACATAGTGGATATTGGGTTGTGTGCACCGCACAAATAACTGATTTCTTTTTTTTCCCCTCTCTTTGGGGATTTGACCTTATATCTTGACCTAAATCAGTTGGTAGCACCTATAATTACCTTAATAGTGTTCCATGATTTATTCACTTAACAGTGAAAGTGGTATCAATATATGTAAAGGTATCCCAAGCGAACAAAATATCTGGATAATTACATCTTGGTGCGGGTTATCCTCCAACTTGGA
This sequence comes from Pseudophryne corroboree, assembly GCF_028390025.1. Taxonomy (NCBI): domain Eukaryota; kingdom Metazoa; phylum Chordata; class Amphibia; order Anura; family Myobatrachidae; genus Pseudophryne; species Pseudophryne corroboree. The sequence continues at coordinate 393,989,077 of NC_086448.1, forward strand.
GGAGAGTTATACTCTCTCCATTGTTATAAAATAGTATCCTTGTCTAGGCTATCCATCCCCTCAGATAAGGTATTTGTCCATGCCGCTACAGCACTACACACCCAGGCCGACGCAATTGCCGGTCTGAGTAAGGTACCTGAATGTGTATAAATGGACTTCAGGGTAATCTCCTGTTTGCGGTCAGCACACTCTTTGAGGGTAGCCGTATCCTGGGACGGGAGGGCTACCTTCTTGGATAAGCGTGTTAATGCTTTGTCCACCCTAGGGGAGGATTCCCATCGTAACCTATCCGTTGATGGGAAAGGATACGCCATAAGAATCCTTTTGGAAATCTGCAGTCTTTTATCTGGAGATTCCCAAGCTTTTTCACATAACTCGTTCAGCTCGTGTGAGGGGGGAAAGGTTACCTCAGGCTTCTTTCCCTTGTACATATGTACCCTCTTGTCAGCGACAGGGGGTTCCTCTGTGATGTGCAAAACATCTTTTATTGCCATAATCATAAATCGAATGGATTTTGCCAATTTTGGCTGTAACTTTGCATCATCGTAATCGACACTGGAGTCAGAATCCGTGTCGGTATCTGTGTCAACAATCTGGGATAGTGGGCGCTTATGAGACCCTGACAGTCCCTGCAACATAGGATCAGGCATGGGTTGAAACCCTGACTGTCCCAAAGCTTCTGCCTTGTCTAATCTTTTGTACAATGAGTTTACACTAGCATTTAAAACATTCCACATATCCATCCAATCAGCTGTCGGCGGAGACACCACATTCATTTGCTCCCGCTCCTCTCTAATATAGCCTTCTTCCTCAGACATGTCGACACACGTGTACCGACACACTTCACACACAGGGAATGCTTTTTCTGAAGACAGTTTCCCCACAAGGCCCTTTGGAGAGACAGAGAGAGAGTATGCCAGCACACCCCCCAGCGCTATATAACCCAGGAATAAAACAGTAACTTAATGTTTGCCCAGTAGTGCTGCTGTATGTAATTTGCGAATTATGTGCCCCCCCCCCTCTTTTCAACCCTCTTGTCTAACGTGGTATAAGCAGGGTAGAGTCCGGGGAGCTTCCTCTCAGCGGTGCTGTGGAGAAAAAATGGCGCTGGTGAGTGCTGAGGGAGAAGCCCCGCCCCCTCGGAGGCGGGCTTCTGTCCCGCTTAAACTGTAAAATTGGTGGGGGCTTATACATATATAAAGTGCCCAGCTGTATATATGTTATATTTTTGCGAAAGAGGTTTATATTGCTGCCCAGGGCGCCCCCCCTGCGCCCTGCACCCTTACAGTGACCGGATTATGTGAGGTGTATGGGAGCAAAGGCGCACAGCTGCAGTGCTGTGCGTTACCTCAGTGAAGATCATGAAGTCTTCTGCCGCCTCTGAAGTCTTCTTTTCTTCTCATACTCACCCGGCTTCTATCTTCCGGCTCTGCGAGGGGGACGGCGGCGCGGCTCTGGGACGGACGGCGAGGGTGAGATCCTGCGTACCAATCCCACTGGAGCTAATGGTGTCCAGTAGCCTAAGAAGCAGGACCTTGCAACTCAGAGAGTAGGGCTGCTTCTCTCCCCTCAGTCCCTCGATGAGGGAGTCTGTTGCCAGCAGTGCTCCCTGAAAATTAAAAACCTAACAAAATACTTTCTGTCAGAAAGCTCAGGAGAGCTCCTGAAAAGCACCCAGTCTCCACTGGGTACAGTATCAAACTGAGGTCTGGAGGAGGGGCATAGAGGGAGGAGCCAGTGCACACCCAGAACTAAAGTCTTTCTTAAAGTGCCCATGTCTCCTGCGGAGCCCGTCTATCCCCATGGTCCTTACGGAGTCCCCAGCATCCTCTAGGACGTTAGAGAAAATAGGATTTTAATACCTACCGGTAAATCCTTTTCTCTTAGTCCGTAGAGGATGCTGGGCACCCGTCCCAGTGCGTACTGTGTCTGCAGTAATTAAATGGCCCTTAACTCCAGAACATTTATGTGGAGATGAAAACATCCAAGGAAGACTTGACCATCTTCCTTGGATGTTTTCCCCCTGTGTGACTGCTCTCCAGCCTCAGAGGGTTGCATCCGTGGTCCCTAGGATCCCGTCCTGGATCCCGAACCATCGCCCCTCTAGGTGGTGAGAACTGTGCAGCCACCAATGGAGTGAGATTCTGGTCTTGGAAGACAGGATTATCCTCCGGTGCATGTGTAGGTGGGATCCGGACCACTTGTCCAACAGGTCCCCTGGAACACTCTGGCATGGAACCTGCCAAACTGAATGGCCTCGTAGGCCGCAACCATCTTCCCCAGCAACTGAATGCATTGATGGATTAACACTCTTGCTGGTTTCAGAATTTGTTTGACCAGACTCTGGATCTCCAGAGCCTTTCCACTAGAAGAAAACCTCTTCTGTGTCCAGTATCACTCCCAAAAACAACAACCGCGTCATTTAGAGATGAGCGGGTTCGGTTTCTCTGAATCCGAACCCGCCAGAACTTCATGTTTTTTTTCACGGGTCCGAGCGACTCGGATCTTCCCGCCTTGCTCGGTTAACCCGAGCGCGCCCGAACGTCATCATGACGCTGTCGGATTCTCGCGAGGCTCGGATTCTATCGCGAGACTCGGATTCTATATAAGGAGCCGCGCGTCGCCGCCATTTTCACACGTGCATTGAGATTGATAGGGAGAGGACGTGGCTGGCGTCCTCTCCATTTAGATTATAAGAGACTGAGAGTGATTTACTGGAGCTGACTAGGAGGAGTACTGTTACTGTAGAAGTGTAGAGACTGAGTGGAGAGAGTTTACTAGTGAGGACAGTGCAGTTTACTTTATAATCCGTTCTCTGCCTGAAAAAAGCGATACACAGCACACAGTGACTCAGTCACATACCATATCTGTGTGCACTGCTCAGGCTCAGGCCAGTGTGCTGCATCATCTATTATCTATATATAATATTATATATATCTGTCTGACTGCTCAGATCACACAGCTTATAATTGTGGGGGAGACTGGGGAGCACTACTGCAGTGCCAGTTATAGGTTATAGCAGGAGCCAGGAGTACATAATATATTATATAGTGAGTGACCACCAGACACACAGTGCAGTTTATTTAATATATCCGTTCTCTGCCTGAAAAAAGCGATACACACAGTGACTCAGTCAGTCACATACCATATCTGTGTGCACTGCTCAGGCTCAGGCCAGTGTGCTGCATCATCTATTATCTATATATAATATTATATATATCTGTCTGACTGCTCAGCTCACACAGCTTATAATTGTGGGGGAGACTGGGGAGCACTACTGCAGTGCCAGTTATAGGTTATAGCAGGAGCCAGGAGTACATAATATATTATATAGTGAGTGACCACCAGACACACAGTGCAGTTTATTTAATATATCCGTTCTCTGCCTGAAAAAAGCGATACACACAGTGACTCAGTCAGTCACATACCATATCTGTGTGCACTGCTCAGGCTCAGGCCAGTGTGCTGCATCATCTATTATCTATATATAATATTATATATATCTGTCTGACTGCTCAGCTCACACAGCTTATAATTGTGGGGGAGACTGGGGAGCACTACTGCAGTGCCAGTTATAGGTTATAGCAGGAGCCAGGAGTACATAATATATTATATAGTGAGTGACCACCAGACACACAGTGCAGTTTATTTAATATATCCGTTCTCTGCCTGAAAAAAGCGATACACACAGTGACTCAGTCAGTCACATACCATATCTGTGTGCACTGCTCAGGCTCAGGCCAGTGTGCTGCATCATCTATATATATTATATATCTGTCTGACTGCTCAGCTCACACAGCTTATAATTGTGGGGGAGACTGGGGAGCACTACTGCAGTGCCAGTTATAGGTTATAGCAGGAGCCAGGAGTACATATTATATTAAAATTAAACAGTGCACACTTTTGCTGCAGGAGTGCCACTGCCAGTGTGACTGACCAGTGACCTGACCACACTGACCACCAGTATAGTTAGTAGTATACTTATATTGTGATTGCCTGAAAAAGTTAAACACTCGTCGTGTGACTTCACTTGTGTGTTTTTTTTTTTTTTATTCTATAAAAATAAAACTCATTCTGCTGACAGACAGTGTCCAGCAGGTCCGTCATTATATAATATATAATATATACCTGTCCGGCTGCAGTAGTGATATATATATATTTTTTATATCATTTATCATCCAGTCGCAGCAGACACAGTACGGTAGTTCACGGCTGTGGCTACCTCTGTGTCTCTGCACTCGGCAGGCAGTCCGTCCATAATTGTAATACCACCTAACCGTGGATTTTTTTCATTCTTCTTTATACATACATAGTTACATAGACATCTTCTCTTTATCAACCAGTCTATATTAGCTGCAGACACAGTACAGTACGGTAGTTCACGGCTGTGGCTACCTCTGTGTCTGCACTCGGCAGGCAGTCCGTCCATAATTGTATACCACCTAACCGTGGTTTTTTTTCATTCTTCTTTATACATACATAGTTACATAGACATCTTCTCTTTATCAACCAGTCTATATTAGCTGCAGACACAGTACAGTACGGTAGTTCACGGCTGTGGCTACCTCTGTGTCTGCACTCGGCAGGCAGTCCGTCCATAATTGTATACCACCTAACCGTGGATTTTTTTCAGTCTTCTTTATACATACATAGTTACATAGACATCTTCTCTTTATCAACCAGTCTATATTAGCTGCAGACACAGTACAGTACGGTAGTTCACGGCTGTGGCTACCTCTGTGTCTGCAGTCGGCAGGCAGTCCATAATTGTATACTAGTATCCATCTTCATTGTTTACCTGAGGTGCCTTTTAGTTGTGCCTATTAAAATATGGAGAACAAAAATGTTGAGGTTCCAAAATTAGGGAAAGATCAAGATCCACTTCCACCTCGTGCTGAAGCTGCTGCCACTAGTCATGGCCGAGACGATGAAATGCCAGCAACGTCGTCTGCCAAGGCCGATGCCCAATGTCATAGTACAGAGCATGTCAAATCCAAAACACCAAATATCAGAAAAAAAAGGACTCCAAAACCTAAAATAAAATTGTCGGAGGAGAAGCGTAAACTTGCCAATATGCCATTTACCACACGGAGTGGCAAGGAACGGCTGAGGCCCTGGCCTATGTTCATGGCTAGTGGTTCAGCTTCACATGAGGATGGAAGCACTCAGCCTCTCGCTAGAAAAATGAAAAGACTCAAGCTGGCAAAAGCAGCACAGCAAAGAACTGTGCATTCTTCGAAATCCCAAATCCACAAGGAGAGTCCAATTGTGTCGGTTGCGATGCCTGACCTTCCCAACACTGGACGTGAAGAGCATGCGCCTTCCACCATTTGCACGCCCCCTGCAAGTGCTGGAAGGAGCACCCGCAGTCCAGTTCCTGATAGTCAGATTGAAGATGTCAGTGTTGAAGTACACCAGGATGAGGAGGATATGGGTGTTGCTGGCGCTGGGGAGGAAATTGACCAGGAGGATTCTGATGGTGAGGTGGTTTGTTTAAGTCAGGCACCCGGGGAGACACCTGTTGTCCGTGGGAGGAATATGGCCGTTGACATGCCAGGTGAAAATACCAAAAAAATCAGCTCTTCGGTGTGGAGGTATTTCACCAGAAATGCGGACAACAGGTGTCAAGCCGTGTGTTCCCTTTGTCAAGCTGTAATAAGTAGGGGTAAGGACGTTAACCACCTCGGAGTCGGAACATCCTCCCTTGTACGTCACCTGCAGCGCATTCATAATAAGTCAGTGACAAGTTTAAAAACTTTGGGTGACAGCGGAAGCAGTCCACTGACCAGTAAATCCCTTCCTCTTGTAACCAAGCTCACGCAAACCACCCCACCAACTCCCTCAGTGTCAATTTCCTCCTTCCCCAGGAATGCCAATAGTCCTGCAGGCCATGTCACTGGCAATTCTGACGAGTCCTCTCCTGCCTGGGATTCCTCCGATGCATCCTTGCGTGTAACGCCTACTGCTGCTGGCGCTGCTGTTGTTGCCGCTGGGAGTCGATGGTCATCCCAGAGGGGAAGTCGTAAGCCCACTTGTACTACTTCCAGTAAGCAATTGACTGTTCAACAGTCCTTTGCGAGGAAGATGAAATATCACAGCAGTCATCCTACTGCAAAGCGGATAACTGAGGCCTTGACAACTATGTTGGTGTTAGACGTGCGTCCGGTATCCGCCGTTAGTTCACAGGGAACTAGACAATTTATTGAGGCAGTGTGCCCCCGTTACCAAATACCATCTAGGTTCCACTTCTCTAGGCAGGCGATACCGAGAATGTACACGGACGTCAGAAAAAGACTCACCAGTGTCCTAAAAAATGCAGTTGTACCCAATGTCCACTTAACCACGGACATGTGGACAAGTGGAGCAGGGCAGGGTCAGGACTATATGACTGTGACAGCCCACTGGGTAGATGTATGGACTCCCGCCGCAAGAACAGCAGCGGCGGCACCAGTAGCAGCATCTCGCAAACGCCAACTCTTTCCTAGGCAGGCTACGCTTTGTATCACCGCTTTCCAGAATACGCACACAGCTGAAAACCTCTTACGGCAACTGAGGAAGATCATCGCGGAATGGCTTACCCCAATTGGACTCTCCTGTGGATTTGTGGCATCGGACAACGCCAGCAATATTGTGTGTGCATTAAATATGGGCAAATTCCAGCACGTCCCATGTTTTGCACATACCTTGAATTTGGTGGTGCAGAATTTTTTAAAAAACGACAGGGGCGTGCAAGAGATGCTGTCGGTGGCCAGAAGAATTGCGGGACACTTTCGGCGTACAGGCACCACGTACAGAAGACTGGAGCACCACCAAAAACTACTGAACCTGCCCTGCCATCATCTGAAGCAAGAAGTGGTAACGAGGTGGAATTCAACCCTCTATATGCTTCAGAGGTTGGAGGAGCAGCAAAAGGCCATTCAAGCCTATACAATTGAGCACGATATAGGAGGTGGAATGCACCTGTCTCAAGTGCAGTGGAGAATGATTTCAACGTTGTGCAAGGTTCTGATGCCCTTTGAACTTGCCACACGTGAAGTCAGTTCAGACACTGCCAGCCTGAGTCAGGTCATTCCCCTCATCAGGCTTTTGCAGAAGAAGCTGGAGGCATTGAAGAAGGAGCTAAAAGGGAGCGATTCCGCTAGGCATGTGGGACTTGTGGATGCAGCCCTTAATTCGCTTAACAAGGATTCACGGGTGGTCAATCTGTTGAAATCAGAGCACTACATTTTGGCCACCATGCTCGATCCTAGATTTAAAGCCTACCTTGGATCTCTCTTTCCGGCAGACACAAGTCTGCTGGGGTTGAAAGACCTGCTGGTGACAAAATTGTCAAGTCAAGCGGAACGCGACCTGTCAACATCTCCTCCTTCACATTCTCCCGCAACTGGGGGTGCGAGGAAAAGGCTCAGAATTCCGAGCCCACCCGCTGGCGGTGATGCAGGGCAGTCTGGAGCGACTGCTGATGCTGACATCTGGTCCGGACTGAAGGACCTGACAACGATTACGGACATGTCGTCTACTGTCACTGCATATGATTCTCTCAACATTGATAGAATGGTGGAGGATTATATGAGTGACCGCATCCAAGTAGGCACGTCACACAGTCCGTACTTATACTGGCAGGAAAAAGAGGCAATTTGGAGGCCCTTGCACAAACTGGCTTTATTCTACCTAAGTTGCCCTCCCACAAGTGTGTACTCCGAAAGAGTGTTTAGTGCCGCCGCTCACCTTGTCAGCAATCGGCGTACGAGGTTACATCCAGAAAATGTGGAGAAGATGATGTTCATTAAAATGAATTATAATCAATTCCTCCGCGGAGACATTGACCAGCAGCAATTGCCTCCACAAAGTACACAGGGAGCTGAGATGGTGGATTCCAGTGGGGACGAATTGATAATCTGTGAGGAGGGGGATGTACACGGTGATATATCGGAGGGTGAAGATGAGGTGGACATCTTGCCTCTGTAGAGCCAGTTTGTGCAAGGAGAGATTAATTGCTTCTTTTTTGGGGGGGGTCCAAACCAACCCGTCATATCAGTCACAGTCGTGTGGCAGACCCTGTCACTGAAATGATGGGTTGGTTAAAGTGTGCATGTCCTGTTTTGTTTATACAACATAAGGGTGGGTGGGAGGGCCCAAGGACAATTCCATCTTGCACCTCTTTTTTCTTTTCTTTTTCTTTGCATCATGTGCTGATTGGGGAGGGTTTTTTGGAAGGGACATCCTGCGTGACACTGCAGTGCCACTCCTAGATGGGCCCGGTGTTTGTGTCGGCCACTAGGGTCGCTAATCTTACTCACACAGTCAGCTACCTCATTGCGCCTCTTTTTTTCTTTGCGTCATGTGCTGTTTGGGGAGGGTTTTTTGGAAGGGACATCCTGCGTGACACTGCAGTGCCACTCCTAGATGGGCCCGGTGTTTGTGTCGGCCACTAGGGTCGCTAATCTTACTCACACAGCTACCTCATTGCGCCTCTTTTTTTCTTTGCGTCATGTGCTGTTTGGGGAGGGTTTTTTGGAAGGGACATCCTGCGTGACACTGCAGTGCCACTCCTAGATGGGCCCGGTGTTTGTGTCGGCCACTAGGGTCGCTAATCTTACTCACACAGCTACCTCATTGCGCCTCTTTTTTTCTTTGCGTCATGTGCTGTTTGGGGAGGGTTTTTTGGAAGGGACATCCTGCGTGACACTGCAGTGCCACTCCTAGATGGGCCCGGTGTTTGTGTCGGCCACTAGGGTCGCTTATCTTACTCACACAGCGACCTCGGTGCAAATTTTAGGACTAAAAATAATATTGTGAGGTGTGAGGTATTCAGAATAGACTGAAAATGAGTGTAAATTATGGTTTTTGAGGTTAATAATACTTTGGGATCAAAATGACCCCCAAATTCTATGATTTAAGCTGTTTTTTAGTGTTTTTTGAAAAAAACACCCGAATCCAAAACACACCCGAATCCGACAAAAAAAATTCGGTGAGGTTTTGCCAAAACGCGTTCGAACCCAAAACACGGCCGCGGAACCGAACCCAAAACCAAAACACAAAACCCGAAAAATTTCAGGCGCTCATCTCTAGCGTCATTGGGACCAACTGCGATTTTGGCAAGTTTAGGAGCCAACCATGTTGTTGAAGAACTGTCAGGGAGAGTAGATGTTTTGCACCAACTGGTCCCTGGATCTCGCCTTTATCAGGAGATCATCCAAGTACGGGATAATTGTGACTCCTTGCTTGCGAAGGAGAACCATCATTTCCGCCATCACCCTGGTGAAAATCCTCGGAGCCGTGGACAGACCAAACGGCAACGTCTGAAATTGGTAATGACAATCCTGAATTGCAAACCTCAGGTAGCTTGATGCAGTGGCTAAATGGGAACATATAAGTAGGCATCCTTTATGTCTACCAAAACCATGAAATCTCCTTTATCCCCCGGACTGGAGATCACTACCCTGAGAGATTCCATCTTGAAATTGAATTTCTTTAGGTAGAAATTAAGGGATTTCAGATTTAAGATTGGTCTGACTGAGCCGTCCGGCTTCGGGACCACGAAGAGGCTTGAATAAAAACCTTCTCCCTGCTGACTAAGGCTGATTTGAACAATCGGTGAGGGGGAACGTCTTGAAACCCCAGTTTGTACCCTTGGGACACTATTTGTAAAGCCCACGAGTCCAGGTCCGAATGAATCCAGAACTGACTGAAGAGTTTTAGACGTGCCCCCCACTGGTGCGGGCTCCTGCAAGAGAGCCCCAGCGTCATGCAGTGGATTTGGCAAAAGCAGAGGACGATCTCTGCTCCTGCGATCTTGAAGAGGCTACAGACCTCTTCCCTCTTTTCCTTCCTCTACCTGCAAAGAAAGGGGAATCTTAACTTCTTGCATATCTATTGGGCCGAAATGACTGCGTCAGATAATGATGCGTCTTCATCCGTTGAGAGGGAACATAGGGCAAGAAGGATGACTTACCTGCGGGAGCTGCCGAGATCAAATTAACTAGGCCGTCGCCAAACAAGGCTTCACCTTCATAGGGAAGAGACTCCCTTTCTTCTTGGAGTCAGCATCAGCATTCCCTTGGTGAATCCACAATGCCCTCCTATCCGAGACTGCCATGAAATTGGCCCGTGAGCACTTGTGCCCGGTGTAGGATTTTTAAATATGTGTAGTTTACTGTATGCAAAGGTTTAAAACCTTTTAGGAACTGAGATCTAAGGTGTATTACATGTAGTTTAAAAAAAACAAAAAAGGTTTATTTTATGGCAGTAGTTTCCAAACTGGGGTTCTTGCACTGGTAGCATAGTTTGGTGGTCCAGGACCAATTAAAATTATTTATACTTTATTAAATTGGCAAAACCATTCCCTCACAACATAACTGAACCTGAGGATGACATGCTATAAACACAATTTACTTAATTTTATATTTTTTTCTGAATTTCTCAATAAAAAAAACTTTGGCCTAGGGGTGCCGTGAAACAAATTGTGATACTCTAGGGCAGGGGTGTCAAACCCATGGGCCGCATGCCGCCCCCAATGCATCCTTTTGTGGCCCACAGGCCGGGGTCCGACAGGGGTCCTTTTGTGGCCCGATCACCTTGCTTAGAGCGAGGGCAAGAGAGTGCAGCCAGAGTCTTTGCTTTCTATGTGCGGCACCATCTTCCCGAAGAGATCACCGGGAAGATAGTGCCCCTTCCACTGGCTACAGCACAGGTATACTGGGGTGGGGTAGCAAACTGGGGGCCCCAATGGGCCCCTCCAGCAGTCCCTCTACCAAAACACGTCTTTTGGTGGTTTTGCGGTGTTGTTATAACTACATGGTGACGATACTGTAGCACAGAGATTTTCAACCATTTACAACTCACGTCACACAGAACAAGATTTAAATATTGACAAGGCACACTGAAATATAATGGTGATGCATGGTGCAGTATCGTGTCCTAGGATGTCATGTCGCAGCTTCTCCATAGGTAACGCCTGAACAGGCCCGGTGACAGGGGGGACAAAGGGGACACTTGTTCAGGGCTCCAAGTATTAAGAACAGAAATAATGGGGCCACAGTGCCAATATTGCTTTTTAAAGTGTATCCACCAACTGCTCAATTTAAGCAGGAAAACAATTAACAGGCCAACTAAACCCTCCCCCCTCCTTTTACCCCATTACTTTGTCCAGTCCCTGTGGTCCATACTGTATTGCCATTATTATGCATGTTGCTGTGCTGGCCCTTTTCTGAATGTCCCTGCCACCGCCACCGAAGAGCTGGATAGCCCAGTATGAAAACCACCTGCCGGCCTCACTGACGGTCCGAGTCAAAGGCTCCATTTTTTTTTAAAGATCCCTCTGCCAAGTTAAGGGGGGGGTTGAGGGGGCCCCAGAGATATCAGTGTACTGGGCCCTGAGATTTCTGTTGCTGGCCCTGACCCTCAGGGGCGTATCTACCCCTTGGCCAGGATGGCACTTGCCAGGGGCACCATCCAGCTGTGCCAACCGTGGCTAAGGGATAGAGTTCTGCAGTCTCGAAAGGGCGCTATGGCAATCAGCGTGGGACTGACCAATTAGACGGTGAGGGAAGGATACTGAAATTGTCCCAACCCTGTTACAGTTTGAAACGCCCCTCAACTGCTGTCCACTGCTTCACTCCTAGCTCTGCCCCTTTGAAATTATTAATCCCTACCCCCCGGTAGGCGGAGTTCTCCAGGCCCATACTCAGGAGTCACCACTGCTGTACATTATGTGCCGGTTGCAGAGGCAGAGCGGGGAACATCAGAGAACGCCACAAATTACACAGTGGGCAAGGAGATGGCTGGAGACAGCTGCACAGCCATGCCTTGCAAGTTCGAGAGAGCTGTTGAATTTCAGCACTTCAAGTCAGAGCCTGCCCCCTGCTGCCCAAGCAGTCCGTGACAGTTAGTGTCGAGGAGGGGGGGATTTGTGCATGTGTGCTATCAGTGTGTGTGTGGGGGGGTGGAGGATGTGTGTGACTGTGAGGGAGCTGTCAGTGTCAGTGGGGAGAGGAGCAGGAGGGAGTTGTCAGTGTGTGGAAGTGATGAGAGTTGTCAGTACTGGGGAAATGTGTGTGTGTGTGTGTGTGTGTGTGTGTGTGTGTGTGTGTGTGTGTACTAGATTTAGGAGTGTGTGTTTGTGAGAGGTTTCAGTTGGGGAATTAGAGTTCATACAGTAATTAAATGTTTTCATATTGAGAACTACATCTCCCAGCATATACAGTGTGCTGGGGATGCTAACAAGCTTTATTTAAAAGTTTAAAAAACATTGCTTTTATGACTGCAATGGTTAAAAAGGGAGAGCTATAAATCAATTTATCAGTGAATGATCGCAGTTTGAGCTGTTACATTTTACTGAACCACCTATCCCTCCACACTCACTACCTGTCCTCAGGATACATTTACCATCCCGGCAGACGGTATACCGGCGGTCATTTGACCGATGTTGGAATCCTGACACCACTTGGGAGACTGGTGCCGGCACACAGACAGCCAACATCCCGAAGGCGAGTATTGGAGGGAGGGTTAGGACCGGGGGAGGGGGTGTTAGGGAAGGCACTAGGAGGTGGGGGGGGGGTTAGTCCTAGCTGCCACCCCCTGAGGGTTAGCCCTATCCGCCACCCCCCCCCCCAGAGGGTTAGGATTAGGATTAGGTATCATGTGACTGCTGGAATCCCGAGCGCCGGATGCCATACCCAACCCCCTTTACTTTTTCAGGCATTTCTATCTCTCCTCTCTCTATGGTGTTCCGATTGCCCACTTTCCCTTGTGCTTTTCTCTCTCTCTCTCTCTCCTTTGTTTAGAGCATCAGTTTCTGTAGTCCACTTTATCCTTATTTTCTCTAACGTCCTAAGTGGATGCTGGGGACTCCGTAAGGACCATGGGGAATAGCGGATCCGCAGGAGACTGGGCACATCTAAAGAAAGCTTTAGGACTAGCTGGTGTGCACTGGCTCCTCCCCCTATGACCCTCCTCCAAGCCTCAGTTAGATTTCTGTGCCCGACGAGAAGGGTGCACACTAGGGGCTCTCCTGAGCTTCTTAGTGAAAGTTTTAGTTTAGGTTTGTTATTTTCAGTGAGACCTGCTGGCAACAGGCTCACTGCATCGAGGGACTAAGGGGAGAAGAAGCGTACTCACCTGCGTGCAGAGTGGATTGGGCTTCTTGGCTACTGGACATTAGCTCCAGAGGTACGATCACAGGTCCAGCCTGGATGGGTCCCGGAGCCGCGCCGCCGGCCCCCTTACAGAGCCAGAAGAGCGAAGAGGTCCGGAAAAATCGGCGGCAGAAGACGTTCCTGTCTTCAATAAGGTAGCGCACAGCACTGCAGCTGTGCGCCATTGCTCTCAGCACACTTCATACTCCGGTCACTGAGGGTGCAGGGCGCTGGGGGGGGCGCCCTGAGACGCAATAAAACACGACAGAAATACCTTACATGGCAAAAAATACATCACATATATCTCCTGGGCTATATGGATGCATTTAACCCCTGCCAAAATATACAAAAAAACGGGAGATAAGGCCGCCGGAAAGGGGGCGGAGCCTATCTCCTCAGCACACTGGCGCCATTTTCCCTCACAGCTCAGTTGGAGGGAAGCTCCCCTGGCTCTCCCCTGCAGTCACTACACTACAGAAAGGGTTAAAAAAGAGAGGGGGGCACTAATTAGGCGCAGTATTAAAACATACAGCAGCTATAAGGGGAAAAACACTTATATAAGGTTATCCCTGTATATATATAGCGCTCTGGTGTGTGCTGGCATACTCTCCCTCTGTCTCCCCAAAGGGCTAGTGGGGTCCTGTCCTCTATCAGAGCATTCCCTGTGTGTGTGCTGTGTGTCGGTACGTTTGTGTCGACATATATGAGGAGAAAAATGATGTTGAGACGGAGCAGAGTGTCTGTAACAGTGATGTCACCCCCTAGGGGGTCGACACCTGAGTGGATGTACTGTTGAAAATTACGTGACAGTGTCAGCTCTATATAAAAACAGTGGTTGACATGAGACAGCCGGCTACTCAGCTTGTGCCTGTCCAGACGTCTCATAGGCCGTCAGGGGCTCTAAAGCGGCCGTTACCTCAGATGGCAGATACAGACGCCGACACGGATACTGACTCCTGTGTCGACGGTGAAGAGACAACCGTGATTTCCAGTAGGGCCACACGTTACATGATTGATACAATGGAAAATGTTTTTATACATTTCTGATAATACGAGTACCACCAAAAAGGGGTATTATGTTCGGTGGGGGAAAAACTACCTGTAGTTTTCCTAAATCTGAAAAATAAAATGAGGTGTGTGATGATGCGTGGGTTTCCCCCCGATAACACTTGATAATTTCTTAAAAAGTATTGGCTGCATACCCTTTCCCGCCAGAGGTTAGGGTGCGTTGGGAAACACCCCCTAGGGGGGATAAGGCGCTCACACGCTTGTAAGAACAAGGGCTCTACCCTCTCATGAGATGGCCGCCCTTAAGGATCCTGCTGATAGAAAGCAGGAGGGTATTCAAAAATGTATTTACACACATACTGGTGTTATACTGCGACCAGCTATCGCCTCAGCCTGGAGGTGCAGTGCTGGGTTGGCATGGTCGGATTCCCTGACTGGAAATATTGATATCCTAGATAAGGATAGTATATTATTGCCTATAGAGCATTTAAAAGATGCATTTCTATATATGCATGATGCACAGCGGAATAATTGCCGACTGGCATCAAGTATAAGTGCGTTGTCCAATTCTACCAGTAAAATGGTCAGGTGATGCGGATTCCAAACGGCATTTGGAAGTATTGCCTTTGAAAGGGGACATTTGGGGTCGGTCCTTTAGACCTGGTGGCCACGGCAACAGCTGGGAAATCCACGTTTGTACCCCAGGTCGCCTCTCAAAATAAGACGCCGTATTATCAGGCGCAGTCCTTTGTTGGCAAGCGGACAAAAGGTTCCTCTTTTCTGCTCGTGACAGACGGAGAGGAAAAAGGCTGCAGAGATCAGCCAGTTCCCAGGAACAGAAACCCTTTCCCGCCTCTGCCAAGCCCTCAGTATGACGCTAGGGCTATACAAGCTCAGGCACGGTGGGGGCCCGTTCTCAATGAATTTCAGTGCGCAGTGGGCTCACTCGCAAGTAGACCCCTGGATCCTTCAGGTAATATCTCAGGGGTACATATTGGAATTCGAGACGTCTCCCCCTCGCCGTTTTCAAAAGTTGGCTTTACCGACGTCTCCCTCTGACAGGGAGGCAGTTTTGGAAGCCATTCACAAGCTGTATTCCCAGCAGGTGATAATCAAGGTACCCCTCCTGCAACAGGGAACGGGGTATTATTCCACACTATTGTGGTACCGAAGCCAGATGGCTCGGTGAGACCGATTCTAAATCTAAAATCTAAAATCTTTGAACACTTACATACAGAGGTTCAAATTCAAGATTGAGTCACTCAGAGTAGTGATTGCGAACCTGGAAGAAGGGGACTACATGATGTCTCGGGACATCAAGGATGCTTACCTTCATGTCAAAATTGACCCTTCTCACCAAGGGTACCTCAGGTTATGGTACAGAACTGTCACTATCAGTTCAGACGCTGCCGTAGGGATGGTCCACGGCACCCCGGGTCTTTACCAAGGTAATGGACGAAATGATATCCCTTCGAAGGAAGGGAATTTTAGTTATCCCTTACTTGGACGATTCCTGATAAGGGTAAGATCCAGGGAACAGTTGGAGGTCGGTGTAGCACTATCTCAGGTAGTGTTGCGGCAGCACGATTGGATTCTCAATATTCCAAAATCGCAGCTGGTTCCGACGACTTGTCTTCTGTTTCCTAGGGATGATCCTGGACACAGTCCAGAAAAAAGGTGTTTCTCCCGGAAGAGAAAGCCAGGGAGTTATCCGAGCTAATCAGGAACCTCCTAAAACCGAACCAAGTCTCAGTGCATCAATGCACAAGGGTTCTGGGAAAAAATGATGGCTTCATACGAAGCAATCCCATTCGTTAGATTCCACGCAAGAACTTTCCAGTGGAACCTACTGGACAAATGGTCCGGGTCGCATTTTCAGATGCATCAGCGGATAACCCTGTCACCAAGGACAAGGGTATCCATCCTGTGGTGGTTGCAGAGTGCTCATCTTCTAGGGGGCCGCAGATTCGGCATTCAGGACTGGGTCCTGGTGACCACGGATGCCAGCCTGCGAGGCTGGGGAGCAGTCACACAGGGAAGGAATATCCAGGGCTTAGGGTCAAGCCGGGATACATCACTTCACATAAATATCCTGAAGCTAAGGGCCATTTACAATGCTCTAAGCTTAGCAAGACCTCTGCTTCAAGGTCAGCCGGTGTTGATCCAGTCGGACAACATCATGGCAGTCACCCACGTAAACAGACAGGGTGGCACAAGAAGCAGGAGGGCAATGGCAGAAGCTGCAAGGATTCTTCGCTGGGCGGAAAATCATGTGATAGCACTGTCAATAGTATTCATTCCGGGAGTGGACAACTGGGAAGCAGACTTCCTCAGCATGACCTCCACCCGGGAGAGTGGGGACTTCACCCAGAAGTCGTCCACATGATTAAAAAACTCGACAGGTATTGCGCCAGGTCAAGAGACCCTCAGGCAATAGTTGTAGACGTTCTGGTAACACCGTGGGTGTACCAGTCAGTATATGTGTTCCCTCCTCTGCCTCTCATACCCAAGGTACTGAGATTGATAAGATGGAGAGGAGAAAGCACTATATTCGTGGCTCCGGATTGGCCAAGAAGGACTTGGTAACCGGAACTTCAAGAGATGCTCACGGAGGATCCGTGGCCTCTACCTCTAAGAAGGGACCTGCTCCAGCAAGGACCCTGTCTGTTCCAAGACTTACCGCGGCTGCGTTTGACGGCATGGCGGTTGAACACCGGATCCTGAAGGAAAAAAGGCATTCCGGATGAAGTCATCCCTATCCTGATCAATAGCCAGGAAGGATGTAACCGCAAAAAACATTATCACCGCAATTGGCGAAAATATGTTGCGTAGTGCGAGGCCAGTAAGGCCCGACGGAGGAAATTCAACTGGGTCGATTCCTACATTTCCTGCAAACAGGAGTGTTTATGGGCCTGAAATTGGGGTCCATTAAGGTTCAGATTTCGGCCCTGTCAATTTTCTTCCAAAAAAGAACTAGCTTCAGTCCCTGAAGTTTAGACGTTTGTAAAAGGGGTACTGCATATACAGCCTCCTTTTGTGCCTCCAGTGGCAATTTGGGATCTCAATGTAGTTTGGGTTCCAAAAGTCACATTGGTTTGAACCACTTAAATCTGTGGAGTTAAAATATCTCACATGGAAAGTGGTCATGCTGTTGGCCCTGGCCTCGGCCAGGCGCGTGTCAGAATTGGCGGCTTTATCCTGTGAAAGTCCTTATCTGATTTTCCATTCGGACAGGGCGGAATTGAGGACTCGTCCTCAGTTTCTCCCTAAGGTGGTTCCAGCGTTTTCACCTGAACCAACCTATTGTGGTGCCTGCGGCTACTAGGGACTTGGAGGAATCCAGGTTGCTGGATGTTGTCAGGGCCCTGAAAAAGATGTTTCCAGGACGGCTGGAGTCAGGAAATCTGACTCGCGGTTTATCCTGTATGCACCCAACATGCTGGGTGTTTCTGCTTCTAAGCAGACTATTGCTCGTTGGATTGTAGTGCAATTCAGCTTGCACATTCTGTGGCAGGCCTGCCACAGCTAAAATCTGTAAAAGCCCGTTCCACAAGGAAAGTGGGCTCATCTTGGGCGGCTGCCCGAGGGGTCTCGGCTTTACAACTTTGCCGAGCAGCTACTTGGTCAGGGGCAAACACGTTTGCTAAATTCTACAAATTTGATACCCTGGCTGAGGAGGACCTGGAGTTCTCTCATTTGGTGCTGCAGAGTCATCCGCACTCTCCCGCCCGTTTGGGAGCTTTGGTATAATCCCCATGGTCCTTACGGAGTCCCCAGCATCCACTTAGGACGTTAGAGAAAATAAGAATTTACTTACCGATAATTCTATTTCTCATAGTCCGTAGTGGATGCTGGGCGCCCATCCCAAGTGCGGATTGTCTGCAATACTTGTACATAGTTATTGTTACAAAAATCGGGTTATTATTGTTGGGAGCCATCTTTTCAGAGGCTCCTCTGTTATCATACTGTTAACTGGGTTCAGATCACAAGTTATACGGTGTGATCGGTGTGGCTGGTATGAGTCTTACCCGGGATTCAAAATCCTTCCTTATTGTGTACGCTCGTCCGGGCACAGTATCCTAACTGAGGCTTGGAGGAGGGTCATAGGGGGAGGAGCCAGTGCACACCAGCTAGTCCTAAAGCTTTCTTTAGATGTGCCCAGTCTCCTGCGGAGCCGCTATTCCCCATGGTCCTTACGGAGTCCCCAGCATCCACTACGGACTATGAGAAATAGAATTATCGGTAAGTAAATTCTTATTTTTTCCAGTGTTTCACTATCTCTCTGATGTAATGAGGATGTATGGTCTAGAGGGATCAGTAATGCATTGTACTGTATAGAGGCGTCAGGGATGTAGCGTAGGGTATAGAGGCGTCAGGGATGTAGCGTAGGTTATAAAGGCATCAGGAATGTAGCGTAGGGAATAGAGGCATCAGGGATGTAGCGTAGGGTATAGAGGCGTCAGGGATGTAGCATAGGGAATAGAGGCGTCAGGGATGTAGCGTAGGGAATAGAGGCGTCTGGGATTTAGCTTAGGGAATATAGGCATCAGGGATGTACTAGCAGGTATATAGAGGTCAGTGTACTGTATAGAGGGTAGAGATGAGCGGGTTCGGTTCCTCAGAATCCGAACCCGCCCGAACTTCAGGTTTTTTTACACGGGGCCGAGCGACTCGGATCTTCCCGCCTTGCTCGGTTAACCCGAGCGCGCCCGAACGTCATCATCCCGCTGTCGGATTCTCGCGAGGCTCGTATTCTATCGCGAGACTCGGATTCTATATAAGGAGCCGCGCGTCGCCGCCATTTTCACACGTGCATTGAGATTGATAGGGAGAGGGCGTGGCTGGCGTCCTCTCCGTTTAGACTAGAGTACTAGAGAGAGACACAAATTTTGGGGAGCATATTATTAGGAGGAGTACTACTTGCTGCTCATAGTGTGACCAGTGACCACCAGTTTAATTAATCCGTTCTCTGCCTGAAAAAAAACGATACACAGTGTGACACAGTCACATACCATATCTGTGCTCAGCCCAGTGTGCTGCATTATATGTAATACTGTATATCATTATCTGACTGTGCTGAGTGCTCACTGCTCACACAGCTTAATTGTGGGGGAGACTGGGGAGCAGTTATAGCAGGAGTACATATTTTAAGTACAGTGCACACTTTTGCTGCCAGAGTGCCACTGCCAGTGTGACTGACCAGTGACCACTGACCACCAGTATTGTGATTGTCTGCTGACCACCACTATATTGTGATTGTCTGCCTGAAAAAGTTAAACACTCGTCGTGTGGTGTTTTTATAAACGCATTCTGCAGACAGTGTCCAGCAGGTCCGTCATTACATAATATATACCTGTCCGGCTGCAGTACTAGTGTGATATATATATATATTTTAATTTTATCTCATTATCATCCAGTCTATATTAGCAGCAGACACAGTACGGTAGTCCACGGCTGTAGCTACCTCTGTGTCGGCAGTCGCTCGTCCATCCATAATTGTATACCACCTACCCGTGGTTTTTTTTTTTTTCTATCTTCTTGATACTAGTAGCTTACTTTAGGAGTCTGCAGTGCTGAGTCTGACAGACAGTGTCCAGCAGGTCCGTCATTACATAATATATACCTGTCCGGCTGCAGTACTAGTGTGATATATAATATATATATATTTTAATTTTATCTCATTATCATCCAGTCTATATTAGCAGCAGACACAGTACGGTAGTCCACGGCTGTAGCTACCTCTGTGTCGGCAGTCGCTCGTCCATCCATAATTGTATACCACCTACCCGTGGGTTTTTTTTTTCTATCTTCTTGATACTAGTAGCTTACTTTAGGAGTCTGCAGTGCTGACAGACAGTGTCCAGCAGGTCCGTCATTACATAATATATACCTGTCCGGCTGAAGTACTAGTGTGATATATATATATTTTAATTTTATCTCATTATCATCCAGTCTATATTAGCAGCAGACACAGTACGGTAGTCCACGGCTGTAGCTACCTCTGTGTCGGCAGTCGCTCGTCCATCCATAATTGTATACCACCTACCCGTGGGTTTTTTTTTTTCTATCTTCTTGATACTAGTAGCTTACTTTAGGAGTCTGCAGTGCTGACAGACAGTGTCCAGCAGGTCCGTCATTACATAATATATACCTGTCCGGCTGCAGTACTAGTGTGATATATATATATATATTTTAATTTTATCTCATTATCATCCAGTCTATATTAGCAGCAGACACAGTACGGTAGTCCACGGCTGTAGTTACCTCTGTGTCGGCAGTCGCTCGTCCATCCATAATTGTATACCACCTACCCGTGTTTTTTTTTTCTATCTTCTTGATACTAGTAGCTTACTTTAGGAGTCTGCAGTGCTGACAGACAGTGTCCAGCAGGTCCGTCATTACATAATATATACCTGTCCGGCTGCAGTACTAGTGTGATATATATATATATATTTTAATTTTATCTCATTATCATCCAGTCTATATTAGCAGCAGACACAGTACGGTAGTCCACGGCTGTAGCTACCTCTGTGTCGGCAGTCGCTCGTCATCCATACGTATACTAGTATCCATCCATCTCCATTGTTTACCTGAGGTGCCTTTTAGTTGTGCCTATTAAAATATGGAGAACAAAAATGTTGAGGTTCCAAAAATAGGGAAAGATCAAGATCGACTTCCACCTCGTGCTGAAGCTGCTGCCACTAGTCATGGCTGAGACGATGAAATGCCAGCAACGTTGTCTGCCAAGGCCGATGCCCAATGTCATAGTACAGAGCATGTAAAATCCAAAACACCAAATATCAGTAAAAAAAGGACTCAAAAATCTAAAATAAAATTGTCGGAGGAGAAGCGTAAACTTGCCAATATGCCATTTACCACACGGAGTGGCAAGGAACGGCTGAGGCCCTGGCCTATGTTCATGGCTAGCGGTTCAGCTTCACATGAGGATGGAAGCACTCAGCCTCTCGCTAGAAAAATGAAAAGACTCAAGCTGGCAAAAGCACAGCAAAGAACTGTGCGTTCTTCGAAATCCCAAATCCACAAGGAGAGTCCAATTGTGTCGGTTGCGATGCCTGACCTTCCCAACACTGGACGTGAAGAGCATGCGCCTTCCACCATTTGCACGCCCCCTGCAAGTGCTGGAAGGAGCACCCGCAGTCCAGTTCCTGATAGTCAGATTGAAGATGTCAGTGTTGAAGTACACCAGGATGAGGAGGATATGGGTGTTGCTGGCGCTGGGGAGGAAATTGACCAGGAGGATTCTGATGGTGAGGTGGTTTGTTTAAGTCAGGCACCCGGGGAGACACCTGTTGTCCGTGGGAGGAATATGGCCATTGACATGCCTGGTGAAAATACCAAAAAAATCAGCTCTTCGGTGTGGAAGTATTTCAACAGAAATGCGGACAACAGGTGTCAAGCCGTGTGTTGCCTTTGTCAAGCTGTAATAAGTAGGGGTAAGGACGTTAACCACCTCGGAACATCCGCCCTTATACGTCACCTGCAGCGCATTCATAATAAGTCAGTGACAAGTTCAAAAACTTTGGGCGACAGCGGAAGCAGTCCACTGACCAGTAAATCCCTTCCTCTTGTAACCAAGCTCACGCAAACAACCCCACCAACTCCCTCAGTGTCAATTTCCTCCTTCCCCAGGAATGCCAATAGTCCTGCAGGCCATGTCACTGGCAATTCTGACGAGTCCTCTCCTGCCTGGGATTCCTCCGATGCATCCTTGCGTGTAACGCCTACTGCTGCTGGCGCTGCTGTTGTTGCTGCTGGGAGTCGATGGTCATCCCAGAGGGGAAGTCGTAAGCCCACTTTTACTACTTCCACCAAGCAATTGACTGTCCAACAGTCCTTTGCGAGGAAGATGAAATATCACAGCAGTCATCCTGTTGCAAAGCGGATAACTGAGGCCTTGACAACTATGTTGGTGTTAGACGTGCGTCCGGTATCCGCCGTTAGTTCACAGGGAACTAGACAATTTCTTGAGGTAGTGTGCCCCCGTTACCAAATACCATCTAGGTTCCACTTCTCTAGGCAGGCGATACCGAGAATGTACACGGACGTCAGAAAAAGACTCACCAGTGTCCTAAAAAATGCAGTTGTACCCAATGTCCACTTAACCACGGACATGTGGACAAGTGGAGCAGGGCAGGGTCAGGACTATATGACTGTGACAGCCCACTGGGTAGATGTATGGACTCCCGCCGCAAGAACAGCAGCGGCGGCACCAGTAGCAGCATCTCGCAAACGCCAACTCTTTCCTAGGCAGGCTACGCTTTGTATCACCGGTTTCCAGAATACGCACACAGCTGAAAACCTCTTACGGCAACTGAGGAAGATCATCGCGGAAGGGCTTACCCCAATTGGACTCTCCTGTGGATTTGTGGCATCGGACAACGCCAGCAATATTGTGTGTGCATTAAATATGGGCAAATTCCAGCACGTCCCATGTTTTGCACATACCTTGAATTTGGTGGTGCAGAATTATTTAAAAAACGAGAGGGGCGTGCAAGAGATGCTGTCGGTGGCCAGAAGAATTGCGGGACACTTTCGGCGTACAGGCACCACGTACAGAAGACTGGAGCAACACCAAAAACGCCTGAACCTGCCCTGCCATCATCTGAAGCAAGAAGTGGTAACGAGGTGGAATTCAACCCTATATATGCTTCAGAGGTTGGAGGAGCAGCAAAAGGCCATTCAAGCCTATACAATTGAGCACGATATAGGAGGTGGAATGCACCTGTCTCAAGTGCAGTGGAGAATGATTTCAACGTTGTGCAAGGTTCTGCTGCCCTTTGAACTTGCCACATGTGAAGTCAGTTCAGACACTGCCAGCCTGAGTCAGGTCATTCCCCTCATCAGGCTTTTGCAGAAGAAGCTGGAGACATTGAAGGAGGAGCTAACACAGAGCGATTCCGCTAGGCATGTGGGACTTGTGGATGGAGCCCTTAATTCGCTTAACAAGGATTCACGGGTGGTCAATCCGTTGAAATCAGAGCACTACATTTTGGCCACCGTGCTCGATCCTAGATTTAAAACCTACCTTGGATCTCTCTTTCCGGCACACACAAGTCTGCTGGGGTTCAAAGACCTGCTGGTGAGAAAATTGTCAAGTCAAGCGGAACGCGACCTGTCAACATCTACTCCTTCACATTCTCCCGCAACTGGGGGTGCGAGGAAAAGGCTCAGAATTCCGAGCCCACCCGTTGGCGGTGATGCAGGGCAGTCTGGAGCGACTGCTGATGCTGACATCTGGTCCGGACTGAAGGACCTGACAACGATTACGGAGTCGGACATGTCGTCTACTGGCACTGCATATGATTCTCTCCCCATTGAAAGAATGGTGGAGGATTATATGAGTGACCGCATCCAAGTAGGCACGTCAGACAGTCCGTACTTATACTGGCAGGAAAAAGAGGCAATTTGGAGGCCCTTGCACAAACTGGCTTTATTCTACCTAAGTTGCCCTCCCACAAGTGTGTACTCCGAAAGAGTGTTTAGTGCCGCCGCTCACCTTGTCAGCAATCGGCGTACGAGGTTACTTCCAGAAAATGTGGAGAAGATGATGTTCATTAAAATGAATTATAATCAATTCCTCCGTGGAGACATTGACCAGCAGCAATTGCCTCCACAAAGTACACAGGGAGCTGAGATGGTGGATTCCAGTGGGGACGAATTGATAATCTGTGAGGAGGGGGATGTACACGGTGATATATCGGAGGATGATGATGAGGTGGACATCTTGCCTCTGTAGAGCCAGTTTGTGCAAGGAGAGATTAATTGCTTCTTTTTTGGTGGGGGTCCAAACCAACCCGTCATTTCAGTCACAGTCGTGTGGCAGACCCTGTCACTGAAATGATGGGTTGGTTAAAGTGTGCATGTCCTGTTTATACAACATAAGGGTGGGTGGGAGGGCCCAAGGACAATTCCATCTTGCACCTCTTTTTTCTTTCATTTTTCTTTGCGTCATGTGCTGTTTGGGGAGTATTTTTTTGAAGGGCCATCCTGCGTGACACTGCAGTGCCACTCCTAGATGGGCCAAGTGTTTGTGTCGGCCACTAGGGTCGCTTATCTTACTCACACAGCTACCTCATTGCGCCTCTTTTTTTCTTTGCGTCATGTGCTGTTTGGGGAGTGTTTTTTGGAAGGGCCATCCTGCGTGACACTGTAGTGACACTCCTAGATGGGCCAGGTGTTTGTGTCGGCCACTAGGGTCGCTTATCTTACTCACACAGCTACCTCATTGCGCCTATTTTTTTCTTTGCATCATGTGCTGTTTGGGGAGTGTTTTTTGGAAGGGCCATCCTGCGTGACACTGCAGTGCCACTCCTAGATGGGCCAGGTGTTTGTGTCGGCCGCTAGGGTCGCTTAGCTTACTCACACAGCTACCTCATTGCGCCTCTTTTTTTCTTTGCGTCATGTGCTGTTTGGGGAGTGTTTTTTAGAAGGGCCATCCTGCGTGACACTGCAGTGCCACTCCTAGATGGGCCAGGTGTTTGTGTCGGCCACTAGGGTCGCTTAGCTTAGTCATCCAGCGACCTCGGTGCAAATTTTAGGACTAAAAATAATATTGTGAGGTGTGAGGCGTTCAGAATAGACTGAAAATGAGTGGAAATTATGGTTTTTGAGGTTAATAATACTTTGGGATCAAAATTACCCCCAAATTCTATGATTTAAGCTGCTTTTTAGTGTTTTTTGAAAAAAACACCCGAATCCAAAACACACCCGAATCCGACAAAAAAAATTCGGTGAGGTTTTGCCAAAACGCGGTCGAACCCAAAACACGGCCGCGGAACCGAACCCAAAACCAAAACACAAAACCCGAAAAATTTCAAGTGCACATCTCTAATAGAGGGGTCAGTAATGCAGTGATGGTTATAGAAAGGTCAGTGATGTAGTGTAGGGTATAGAGGTGTCAGTTATGTAGTGTGGGGTAAAGAGGGGTCAGTAAAGATACTAAGCTGAAGTACTTAGAACACTTCTTGAATTAAGACACAACCTGCAAGAAAAAGTATGCAATATGGGTGAAAAGGCAAATGTCAGAGGTCTGATACAAGTGACCAGCTCCACACCTTGCACCACATAGCGTTATGTTAAACTGGGATATGTTCTTTTTTGGTGTGTGTGTGTGTGTGTGTGTGTGTGTGTATGTGTGTGTGTGTGGGGGGGGGGGGGGGTGCCAAAGGAAATTTTTGCTATTGGCTCCTTTGGTCTAGAACCAGCCCTGATCACAAAATATATTTGTCTGAGCAGACTGGACACTGATCAGCGTTGGCTCATTCTCAGCCCCCCCGCCCAGCCTCTGCTGCCAACAGACTGCTATTAGCTAGTTAACCTTCTGCCTTCCCTATCTATGACACAGACTGCTGCTAATGCTACCAGAATGTTCCCAGTGGCTTCACACCAACAGTGAATCCCAGCCGATGATGTAGGGCAGCGTGTGGGGGAGGGGGTCAGTTGCTGTGGCTCCAACATGGTAACCGCCAATGGACTGCAAATGCTTTATCGAAAGGGGGGGCACCAGTCCCTTACTTTGCCAGGGGCGCTTGGACCCCTAGCTACACCTCTGTTGACCCTAACCGATACCCCTAAACTAACCATAATTCCTGCAGTAAAAATCCATGTTTCTATGTATATAGGGGGTCATTCCGAGTTGATCGCTTGCTGCCGTTGTTCGCTGCGTAGCAATCAGTTGAAAAAAAAATGGCTAATCTGTGCATGCGCATGCTCCGTAATGTGCATGCGCATCGTACGGGTACAAAGTCCATTGTGGTTTTGCACTAGTTCTAGCGATTATTCCAATCACAGAACAGGCCACAAGGAGATTGACAGAAAGAGGGCGTTTCTGGGTGTCAACTGACCGTTTTCAGGGAGTGCTTGGAAAAATGCAGGCGTGGCAGAAGAAATGCAGACGTGGCTGGGCATTCGCTGGATGGGTGTGTGACATCAAAAGCCGTCCCTCGGTTGTTAGAATCAACGCACACGAAGTGTAACTACAGTGCTGGTCTTATTTTGAAACGATTTTGCAGGCGCTCTGCTACTCAAGTATTCGCACTTCTCCAAAGTGAATATACACTCTCCAGTGGGCAGCGACAATGCGTTTGCATGGCTGCTAAAAACTGCTAGCGAGCAATCAACTCAGAATGACCCCCATAGTGTATTGCAAGAAAATATCTGTAAATCCAATGGTACCGTAAGTGCGGTATATATTCGCACTTCTTTGCGGGGTGAGAACATCTCCCCTAAGTGAAGTCAGCCCTATGAATAGAGTTTGTGTGATCCCTGTGCAGCAGTCACAGAAAGGGTTCATCTCTGCAGTTTGTCACTCAAATTACATTGCTGCATTTTTTCTAGAAGTGGATCTGAGAGTTGTTACCCGCAGACCAGCTACAATAATTATCCTGGGTACTCACTAGACCAGTGGTTCTCAAACTGCACCCTGGGGTGCCTCAGGACACTTGCAGGGGTGCCTTGGATTGGTGGTCCAGGACCAATTCAAAATATTTATAGTTAGTGTTATAGGCAAAACCAGTGCTGTTGGCTGGCAATCATAACATATGTGCACAAGCAGAAGCAAATCCTGTCCCCTACCAAAGGGCCAGTGCTAGGGTGTTTGGCGCCTCCCTGCAAACTATTAATTTGGGCCCTCTCTCCAATACTTAATAAAGGGACAGTGCGCTCCTTAAAAAAAGAAGGTGTGGTATCACAAGGAAGGGGCATGGCCACACAATAGCACCCCAAATCAAAATACGCCACACAGTAGCACTATCTTATTGTCATTACACCGCTTGTAATAATAATAATAATAATAATAATAATAATAATACCCACAGTCGCAGTGCCCTTTATACACATAACCACCATATCAGTGCAGTTTACACACATAATGCCAACAGTAGCAGTGCCCCTTCTACACATGCCCACGGTGGCAATCCTTTACATGGCAAATATCAACCTGGTTTTGCCATGTAAAGGATTGCCACTTTAAAAACAAACAATCAAACAAACAAGAAAAAAAAACAACAGGAAAAAACACAAAATCTCTCACTTTCTGATTCTCACACCCTATTACATTCCTCCCTATATATTTAAATGTTTCTATTACTGTATGTTCCCTCTTCCCTTCTCCAAACTATACACATCAACATTTTTTAGTATTTCCAGGTAAGTTTTGTGATGTAGGCCATGCCCTAATGTATTTACAGCCTTCTGGAGATATGGCTTCTGGAACTGAACACAGGATTCTAAATGTGGCTGTACCAAGGACCTATACAGTGGCATTACAGGTTGAGTATCCCTTATCCAAAATGCTTGGGACCAGAGGAATTTTGGATATCGGATTTTTCTGTATTTTGGAATAATTGCATACCATAACGAGATATTATGGTGATGGGACTTAAATCTAAGCACAGAAGGCATTTATGTTTCATATACACCTTATACACACAGCCTGAAGGTCATTTTAGCCAATATTTTTTATAACTTTGTGCATTAAACAAAGTGTGTGTACATTCACAGAATTCATTTATGTTTCATATACACCTTATACACACAGTCTGAAGTTCATTTAATACAATATTTTTAATAACTTTGAGTATTAAACAAAGTTTGTGTACACTGAGCCATCAAAACACAAAGGTTTCACTATCTCAGTCTCACTCAAAAAAGTCCGTATTTCGGAATATTCCGTATTTCGGAATATTTGGATATGGGATACTCAACCTGTATTACTTTTTTCTGCTACTGGTTCTTTAACCTATGCAAACAAGCATCTGACTTGCCTTTCCTATTGCTTTGTTACATTGCTCACCTGAAATAGTAATACTTAGATAGCTTTCCTCTTGCCATTATAATGCCCTTAATATTATAGTTAGCCTTTGCATTTTTGAGACGTGTATGATTTTGCATTTTTTGGCATTAAATGTTGCCATGTTCTTGACCATTCCTCTAGTCCAGGGGCGGAACTGCCAGAGACAACGGAGTCAGTTGCCGCCGGGCTCCAGCCCTAAAGGGGCTTCCTCCATTGCCCCCCGGCTGTTACGTGCCCTTCCTACTAAATAGACAAAGGCGCTACCAGCAGGGTCTCGCAGTTTGTACATTCCATGCCGTAACACCCTTCTTTCCACCTTCACAATGAAGCTATTGGTACTTTGCAAAAAAAAAAAATTATTAGCATTGCAACTCAGCAGATCTATGCAGTGTGCAGCCACACACTCCATATATCTGCTCAGCCACAAAGCTGATTATTTCTTCACAAAGTACAAGGTGAGCTCCAAATAGAATTCTCTAGCTTAGATTATACCTTTCTATGCAAGGGTAAATAGCTCAATTGTTTGACTGCAATGCCACAGGAAATGGTTTGGATCCAAGACAGTGTGACTGAATAATAAAGAAACCTTAAGATGAGTTCATGAATGTTGTATAAGTATTAGTGAGAGAAGGGGTCAGGAGCATGCTAGGCTGCAAAAAATAAGGTAGGCTGCAAGTGAAAGTAATGATCTCCTATATATTTTCCCAGATCTGTCACTCTGTGTGGCTAACTCTGGGGGAAGTCACAGCAATGGGCGGAGACGGCATCTGCAGGACGATACACCAGTGCCAGCAGCAGACCGTAACAAAGTGACAGATCAGGGAGAATATATAGGAGGTAGGGAGGTGGCCATGGTACATGGCTGGCCAAGGGACACTAGCTCATGTACCCCTTTACCACTGAGGCTGGCCACCAAGGATGGACCTGTCACCAGTGCACATGCAATAACCTCTTCTGCTGCCCTCTTTGCAACTCAGATTGCCCAGTGCTCCCCTTCGCTAACAGTCCACAAAGTTTCCCCATCTCACGATCTGCCTCCTCACCCCCACTTTCATCTCTACAGCACACGCGCATATCATACAAGATCCCATCATGCGTACGTAGGTCTGAAATGCAAGAGGGAGGTTGGGGGGAGATTGGCATGCGCCAGCAACACCACACAGCTCACTGTGACCACAGTGGAGAGGCGCTGCAACAGGACAATACACCAACCTCGGAGCAAGGAACTGCGTCGGTCAGGAGGAGAACTATTTCAATAGCATAAAAAGGTTAATGCGTCCCACCCTATGGACACCAGACTCATCAAGTCACTGTTGCCAGAGTCTCATACAATGACTCTGAACCTCTAAGCACACTATTTGACTGTCCACACCCTGCTGTGCCTATTACCCATCTCCTCCACCACCCTCAACACTGACCCACACATCATTCACCCACAAAGATACAATAAAGGTAGTTTGGATAAATTAGCTAAATGAAATGGATTTAACCAATTTATCTAAATGACCATTTTTGGATGTTTTCCAGTGTTTGTGAGCAAATGGTCAATTGTCATTTGCTGCCACATATTAGCATAATTTTGTTTCAACTAGAAAAAAAAAATTGGACAGATAATCTAAGTGTGGATCCAGTTTAAAGGTCCGTATTCACGGCCCGATTTTGGGGAGAGATGTGTGCTGAGCGAACTGCTCAGCACACATCTCTGCCCCCGCTCAGCACAGCGTGATGTGTGCTGAGCGTACGGGGGGGGGGGGGGGGCGCTCATTTCACCCCCTGTGTAGGGCATTCTGTGTGTATCCAGTTTAACAGGTGTGAGCATCATACAACTACTGACTTGCGAGTAACTATACAGCAGCTCCATACCTTGTGACTTGAAGAAACACCAGTTAACCCCGGGAATGCTGCAGTCAAAGCAACAATTCCTCTTCTTACATTCCGCTGCACTTATTGTGGGGTAGCCGCAATCCCTTCTGCTGTACGGTTCCACATTACATTGTTTCTTGTCACTTCCTGTTGATGCAGTAAGGAAACATCCAGGAATTACAGCAGCTTAGTTTTTTTTTTTTAACTGGGGCAATTTAGCTAGATCACAGGGCAATTTAGCTCCTTTGGTCCTTTTTTAGGACCAGTTAATCAGACAGTTGAGCAAACTGAAAAACAGCTAACAGGAAATTTCCACTTAAATGGTATTTTCTAATCTTATCTGACCATGACTAAGAATAAAGGATACACAAGATAAACTCTTAGAGCCATGGACCTTATCCATGTTTAAGCTCCATCAAATCTGTAATCAATAGCACTACATGCTCCCACTTTACCACTGTACTATATACTCTACCTGTGTTTTTAAGGTAAAAACACCATTTAACCCCAGTGACACTTGAATTAAAGCAGCAGCCTCTGGAATAGCATTCCTTAGCATTAATCCCAGGAAATCTGCAATCTTCACGCTCTTTGATAGCCATGCTACATTGCTGTTTACTTGGATGGAGCAGAGAGCACAACATCAGGACATAGGAAATATTACAATGCATGATAAGAAAGGTGTGAGCTCTACAGCAAGGCCTCTAACCCTTTGCCAGTGCCAAATACATAGGGCTTAACTCAGATCTGATCACAGCAGCAAATTTATTAGCTAAAACCATGTACACTGCAGGGGGGGGGTGTATAATATGTGCAGAGAGAGTTAGATTTTGGTGCGGTGTGTTCAAACTGAAATCTAAATTGCAGTGTAAAAACAAAACAGCCAGTAATTACCCTGCACACAAACAATATAACCCACCTAAATCTCTCTGCAAATGTTATATCTGCCCCCCCCCCCAACCCTGCAGTGCACATGGTTTTGCCCACTAGCTAACAAATTTGCTGCATCTGGGAATTACAGCAGCTTAATATTTCTTTTTACAGAAGGTTCAGCAAATTAAATTATTTAGTGAAATACTGTAATCATAACAGTTACAGGGATATTGTAGGTAGATTTATTGTCAGTGGATAAATGTAAAAATTAAACCCTTAGGCATAGTTCCAAAATGCTGTCATTGCAATCCAGATTTTAAGGATATCATGCTTGAGCACAGGTGACTTAATTAGAACTTCGGTCAATGTGAATTAACCATTGGACTCAACCATGGTTATCCTTAAAACCCAGGGGTCTATTTAAGATCGATCTTAATCGATGTTGGGCTTCCAGGTTGAAAAAAAAACACACATTTACTAACATTTTAAAATTTATATAAAAAATCATCTGTTCGTAAATGCAGTGCACATGGTTTTGCCCAACTGCTAACAAAAATCCTGCTGCGATCAACTCAGAATTACCCCCCATGGCCCTCATTCCGAGTTGTTCGCTCGCAAGCTGCTTTTAGCAGCATTGCACACGCTAAGCTGCCGCCTACTGGGAGTGAATCTTAGCATCTTAAAATTGCGAACGAAAGATTTGCAATATTGCGATAAGACATCTCTGTGCAGTTTCTGAGTAGCTCGAGACTTACTCTGCCAGTGCGATCATTTCAGTGCTTGTCGTTCCTGGTTTGACGTCACAAACACACCCAGCGTTCGCCCAGACACTCCTCCGTTTCTCCAGCCACTCCCGCGTTTTTCCCAGAAACGGTAGCATTTTTTCCCACACGCCCCTAAAACGGCCTGTTTCCGCCCAGAAACACCCACTTCCTGTCAATCACATTACGATCACCAGAACGATGAAAAAACCGTGAGTAATATTCCTAACTGCATAGCAAATTTACTTGGCGCAGTCGCAGTGTGAACATTGCGCATGCGCATTAAGCGGAAAATCGCTGCGATGCGAAGAAAATTACAGAGCGAACAACTCGGAATGACCACCTATGTGCACTGCAGGGAAGGCAGATTTAACATGTGCAGAGAGAGTTAGATTTGGGTGTGGTGTGTTCAATCTGCAATCTAATTTGCAGTGTAAAAATAAATCAGTCAGTATTTACCCTGCACAGAAACAAAATAACTCACCCAAATCTAACTCTTTCTGCACATGTTATATCTGCCTCCCCTGCAGTACACATGGTTTTGCCCAACTGCTAACAAAATTCCTGCTGCGATCAACTTGGAATTACCCCCATCGATTGATGTTTTCACACTGCTCGTGTATATAAGACATAGGGCCTAATTCAGTTTGGATCGTAATACGCGTTCCAACCGCAAAAACTATGAAGAGGATGGGGGCATATACGCAGGGTCCATCCTGTGCGTGTGCCTACATTTTCTCCGGGTGCCCCGCAGAAAATGCGAATGCCTCTGCCTGTCAATCAGTAGAGGGCGTACCTTCGCAGGTATATCGCGATCATGAGCCATGTCTCCCATTTTTGTCATTATAGGTGCTCTGTGAGCTGCTGGCCATGCCCCAGCCCCTCTGTCTCCCGTGAATAGAGATTGAGGCTTATTCAGACCAGATCGCTTCAATTTATTTTCACCCAGTGGGCAATCTGGTTTGCACTGCACATGCGTATGCGCCACAATGCGTAAGTGCGACGGTCCGGAGATCACAAGAAGATTGACAAGAAGAGGGTGTTTGTGTGGGTGGCAACTGAATGTTTCTAGGGAGTGTCCGGAAAAACACTGGAGGGACCCGGCGTTTTGTGGGAGGATTTGTGACGTCACCTCAATGGCTGAGTAAGTGCTGAGCTGTGCAGCTCTTGTGCACATGTGATCACACACCTGCACAGCAAATTTTCCCTTCCGCTCTAGGCGACAACTACCTGATTACAGGGATGCAAAAAACACACCCTAGCGATCAGGTCTGAATTACCCACAATGTGCATATTTGCAGAGCAACAAGCTACAGGGAGCCTTCCACCCCCCCCCCTTCCCCATGGGAAGGGGGGGGGGTTGTTTGGGTTAGCTGGACATTCCCCAAAAAAGTGACTGTCCTGCAAAAATTGGGATAGTTGGGAGGTATGTTCAAATACATTTATTGTTTTGCATGCAGGGTAAATACTGGCTTCTTTGACATTTAGCCACAAATGCTGCACAGCTGAATTACAGTATTACACTGCAATTAACAGTTATGCTAGGACATTCCCCCTCCCAAATCTACCTCTCTCTGCATGTTACATCTGTCCCACAGTGGCGTGCGGTGAGGTCAGTGGCTAGTGAGGCACTACAGCCATAATGTCCGCCGAATCCTGCCGATGACCCTTAGCCAATGCCCGCTACTGCCTCTGAGCCGATACCCGCTGCCACAGCCAATGGCTTACAAACTCGCCCACAATCAACTGACCCAGCCCTCCACCACTAATTTCTATCTCAGTCCGATGCCGCCAATGCCCGCTGCCTGCCTGCTCATTGTTCTCGTTATATATTATAAATTTTTAAAGAAAAAAAAAATGAGTGTTTGGGACTGGGAAGGGTGAGGGAGGAGGACATGAATGCAATTTTGTTGTCCAGGGCTTCCATTAACTTAAAGGAGAAGGGTCTGAATGGGTTAAAAAAAATGCGTGAGGTCCCCCTCCTTAGTATAACCAGCCTCGGGCTCTTTGAGCCGGTCCTGGTTATTTAAATACTGGGGGAAAAATTGGACAGGGGTTCCCCGTATTTAGACAACCAGCACCGGGCTCTTAGACCGGTCCAGGTTCCAAAAATACGTGGGACAATAGATGTAGGGGTCCCCCATATTTTTAAAACCAGCACCGGGCTCCACTAGCCAGAGAGATAATGCCACAGCCGGGGGACACTTTTATGTAGGTCCCTGCGGCCCTGGCATTACCCCTCCAACTAGTCACCCCTGGCCGGGGTTCCCTGGAGGAGTGGGGACCCCTTAAATCAAGAGGTTCCTCCCCTCGAGGCACCCAAGGGCCAGGGGTGAAGCCCGAGGCTGTCCCCAGCACCCCTGGGTGGTGGGTGCCGGGCTGATAGCCATGTGTGTAAAAAAAGAATATTGTTTTTTCGTTGTGGAACTACAAGGCCCAGCAAGCCTCCCCCGCTTGCTGGTACTTGGAGAACCTCAAGTACCAGCAGGCGGGGAAATAACGGGCTTGCTGGTACCTGTAGTTCTACAACAACAAAAAATACCCAAATAAAAACACAAACACACACAGCGTGACAGTAAAATTATTGAGACAGGCTGTAGCATGTGGGTGCATGTAACCCTATAAAAGTGATGGATTGGGTGACTATTACAATACCCACTGTTGCTGTCTGAAAAATGATGGATTTATAGATTGCTCTGCCGAGACATGTTTTTTTCTAAAATGCACCACAGGTATGGATGGATAGTATACTTGACGACACAGAGGTAGGTAGAGCAGTGGCCTACTGTACCGTACTGCTATATATTATATTATTTATTATTATTATTATCCTTTATTTATATGGCGCCACAAGGGTTCCGCAGTGCCCAATTACAGAGTACATAAACAAATAATCAAACAGGAAAACAGCAACTTACAGTTGACGACAATATAGGACAAGTACAGGGTAAATAAACATAGCTACATCAGCAGATGACACTGGAATAAGTATCAGGTGGCAGAAGACTGCTGGATTTGGTGCAGCTGAAGATTATTAAAGTAAGAAAAGAGTAAGCACATGAGGGAAGAGGGCCCTGCTCGTGAGAGCTTACATTCTAAAAGGGAGGGGTAGACAGACAGGGGTGAGACAGATGGGGTACATAGAGAGCATGGAACAGAGGTTTAGGATGAGATTTGGCTGGGTTTGGTGAAGAAGTGGGTCTTGAGAGCCCATTTGAAGTTTTGTAGAGAGGTGGAGAGTCTGAGGGGGAGAGGTAGGGAATTCCAGAGAAGTGGTGCAGCACGTGAAAAATCTTGGAGGTAGGAGTGGGAGGAAGTAATCCGTAGGCAGGAGAGTCGGTGTGCATTAGCAGAGCGAAGAGGACGGGTGGGAGTGTAAAGCGAGATAAGATCAGAGATGTAGATGGGAGAGGAGTGGGTGAGGGCTTTGTAAGCAAGTGTGAGAAGCTTGAAATGGATTCTGAAAGGGAAGGGGAGCCAGTGAAGGACTAGTAAGAGAGGAGAGGTGGACGTAGTGCGTTTGGTGAGGAAAATGAGCCGGGCAGCAGCATTGAGGATAGATTGGAGTGGAGAGAGGTATTTGTCAGGAATGCCAGTCAGGAAGAGATTACAGCAGTCCAGTCTGGAGATGACCAGTGAGTGGATAAGAGTCTTAGTAGCATCCTGGGTCAGAAAGGGTCTGATCCTGGAAATATTTTTTAGATGAAAACGGCAGGTTTGTGAGAGGTGCTGAATGTGTGGTTTGAAGGAGAGGGAGGAGTCAAGGATTACTCCAAGACAGCGCGCTTGGGGGGTAGAGGAGATAGTAGTGCCATCAATAGATAATGAGATTGTAGGAGGTGAGATTATGCGGGAGGGAGGGAAGATGATCAGCTCGGTCTTAGACATGTTAAGTTTAAGAAAGCGCTGGGACATCCAGGAAGAGATAGCAGAGAGACAGTTGGAGATACGAGTGAGGAGAGTAGGGGAGAGGTCTGGAGAGGAAAGATAGATTTGAGTGTCATCAGCATAGAGATGATATTGGAAACCAAAAGAACTAATGAGCTTACCTAGTGAGGACGTATAGAGAGAGAAGAGGACCAATCACAGAACCTTGGGGTACCCTTACAGTCAGTGGAAGTGAGGGGGAGGTGGAGTCATGAGAGGAGACAGAGAATGAACGGTCAGAAAGGTAGGACGACAACCAAGAGAGGGCAGTGTTACGCAGACCAATGGAGTGAAGGATTTGCAGTAGGAGAGGATGGTCCACAGTGTCAAAAGCAGCAGAGAGATCAAGTAGAATAAGTAGAGAGTAGTGTCCCTTAGATTTAGCAGCATGGAGGTCATTGCATACTTTTGTAAGGGCAGTTTCAGTGGAGTGGAGAGGACGGAAGCCAGACTGGAATGGGTCAAGCAGTGAGTGTGAGGAAAGAAAGGAAGTAAGACGTTTGTAGACAATACGCTCAAGGAGTTTGGAGGCAAAAGGGAGGAGAGAGATGGGTCGGTAGTTGGAGAGAGTGTTTGGATCAAGGGTAGGTTTTTTAAGAATAGGAGAGATGAGAGCGTGCTTGAAGGCAGAGGGGACAGTGCCTGATGAGAGGGAGAGATTGAGAAGGTGGGAAAGATGGGAACAAGCAGAAGAAGAGAGGTGGCAAAGGAGGCGGGAGGGGATAGGGTCAAGTGGGGAGGTGGTGAGGGGACAGGAACGAATGAGGGCCATGACTTCCTCTCCAGATGCATGGGAGAAAGATGACAGAGTTGGTGCGAGGGATGGGGAGGGTTGGTAAGGGATGGGAGAAGGCTGGTTACTGATAGTCTGGTGTGATGTGATGTCCTGACGTATGGAGTCAATTTTGGATGTGAAGTAAGTGGCAAAGTCAAGAGCAGAGAGTGAGGAAGGGAGACGAGGTGGAGGTGGGCAGAGGAGTGAGTTGAGAGTGGCAAAGAGGCGCCGGGGGTTGGAAGACTGGGAGGAGATGAGGTTCTTGAAGTATGACTGTTTAGCAAGAGAAAGGGCAGCACTGAAGGATGAGAGCATAAGTTTGAAATGGAGGAAGTCTGCCTTAGAGCGTGATTTCCTCCAGTGTCGCTCAGCAGTACATGAGCATTTTTGCAGATATCTGGTGCATTTGGTGTGCCAGGGTTGAGGTGTTAATTTGCAAGGGTGAATAGTGGTTGGTGGAGCAACAGAGTCAAGAGCAGAAGTAAGGGAAGCATTGTATGTGGAAGTGGCTTGTTCAGGGCATGAGAGAGAGAGAATAGGAGAGAGAAGTGAGTCAAACAGGGAGGAAAGGAATGTGGTGTCAATAGCTTCAATGTTACGCTTAGTGATGGTAGCCTTAGGAGGTAGAGATGGGGAAGTCGAGAGAGATAGGTTGAAGGAGAGCAGGTGGTGGTCAGAGAGGGGAAATGGGGAGTTGGAAAAACCAGAAATATCACAGCGGTGAGTGAAGACCAGATCCAGTGAGCTCCCATTCACATGGGAGGGTAAGGAGGTCCACTGGGAGAGACCAAGTGAAGAGGTGAGGTTAAGGAGTTTAGAGGCAGGGGATTGTGTGGGGATGTCAATAGGGATGTTGAAATCGCCTAGGATAATGGTGGGAATGTCAGAAGAGAGGAAGTGAGGAAGCCAGGAAGCAAAGTTGTCGATGAATTTGGAAGCAGTGCCAGGGGGGCGGTAAATGACAGCTACTCTAAGATGGACTGGTTGGAAGAGGCATATGGCGTGGACCTCAAATGTAGAGAATATAAGGGATGGTTCTGGTGGTATGAGTTGGTAGGAGTAACTAGAAGGTAAAAGGACCCCAACACCACCCCCATGGCGACCCCCAGGTCGGGGGGTGTGTGTGAATGTAAGGCCCCCAGCAGAGAGAGCAGCAGCAGAAGTAGTGTCAGAGGGCATAATCCAAGTTTCAGTAATGGCTAGTAGGTGTAGGGAGTTGGAAATGAAAAGGTCATGAGTGGGGACCAGTTTGTTACAAACAGATCTGGCATTCCAGAGGGCACAGGATAGGGGGTATGAGTTTGTGGGAGAGATGTGAATTAGATTTTCAGGGTTGCTGTAGCGATGAGGTGGGATTAACTTTGAGGGCAGGGATGATGAGAGAGTAGTGATGGTACGGGTGCCTGAGCTAGTAGGGGAAACTGCAGGAGGTGGGCAGGGAGGGAGGTCAGTGTGATGTGGATGGGGGTGTGGGGAGGTGACAGGGAAGGGAGAGAGGGAGCAGGGCTGAGTTGTGGGGTAGCAGGACCATGGGGCAGAGGTGAATGAAAGTGGGGTAACAGGAAAGGTGGGGGAAGGAAACAGAGGGATGGAGGGGAGACAGAGGAGGGGAGAGAGGAGGAGGTGGAGGAGACTAGTGGGGAAGGATAAAGATACATTATTAGGTAGACACTGAGTGATGTGGGGAGTATAAGAAAACCTTGATATAGTGTTAAGTAGGTAAATAGGTTGAAGTAGTGAAAGTAGGAGAGGAGACTGTAAGGCAATCCGAGCAGAAGAATTGCAGAAATGCAGGTGAGAAAAGCAGTGTAGGCTCAAGGGGTGTAGATTTAGTATGAAATGAGTCAAAAGCGTAGATAAAGTGGGTGCAGAAATGTATTTGGAGTGTAAGAAATGAAAGGATTGTGAGAGGTTTAAGAAGCAATGGTAATTATGTTAGATGTTTTAAGTGTTTGCAGGTAAAATTGCATTGGTGCAGCTGTGCTTAAAAAACAAAATTACAATAATACAGATACAGGCATTTGTAGGTGAAATGGATGGTTTATGAAATGTCCAAGTAAGGTAGTTCTGTGCTATGTAATCAGACGCAACAATCAGGAGGTGAGTGATCTGAGGAGTAAGTGACTCACATTTGTTATTAGTTCTTCAGTTTTCTTTGTTTTGTTAGATTGGTGTGCTTCTGTTTTCCTTCTTTTTCACTTCGATTGAACGCTGATTGAACACTGCTGTTATGTGTCAATTTTATCACGCTTTGATAAAAATGCACGCTTAGATCAATAAATGCACAGCCAAATGGCTTTGCACAGCCTACACCATTGGACTTAAGTAGAAGACTATTACAAGTGAAACCAATAATTGAAATCTGTAACCACAACCCACCCCCTCAAATGCCAGGCAATAAATTACCTTAAAAACAACAACCAGGCATTCCACAAAGATTAAACTGGGTCTATATCATTCAAAACTTTAAAAAAGTACTTCAAAATCACATACTATGCAATAATGTTTCAATTTGCATTACCCAGCAGAATTAGCTTTGCATATAAAGATATAGTGTAGCAGAATATATTGGTGGTTGTAGTCAATTGTAATTACCTGTAGGTGACAAGAAGAGAAGAAACGTCAATTCACAATCGATATCAGCTGAAGATAAATTAACGCTGATTGAACGCTGCTGTTATGTGTCAATTTTATCACGCTTTGATAAAAATGCACGCTTAGATCAATAAATGCACAGCCAAACGGCTTTGCACAGCCTACACCATTGGACTTAAGTAGAAGACTATTACAAGTGAAACCAATAATTGAAATCTGTAACCACACCCCACCCCCTCAAATGCCAGGCAATAAATTACCTTAAAAACAACAACCAGGCATTCCACAAAGATTAAACTGGGTCTATATCATTCAAAACTTTAAAAAAGTACTTCAAAATCACATACTATGCAATAATGTTTCAATTTGCATTACCCAGCAGAATTAGCTTTGCATATATAGATATAGTGCAGCAGAATATATTGGTGGTTGTAGTCAATTGTAATTACCTGTAGGTGACAAGAAGAGAAGAAACGTCAATTCACAATCGATATCAGCTGAAGATAAATTAACGCTGATTGAACGCTGCTGTTATGTGTCAATTTTATCACGCTTTGATAAAAATGCACGCTTGGATCAATAAATGCACAGCCAAACGGCTTTGCACAGCCTACACCATTGGACTTAAGTAGAAGACTATTACAAGTGAAACCAATAATTGAAATCTGTAACCACACCCCACCCCCTCAAATGCCAGGCAATAAATTACCTTAAAAACAACAACCAGGCATTCCACAAAGATTAAACTGGGTCTATATCATTCAAAACTTTAAAAAAGTACTTCAAAATCACATACTATGCAATTTTGTTTCAATTTGCATTACCCAGCAGAATTAGCTTTGCATATATAGATATAGTGCAGCAGAATATATTGGTGGTTGTAGTCAATTGTAATTACTCAGCAGAATTAGCTTTTCATATATAGATATAGTGCAGCAGAATATATTGGTGGTTGTAGTCAATTGTAATTACCCAGCAGAATTAGCTTTGCAAATATAGATATAGTGCAGCAGAATATATTGGTGGTTGTAGTCAATTGTAATTACCCAGCAGAATTAGCTTTGCATATATATAGTGCAGCAGAATATATTGGTGGTTGTAGTAAATTGTAATTACCCAGCAGCAGCTCTACTGCACTCAACATCACCAGTGCTCACAATATATATAATGCTATATACTATGCCATAGTGGTGCTTACTATATAACACCTCCTACTGCGTTCCCCCTGGCAATGAGCATGACACCCAGAGAGTGAAACCCCTGGCAATGAGCATGACACCCAGCACGTGAAACTCTTGGCATTGAGCAGTTTTTGTAAAAGTAATTAGAAGCTTTACTGTAGGGCATAGTGTATCACAGATATTGTGGTGAGTGACATAATAATGTTCCAAAGGGCATTAATGTGTGGGGCTTAACATGGTGGAAATTACTGTACTTTTTTCCCTGTGGTGGCCGAGGTCTGTTGGTGCAGGGTCAAGAACTGGGGTGTAAGGTAGTCTTTGCCTGCAAGGCTACGCCCATTTTATGGAGACCATACCCATTTTTGCGAGGTCACGCCCCTCCCCCATCCCGTCCGGAGCGCTCACGCAAATATAGTTTTTTTTTATATATATATATATATATGGGGGAGGGGCACAATTTTTAATGCCAATGGTGGCGGGGGGCACGCATTTTTAAATCTCGCATTTGAAGCCAAATTGTTTAGAAACACCCCTGCAAGAAAATATCTGCAAATCCAATGTTACCATAAGTGTGGCATATACCTGCGCTTGCTGCTGCACAACCTCTATTCATATCGCTGAATTCAATTAGGGAGATGTTCTCACCCCGCGAGCAAGCGCAGGTATATGCCACACTTAAATGTATGGGTATGGTCTCCATAAAATGAGCGTAGCCTTGCAGGCAAAGACTACCTTACACCCCAGTTCTTGACCCTGCACCAACAGACCTCGGCCACCACAGGGAAAAAAGTACAGTAATTTCCACCATGTTAAGCCCCACACATTAATGCCCTTTGGAACATATTATGTCACTCACCACAATATCTGTGATACACTATGCCCTACAGTAAAGCTTCTAATTACTTTTACAAAAACTGCTCAATGCCAAGAGTTTCACGTGCTGGGTGTCATGCTCATTGCCAGGGGTTTCACTCTCTGGGTGTCATGCTCATTGCCAGGGGGAACGCAGTAGGGGGTGTTATATAGTAAGCACCACTATGGCATAGTATATAGCATTATATATATTGTGAGCACTGGTGATGTTGAGTGCAGTAGAGCTGCTGCTGGGTAATTACAATTTACTACAACCACCAATATATTCTGCTGCACTATATATATTCAAAGCTAATTCTGCTGGGTAATTACAATTGACTACAACCACCAATATATTCTGCTGCACTATATCTATATTTGCAAAGCTAATTCTGCTGGGTAATTACAATTGACTACAACCACCAATATATTCTGCTGCACTATATCTATATATGAAAAGCTAATTCTGCTGAGTAATTACAATTGACTACAACCACCAATATATTCTGCTGCACTGTATCTATATATGCAAAGCTAATTCTGCTGGGTAATGCAAATTGAAACATTATTGCATAGTATGTGATTTTTAAGTACTTTTTTAAAGTTTTGAATGATATAGACCCAGTTTAATCTTTGTGGAATGCCTGGTTGTTGTTTTTAAGGTAATTTATTGCCTGGCATTTGAGGGGGTGGGGTGTGGTTACAGATTTCAATTATTGGTTTCACTTGTAATAGTCTTCTACTTAAGTCCAATGGTGTAGGCTGTGCAAAGCCGTTTGGCTGTGCATTTATTGATCTAAGCGTGCATTTTTATCAAAGCGTGATAAAATTGACACATAACAGCAGCGTTCAATCAGCGTTAATTTATCTTCAGCTGATATCGATTGTGAATTGACGTTTCTTCTCTTCTTGTCACCTACAGGTAATTACAATTGACTACAACCACCAATATATTCTGCTGCACTATATCTATATATGCAAAGCTAATTCTGCTGGGTTATGCAAATTGAAACATTATTGCATAGTATGTGATTTTGAAGTACTTTTTTAAAGTTTTGAATGATATAGACCCAGTTTAATCTTTGTGGAATGCCTGGTTGTTGTTTTTAAGGTAATTTATTGCCTGGCATTTGAGGGGGTGGGGTGTGGTTACAGATTTCAATTATTGGTTTCACTTGTAATAGTCTTCTACTTAAGTCCAATGGTGTAGGCTGTGCAAAGCCATTTGGCTGTGCATTTATTGATCTAAGCGTGCATTTTTATCAAAGCGTGATAAAATTGACACATAACAGCAGTGTTCAATCAGCGTTCAATCGAAGTGAAAAAGAAGGAAAACAGAAGCACACCAATCTAACAAAACAAAGAAAACTGAAGAACTAATAACAAATGTGAGTCACTTACTCCTCAGATCACTCACCTCCTGATTGTTGCGTCTGATTACATAGCACAGAACTACCTTACTTGGACATTTCATAAACCATCCATTTCACCTACAAATGCCTGTATCTGTATTATTGTAATTTTGTTTTTTAAGCACAGCTGCACCAATGCAATTTTACCTGCAAACACTTAAAACATCTAACATAATTACCATTGCTTCTTAAACCTCTCACAATCCTTTCATTTCTTACACTCCAAATACATTTCTGCACCCACTTTATCTACGCTTTTGACTCATTTCATACTAAATCTACACCCCTTGAGCCTACACTGCTTTTCTCACCTGCATTTCTGCAATTCTTCTGCTCGGATTGCCTTACAGTCTCCTCTCCTACTTCCACTACTTCAACCTATTTACCTACTTAACACTATGTCAAGGTTTTCTTATATTCCCCACATCACTCAGTGTCTACCTAATAATGTATCTTTATCCTTCCCCACTAGTCTCCTCCACCTCCTCCTCTCTCCCCTCCTCTGTCTCCCCTCCATCCCTCTGTTTCCTTCCCACACCTTTCCTGTTACCCCACTTTCATTCACCTCTGCCCCATGGTCCTGCTACCCCACAACTCAGCCCTGCTCCCTCTCTCCCTTCCCTGTCACCTCCCCACACCCCCATCCACATCACACTGACCTCCCTCCCTGCCCACCTCCTGCAGTTTCCCCTCCTAGCTCAGGCACCCGTACTATCACTACTCTCTCATCATCCCTGCCCTCAAAGTTAATCCCACCTCATCGCTACAGCAACCCTGAAAATCTAATTCACATCTCTCCCACAAACTCATACCCCCTATCCTGTGCCCTCTGGAATGCCAGATCTGTTTGTAACAAACTGGTCCCCACTCATGACCTTTTCATTTCCAACTCCCTACACCTACTAGCCATTACTGAAACTTGGATTATGCCCTCTGACACTACTTCTGCTGCTGCTCTCTCTGCTGGGGGCCTTACATTCACACACACACCCCGACCTGGGGGTCGCCATGGGGGTGGTGTTGGGGTCCTTTTACCTTCTAGTTACTCCTACCAACTCATACCACCAGAACCATCCCTTATATTCTCTACATTTGAGGTCCACGCCATATGCCTCTTCCAACCAGTCCATCTTAGAGTAGCTGTCATTTACCGCCCCCCTGGCAC
This sequence comes from Pseudophryne corroboree, assembly GCF_028390025.1. Lineage (NCBI taxonomy): Eukaryota > Metazoa > Chordata > Amphibia > Anura > Myobatrachidae > Pseudophryne > Pseudophryne corroboree. The sequence continues at coordinate 394,032,438 of NC_086448.1, forward strand.
TGCTTCCAAATTCATCGACAACTTTGCTTCCGGGCTTCCTCACTTCCTCTCTTCTGACATTCCCACCATTATCCTAGGCGATTTCAACATCCCTATTGACATCCCCACACAATCCCCTGCCTCTAAACTCCTTAACCTCACCTCTTCACTTGGTTTCTCCCAGTGGACCTCCTCACCCTCCCATGTGAATGGGAGCTCACTGGATCTGGTCTTCACTCACCGCTGTGATATTTCTGATTTTTCCAACTCCCCATTTCCCCTCTCTGACCACCACCTGCTCTCCTTCAACCTATCTCTCTCGACTTCCCCATCTCTACCTCCTAAGGCTACCATCACTAAGCGTAACATTGAAGCTATTGACACCACATTCCTTTCCTCCCTGTTTGACTCACTTCTCTCTCCTATTCTCTCTCTCTCATGCCCTGAACAAGCCACTTCCACATACAATGCTTCCCTTACTTCTGCTCTTGACTCTGTTGCTCCACCAACCACTATTCACCCTTGCAAATTAACACCTCAACCCTGGCACACCAAATGCACCAGATATCTGCAAAAATGCTCATGTACTGCTGAGCGACACTGGAGGAAATCACGCTCTAAGGCAGACTTCCTCCATTTCAAACTTATGCTCTCATCCTTCAGTGCTGCCCTTTCTCTTGCTAAACAGTCATACTTCAAGAACCTCATCTCCTCCCAGTCTTCCAACCCCCGGCGCCTCTTTGCCACTCTCAACTCACTCCTCTGCCCACCTCCACCTCGTCTCCCTTCCTCACTCTCTGCTCTTGACTTTGCCACTTACGTCACATCCAAAATTGACTCCATACGTCAGGACATCACATCACACCAGACTATCAGTAACCAGCCTTCTCCCATCCCTTACCAACCCTCCCCATCCCTCGCACCAACTCTGTCATCTTTCTCCCATGCATCTGGAGAGGAAGTCATGGCCCTCATTCGTTCCTGTCCCCTCACCACCTCCCCACTTGACCCTATCCCCTCCCGCCTCCTTTGCCACCTCTCTTCTTCTGCTTGTTCCCATCTTTCCCACCTTCTCAATCTCTCCCTCTCATCAGGCACTGTCCCCTCTGCCTTCAAGCACGCTCTCATCTCTCCTATTCTTAAAAAACCTACCCTTGATCCAAACACTCTCTCCAACTACCGACCCATCTCTCTCCTCCCTTTTGCCTCCAAACTCCTTGAGCGTATTGTCTACAACCGCCTTACTTCCTTTCTTTCCTCACACTCACTGCTTGACCCATTCCAGTCTGGCTTCCGTCCTCTCCACTCCACTGAAACTGCCCTTACAAAAGTATGCAATGACCTCCATGCTGCTAAATCTAAGGGACACTACTCTCTACTTATTCTACTTGATCTCTCTGCTGCTTTTGACACTGTGGACCATCCTCTCCTACTGCAAATCCTTCACTCCATTGGTCTGCGTAACACTGCCCTCTCTTGGTTGTCGTCCTACCTTTCTGACCGTTCATTCTCTGTCTCCTCTCATGACTCCACCTCCCCCTCACTTCCACTAACTGTAAGGGTACCCCAAGGTTCTGTCCTTGGTCCTCTTCTCTTCTCTCTCTATACGTCCTCACTAGGTAAGCTCATTAGTTCTTTTGGTTTCCAATATCATCTCTATGCTGATGACACTCAAATCTATCTTTCCTCTCCAGACCTCTCCCCTACTCTCCTCACTCGTATCTCCAACTGTCTCTCTGCTATCTCTTCCTGGATGTCCCAGCGCTTTCTTAAACTTAACATGTCTAAGACCGAGCTGATCATCTTCCCTCCCTCCCGCATAATCTCACCTCCTACAATCTCAGTATCTATTGATGGCACTACTATCTCCTCTACCCCCCAAGCGCGCTGTCTTGGAGTAATCCTTGACTCCTCCCTCTCCTTCAAACCACACATTCAGCACCTCTCACAAACCTGCCGTTTTCATCTAAAAAATATTTCCAGGATCAGACCCTTTCTGACCCAGGATGCTACTAAGACTCTTATCCACTCACTGGTCATCTCCAGACTGGACTGCTGTAATCTCTTCCTGACTGGCATTCCTGACAAATACCTCTCTCCACTCCAATCTATCCTCAATGCTGCTGCCCGGCTCATTTTCCTCACCAAACGCACTACGTCCACCTCTCCTCTCTTACTAGTCCTTCACTGGCTCCCCTTCCCTTTCAGAATCCATTTCAAGCTTCTCACACTTGCTTACAAAGCCCTCACCCACTCCTCTCCCATCTACATCTCTGATCTTATCTCGCTTTACACTCCCACCCGTCCTCTTCGCTCTGCTAATGCACACCGACTCTCCTGCCTACGGATTACTTCCTCCCACTCCTACCTCCAAGATTTTTCACGTGCTGCACCACTTCTCTGGAATTCCCTACCTCTCCCCCTCAGACTCTCCACCTCTCTACAAAACTTCAAACGGGCTCTCAAGACCCACTTCTTCACCAAACCCAGCCAAATCTCATCCTAAACCTCTGTTCCATGCTCTCTATGTACCCCATCTGTCTCACCCCTGTCTGTCTACCCCTCCCTTTTAGAATGTAAGCTCTCACGAGCAGGGCCCTCTTCCCTCATGTGCTTACTCTTTTCTTACTTTAATAATCTTCAGCTGCACCAAATCCAGCAGTCTTCTGCCACCTGATACTTATTCCAGTGTCATCTGCTGATGTAGCTATGTTTATTTACCCTGTACTTGTCCTATATTGTCGTCAACTGTAAGTTGCTGTTTTCCTGTTTGATTATTTGTTTATGTACTCTGTAATTGGGCACTGCGGAACCCTTGTGGCGCCATATAAATAAAGGATAATAATAATAATAATAATAATAATAATAAATAATATAATATATAGCAGTACGGTACAGTAAGCCACTGCTCTACCTACCTCTGTGCACCCACATGCTACAGCCTGTCTCAATAATTTTACTGTCACGCTGTGTGTGTTTGTGTTTTTATTTGGGTATTTTTTTGTTGTTGTAGAACTACAGGTACCAGCAAGCCCGTTATTTCCCCGCCTGCTGGTACTTGAGGTTCTCCAAGTACCAGCAAGCGGGGTAGGCTTGCTGGGCCTTGTAGTTCCACAACGAAAAAACAATATTCTTTTTTTACACACATGGCTATCAGCCCGGCACCCACCACCCAGGGGTGCTGGGGACAGCCTCGGGCTTCACCCCTGGCCCTTGGGTGCCTCGAGGGGAGGAACCTCTTGATTTAAGGGGTCCCCACTCCTCCAGGGAACCCCGGCCAGGGGTGACTAGTTGGAGGGGTAATGCCAGGGCCACAGGGACCTACATAAAAGTGTCCCCCGGCTGTGGCATTATCTCTCTGGCTAGTGGAGCCCGGTGCTGGTTTTAAAAATATGGGGGACCCCTACATCTATTGTCCCACGTATTTTTGGAACCTGGACCGGTCTAAGAGCCCGGTGCTGGTTGTCTAAATACGGGGAACCCCTGTCCAATTTTTCCCCCAGTATTTAAATAACCAGGACCGGCTCAAAGAGCCCGAGGCTGGTTATACTAAGGAGGGGGGACCTCACGCATTTTTTTTAACCCATTCAGACCCTTCTCCTTTAAGTTAATGGAAGCCCTGGACAACAAAATTGCATTCATGTCCTCCTCCCTCACCCTTCCCAGTCCCAAACACTCATTTTTTTTTCTTTAAAAATTTATAATATATAACGAGAACAATGAGCAGGCAGGCAGCGGGCATTGGCGGCATCGGACTGAGATATAAATTAGTGGTGGAATGCTGGGTCAGTTGATTGTGGGCGAGTTTGTAAGCCATTGGCGGTGGCAGCGGGTATCGGCTCAGAGGCAGTAGCGGGCATTGGCTAAGGGTCATCGGCAGGATTCGGCGGACATTATGGCTGTAGTGCCTCACTAGCCACTGACCTCACCGCACGCCACTGTGGGACAGATGTAACATGCAGAGAGAGGTAGATTTGGGAGGGGGAATGTCCTAGAATAACTGTTAATTGCAGTGTAATACTGTAATTCAGCTGTGCAGCATTTGTGGCTAAATGTCAAAGAAGCCAGTATTTACCCTGCATGCAAAACAATAAATGTATTTGAACATACCTCCCAACTATCCCAATTTTTGCAGGACAGTCACATTTTTGGGGAATGTCCAGCTAACCCAAACAACCCCCCCCCCCCTTCCCATGGGAAAGGGGGGGGGGTGGAAGGCTCCCTGTAGCTTGTTGCTCTGCAAATATGCACATTGTGGGTAATTCAGACCTGATCGCTAGGGTGTGTTTTTTGCATCCCTGTAATCAGGTAGTTGTCGCCTACAGCGAAAGGGAAAATTTGCTGTGCAGGTGTGTGATCACATGTGCACAAGAGCTGCACAGCTCAGCACTTACTCAGCCATTGAGGTGACGTCACAAATCCTCCCACAAAACGCCGGGTCCCTCCAGTGTTTTTCCGGACACTCCCTAGAAACATTCAGTTGCCACCCACACAAACACCCTCTTCTTGTCAATCTTCTTGTGATCTCCGGACCATCGCACTTACGCATTGTGGCGCATACGCATGTGCAGTGCAAACCAGATTGCCCGCTGGGTGAAAATAAATTGAAGCGATCTGGTCTGAATAAGCCTCAATCTCTATTCACGGGAGACAGAGGGGCTGGGGCATGGCCAGCAGCTCACAGAGCACCTATAATGACAAAAATGGGAGACATGGCTCATGATCGCGATATACCTGCGAAGGTACGCCCTCTACTGATTGACAGGCAGAGACATTCGCATTTTCTGCGGGGCACCCGGAGAAAATGTAGGCACACGCACAGGATGGACCCTGCGTATATGCCCCCATCCTCTTCATAGTTTTTGCGGTTAGAACGCGTATTACGATCCAAACTGAATTAGGCCCTATGTCTTATATACACGAGCAGTGTGAAAACATCAATCGATGGGGGTAATTCCAAGTTGATCGCAGCAGGAATTTTGTTAGCAGTTGGGCAAAACCATGTGTACTGCAGGGGAGGCAGATATAACATGTGCAGAAAGAGTTAGATTTGGGTGAGTTATTTTGTTTCTGTGCAGGGTAAATACTGACTGATTTATTTTTACACTGCAAATCAGATTGCAGATTGAACACACCACACCCAAATCTAACTCTCTCTGCACATGTTAAATCTGCCTTCCCTGCAGTGCACATAGGTGGTCATTCCGAGTTGTTCGCTCTGTAATTTTCTTCGCATCGCAGCGATTTTCCGCTTAATGCGCATGCGCAATGTTCACACTGCGACTGCGCCAAGTAAATTTGCTATGCAGTTAGGAATATTACTCACGGTTTTTTCATCGTTCTGGTGATCGTAATGTGATTGACAGGAAGTGGGTGTTTCTGGGCGGAAACAGGCCGTTTTAGGGGCGTGTGGGAAAAAATGCTACCGTTTCTGTGAAAAACGCGGGAGTGGCTGGAGAAACGGAGGAGTGTCTGGGCGAACGCTGGGTGTGTTTGTGACGTCAAACCAGGAACGACAAGCACTGAACTGATCGCACTGGCAGAGTAAGTCTCGAGCTACTCAGAAACTGCACAGAGATGTCTTATCGCAATATTGCAAATCTTTCGTTCGCAATTTTAAGATGCTAAGATTCACTCCCAGTAGGCGGCAGCTTAGCGTGTGCAATGCTGCTAAAAGCAGCTTGCGAGCGAACAACTCGGAATGAGGGCCATGGGGGGTAATTCTGAGTTGATCGCAGCAGGATTTTTGTTAGCAGTTGGGCAAAACCATGTGCACTGCATTTACGAACAGATGATTTTTTATATAAATTTTAAAATGTTAGTAAATGTGTGTTTTTTTTTCAACCTGGAAGCCCAACATCGATTAAGATCGATCTTAAATAGACCCCTGGGTTTTAAGGATAACCATGGTTGAGTCCAATGGTTAATTCACATTGACCGAAGTTCTAATTAAGTCACCTGTGCTCAAGCATGATATCCTTAAAATCTGGATTGCAATGACAGCATTTTGGAACTATGCCTAAGGGTTTAATTTTTACATTTATCCACTGACAATAAATCTACCTACAATATCCCTGTAACTGTTATGATTACAGTATTTCACTAAATAATTTAATTTGCTGAACCTTCTGTAAAAAGAAATATTAAGCTGCTGTAATTCCCAGATGCAGCAAATTTGTTAGCTAGTGGGCAAAACCATGTGCACTGCAGGGTTGGGGGGGGCAGATATAACATTTGCAGAGAGATTTAGGTGGGTTATATTGTTTGTGTGCAGGGTAAATACTGGCTGTTTTGTTTTTACACTGCAATTTAGATTTCAGTTTGAACACACCGCACCAAAATCTAACTCTCTCTACACATATTATACACCCCCCCCCTGCAGTGTACATGGTTTTAGCTAATAAATTTGCTGCTGTGATCAGATCTGAGTTAAGCCCTATGTATTTGGCACTGGCAAAGGGTTAGAGGCCTTGCTGTAGAGCTCACACCTTTCTTATCATGCATTGTAATATTTCCTATGTCCTGATGTTGTGCTCTCTGCTCCATCCAAGTAAACAGCAATGTAGCATGGCTATCAAAGAGCGTGAAGATTGCAGATTTCCTGGGATTAATGCTAAGGAATGCTATTCCAGAGGCTGCTGCTTTAATTCAAGTGTCCCTGGGGTTAAATGGTGTTTTTACCTTAAAAACACAGGTAGAGTATATAGTACAGTGGTAAAGTGGGAGCATGTAGTGCTATTGATTACAGATTTGATGGAGCTTAAACATGGATAAGGTCCATGGCTCTAAGAGTTTATCTTGTGTATCCTTTATTCTTAGTCATGGTCAGATAAGATTAGAAAATACCATTTAAGTGGAAATTTCCTGTTAGCTGTTTTTCAGTTTGCTCAACTGTCTGATTAACTGGTCCTAAAAAAGGACCAAAGGAGCTAAATTACCCTGTGATCTAGCTAAATTGCCCCAGTTAAAAAAAAAAAAAACTAAGCTGCTGTAATTCCTGGATGTTTCCTTACTGCATCAACAGGAAGTGACAAGAAACAATGTAATGTGGAACCGTACAGCAGAAGGGATTGCGGCTACCCCACAATAAGTGCAGCGGAATGTAAGAAGAGGAATTGTTGCTTTGACTGCAGCATTCCCGGGGTTAACTGGTGTTTCTTCAAGTCACAAGGTATGGAGCTGCTGTATAGTTACTCGCAAGTCAGTAGTTGTATGATGCTCACACCTGTTAAACTGGATACACACAGAATGCCCTACACAGGGGGTGAAAAGAGCGCCCCCCCCCACCCCCCGTACGCTCAGCACACATCACGCTGTGCTGAGCGGGGGCAGAGATGTGTGCTGAGCAGTTCGCTCAGCACACATCTCTCCCCAAAATCGGGCCGTGAATACGGACCTTTAAACTGGATCCACACTTAGATTATCTGTCCAATTTTTTTTTTCTAGTTGAAACAAAATTATGCTAATATGTGGCAGCAAATGACAATTGACCATTTGCTCACAAACACTGGAAAACATCCAAAAATGGTCATTTAGATAAATTGGTTAAATCCATTTCATTTAGCTAATTTATCCAAACTACCTTTATTGTATCTTTGTGGGTGAATGATGTGTGGGTCAGTGTTGAGGGTGGTGGAGGAGATGGGCAATAGGCACAGCAGGGTGTGGACAGTCAAATAGTGTGCTTAGAGGTTCAGAGTCATTGTATGAGACTCTGGCAACAGTGACTTGATGAGTCTGGTGTCCATAGGGTGGGACGCATTAACCTTTTTATGCTATTGAAATAGTTCTCCTCCTGACCGACGCAGTTCCTTGCTCCGAGGTTGGTGTATTGTCCTGTTGCAGCGCCTCTCCACTGTGGTCACAGTGAGCTGTGTGGTGTTGCTGGCGCATGCCAATCTCCCCCCAACCTCCCTCTTGCATTTCAGACCTACGTACGCATGATGGGATCTTGTATGATATGCGCGTGTGCTGTAGAGATGAAAGTGGGGGTGAGGAGGCAGATCGTGAGATGGGGAAACTTTGTGGACTGTTAGCGAAGGGGAGCACTGGGCAATCTGAGTTGCAAAGAGGGCAGCAGAAGAGGTTATTGCATGTGCACTGGTGACAGGTCCATCCTTGGTGGCCAGCCTCAGTGGTAAAGGGGTACATGAGCTAGTGTCCCTTGGCCAGCCATGTACCATGGCCACCTCCCTACCTCCTATATATTCTCCCTGATCTGTCACTTTGTTACGGTCTGCTGCTGGCACTGGTGTATCGTCCTGCAGATGCCGTCTCCGCCCATTGCTGTGACTTCCCCCAGAGTTAGCCACACAGAGTGACAGATCTGGGAAAATATATAGGAGATCATTACTTTCACTTGCAGCCTACCTTATTTTTTGCAGCCTAGCATGCTCCTGACCCCTTCTCTCACTAATACTTATACAACATTCATGAACTCATCTTAAGGTTTCTTTATTATTCAGTCACACTGTCTTGGATCCAAACCATTTCCTGTGGCATTGCAGTCAAACAATTGAGCTATTTACCCTTGCATAGAAAGGTATAATCTAAGCTAGAGAATTCTATTTGGAGCTCACCTTGTACTTTGTGAAGAAATAATCAGCTTTGTGGCTGAGCAGATATATGGAGTGTGTGGCTGCACACTGCATTGATCTGCTGAGTTGCAATGCTAATAATTTTTTTTTTGCAAAGTACCAATAGCTTCATTGTGAAGGTGGAAAGAAGGGTGTTACGGCATGGAATGTACAAACTGCGAGACCCTGCTGGTAGCGCCTTTGTCTATTTAGTAGGAAGGGCACGTAACAGCCGGGGGGCAATGGAGGAAGCCCCTTTAGGGCTGGAGCCCGGCGGCAACTGACTCCGTTGTCTCTGGCAGTTCCGCCCCTGGACTAGAGGAATGGTCAAGAACATGGCAACATTTAATGCCAAAAAATGCAAAATCATACACGTCTCAAAAATGCAAAGGCTAACTATAATATTAAGGGCATTATAATGGCAAGAGGAAAGCTATCTAAGTATTACTATTTCAGGTGAGCAATGTAACAAAGCAATAGGAAAGGCAAGTCAGATGCTTGTTTGCATAGGTTAAAGAACCAGTAGCAGAAAAAAGTAATACAGGTTGAGTATCCCATATCCAAATATTCCGAAATACGGAATATTCCGAAATAAAGACTTTTTTGAGTGAGACTGAGATAGTGAAACTTTTGTGTTTTGATGGCTCAGTGTACACAAACTTTGTTTAATACTCAAAGTTATTAAAAATATTGTATTAAATGAACTTCAGACTGTGTGTATAAGGTGTATATGAAACATAAATGAATTCTGTGAATGTACACACACTTTGTTTAATGCACAAAGTTATAAAAAATATTGGCTAAAATGACCTTCAGGCTGTGTGTATAAGGTGTATATGAAACATAAATGCCTTCTGTGCTTAGATTTAGGTCCCATCACCATAATATCTCGTTATGGTATGCAATTATTCCAAAATACAGAAAAATCCGATATCCAAAATTCCTCTGGTCCCAAGCATTTTGGATAAGGGATACTCAACCTGTAATGCCACTGTATAGGTCTTTGGTACAGCCACATTTAGAATCCTGTGTTCAGTTCCAGAAGCCATATCTCCAGAAGGCTGTAAATACATTAGGGCAACTAAAATTGTGCATGGCCTACATCACAAAACTTACCTGGAAATACTAAAAAATGTTGATGTGTATAGTTTGGAGAAGGGAAGAGGGAACATACAGTAATAGAAACATTTAAATATATAGGGAGGAATGTAATAGGGTGTGAGAATCAGAAAGTGAGAGATTTTGTGTTTTTTCCTGTTGTTTTTTTTTTGTTTGTTTGATTGTTTGTTTTTAAAGTGGCAATCCTTTACATGGCAAAACCAGGTTGATATTTGCCATGTAAAGGATTGCCACCGTGGGCATGTGTAGAAGGGGCACTGCTACTGTTGGCATTATGTGTGTAAGCTGCACTGATATGGTGGTTATGTGTATAAAGGGCACTGCGACTGTGGGTATTATTATTATTATTATTACATGCGGTGTAATGACAATAAGATAGTGCTACTGTGTGGTGTATTTTGATTTGGGGTGCTATTGTGTGGCCATGCCCCTTCCTTGTGATACCACACCTTCTTTTTTTAAGGAGCGCACTGTCCCTTTATTAAGTATTGGAGAGAGGGCCCAAATTAATAGTTTGCAGGGAGGCGCCAAACACCCTAGCACTGGCCCTTTGGTAGGGGACAGGATTTGCTTCTGCTTGTGCACATATGTTATGATTGCCAGCCAACAGCACTGGTTTTGCCTATAACACTAACTATAAATATTTTGAATTGGTCCTGGACCACCAATCCAAGGCACCCCTGCAAGTGTCCTGAGGCACCCCAGGGTGCAGTTTGAGAACCACTGGTCTAGTGAGTACCCAGGATAATTATTGTAGCTGGTCTGCGGGTAACAGCTCTCAGATCCACTTCTAGAAAAAATGCAGCAATGTAATTTGAGTGACAAACTGCAGAGATGAACCCTTTCTGTGACTGCTGCACAGGGATCACACAAACTCTATTCATAGGGCTGACTTCACTTAGGGGAGATGTTCTCACCCCGCAAAGAAGTGCGAGTATATACCGCACTTACGGTACCATTGCATTTACAGATATTTTCTTGCAATACACTATGGGGGTCATTCTGAGTTGATTGCTCGCTAGCAGTTTTTAGCAGCCATGCAAACGCATTGTCGCTGCCCACTGGAGAGTGTATATTCACTTTGGAGAAGTGCGAATACTTGAGTAGCAGAGCGCCTGCAAAATCGTTTCAAAATAAGACCAGCACTGTAGTTACACTTCGTGTGCGTTGATTCTAACAACCGAGGGACGGCTTTTGATGTCACACACCCATCCAGCGAATGCCCAGCCACGTCTGCATTTCTTCTGCCACGCCTGCATTTTTCCAAGCACTCCCTGAAAACGGTCAGTTGACACCCAGAAACGCCCTCTTTCTGTCAATCTCCTTGTGGCCTGTTCTGTGATTGGAATAATCGCTAGAACTAGTGCAAAACCACAATGGACTTTGTACCCGTACGATGCGTATGCACATTACGGAGCATGCGCATGCACAGATTAGCCATTTTTTTTCAACTGATTGCTACGCAGCGAACAACGGCAGCAAGCGATCAACTCGGAATGACCCCCTATATACATAGAAACATGGATTTTTACTGCAGGAATTATGGTTAGTTTAGGGGTATCGGTTAGGGTCAACAGAGGTGTAGCTAGGGGTCCAAGCGCCCCTGGCAAAGTAAGGGACTGGCGCCCCCCCTTTCGATAAAGCATTGCAGTCCATTGGCGGTTACCATGTTGGAGCCACAGCAACTGACCCCCTCCCCCACACGCTGCCCTACATCATCGGCTGGGATTCACTGTTGCTGTGAAGCCACTGGGAACATTCTGGTAGCATTAGCAGCAGTCTGTGTCATAGATAGGGAAGGCAGAAGGTTAACTAGCTAATAGCAGTCTGTTGGCAGCAGAGGCTGGGCGGGGGGCTGAGAATGAGCCAACGCTGATCAGTGTCCAGTCTGCTCAGACAAAAATATTTTGTGATCAGGGCTGGTTCTAGACCAAAGGAGCCAATGCCAAAAATTTCCTTTGGCACCCCCCCCCCCCCCCACACACACACACACACACACACATACACACACACACACACACACACACCAAAAAAGAACATATCCCAGTTTAACATAACGCTATGTGGTGCAAGGTGTGGAGCTGGTCACTTGTATCAGACCTCTGACATTTGCCTTTTCACCCATATTGCATACTTTTTCTTGCAGGTTGTGTCTTAATTCAAGAAGTGTTCTAAGTACTTCAGCTTAGTATCTTTACTGACCCCTCTTTACCCCACACTACATAACTGACCCCTCTATACCCTACACTACATCACTGACCTTTCTATAACCATCACTGCATTACTGACCCTCTTAGAGATGTGCACTTGAAATTTTTCGGGTTTTGTGTTTTGGTTTTGGGTTCGGTTCCGCGGCCGTGTTTTGGGTTCGACCGCGTTTTGGCAAAACCTCACCGAATTTTTTTTGTCGGATTCGGGTGTGTTTTGGATTCGGGTGTTTTTTTCAAAAAACACTAAAAAACAGCTTAAATCATAGAATTTGGGGGTCATTTTGATCCCAAAGTATTATTAACCTCAAAGACCATAATTTCCACTCATTTTCAGTCTATTCTGAACGCCTCACACCTCACAATATTATTTTTAGTCCTAAAATTTGCACCGAGGTCGCTGGATGACTAAGCTAAGCGACCCTAGTGGCCGACACAAACACCTGGCCCATCTAGGAGTGGCACTGCAGTGTCACGCAGGATGGCCCTTCCAAAAAACACTCCCCAAACAGCACATGACGCAAAGAAAAAAAGAGGCGCAATGAGGTAGCTGTGTGAGTAAGCTAAGCGACCCTAGCGGCCGACACAAACACCTGGCCCATCTAGGAGTGGCACTGCAGTGTCACGCAGGATGGCCCTTCCAAAAAACACTCCCCAAACAGCACACGACGCAAAGAAAAAAAGAGGCGCAATGAGGTAGCTGTGTGAGTAAGATAAGCGACCCTAGTGGCCGACACAAACACCTGGCCCATCTAGGATTGGCACTGCAGTGTCACGCAGGATGGCCCTTCCAAAAAACACTCCCCAAACAGCACATGACGCAAAGAAAAAAAGAGGCGCAATGAGGTAGCTGTGTGAGTAAGATAAGCGACCCTAGTGGCCGACACAAACACCTGGCCCATCTAGGAGTGGCACTGCAGTGTCACGCAGGATGGCCCTTCAAAAAAATACTCCCCAAACAGCACATGACACAAAGAAAAATGAAAGAAAAAAGAGGTGCAAGATGGAATTGTCCTTGGGCCCTCCCACCCACCCTTATGTTGTATAAACAGGACATGCACACTTTAACCAACCCATCATTTCAGTGACAGGGTCTGCCACACGACTGTGACTGAAATGACGGGTTGGTTTGGACCCCCACCAAAAAAGAAGCAATTAATCTCACCTTGCACAAACTGGCTCTACAGAGGCAAGATGTCCACCTCATCATCATCCTCCGATATATCACCGTGTACATCCCCCTCCTCACAGATTATCAATTCGTCCCCACTGGAATCCACCATCTCAGCTCCCTGTGTACTTTGTGGAGGCAATTGCTGCTGGTCAATGTCTCCACGGAGGAATTGATTATAATTCATTTTAATGAACATCATCTTCTCCACATTTTCTGGAAGTAACCTCGTACGCCGATTGCTGACAAGGTGAGCGGCGCCACTAAACACTCTTTCGGAGTACACACTTGTGGGAGGGCAACTTAGGTAGAATAAAGCCAGTTTGTGCAAGGGCCTCCAAATTGCCTCTTTTTCCTGCCAGTATAAGTACGGACTGTCTGACGTGCCTACTTGGATGCGGTCACTCATATAATCCTCCACCATTCTTTCAATGGGGAGAGAATCATATGCAGTGCCAGTAGACGCCATGTCCGACTCCGTAATCGTTGTCAGGTCCTTCAGTCCGGACCAGATGTCAGCATCAGCAGTCGCTCCAGACTGCCCTACATCACCGCCAGCGGGTGGGCTCGGAATTCTGAGCCTTTTCCTCGCACCCCCAGTTGCGGGAGAATGTGAAGGAGGAGATGTTGACAGGTCGCGTTCCGCTTGACTTGACAATTTTCTCACCAGCAGGTCTTTGAACCCCAGCAGACTTGTGTGTGCCGGAAAGAGAGATCCAAGGTAGGTTTTAAATCTAGGATCGAGCACGGTGGCCAAAATGTAGTGCTCTGATTTCAACGGATTGACCACCCGTGAATCCTTGTTAAGCGAATTAAGGGCTCCATCCACAAGTCCCACATGCCTAGCGGAATCGCTCTGTGTTAGCTCCTCCTTCAATGTCTCCAGCTTCTTCTGCAAAAGCCTGATGAGGGGAATGACCTGACTCAGGCTGGCAGTGTCTGAACTGACTTCACGTGTGGCAAGTTCAAAGGGCAGCAGAACCTTGCACAACGTTGAAATCATTCTCCACTGCGCTTGAGACAGGTGCATTCCACCTCCTATATCGTGCTCAATTGTATAGGCTTGAATGGCCTTTTGCTGCTCCTCCAACCTCTGAAGCATATATAGGGTTGAATTCCACCTCGTTACCACTTCTTGCTTCAGATGATGGCAGGGCAGGTTCAGGCGTTTTTGGTGTTGCTCCAGTCTTCTGTACGTGGTGCCTGTACGCCGAAAGTGTCCCGCAATTCTTCTGGCCACCGACAGCATCTCTTGCACGCCCCTCTCGTTTTTTAAATAATTCTGCACCACCAAATTCAAGGTATGTGCAAAACATGGGACGTGCTGGAATTTGCCCATATTTAATGCACACACAATATTGCTGGCGTTGTCCGATGCCACAAATCCACAGGAGAGTCCAATTGGGGTAAGCCATTCCGCGATGATCTTCCTCAGTTGCCGTAAGAGGTTTGCAGCTGTGTGCGTATTCTGGAAACCGGTGATACAAAGCGTAGCCTGCCTAGGAAAGAGTTGGCGTTTGCGAGATGCTGCTACTGGTGCCGCCGCTGCTGTTCTTGCGGCCGGAGTCCATACATCTACCCAGTGGGCTGTCACAGTCATATAGTCCTGACCCTGCCCTGCTCCACTTGTCCACATGTACGTGGTTAAGTGGACATTGGGTACAACTGCATTTTTTAGGACACTGGTGAGTCTTTTTCTGACGTCCGTGTACATTCTCGGTATCGCCTGCCTAGAGAAGTGGAACCTAGATGGTATTTGGTAACGGGGGCACACTACCTCAAGAAATTGTCTAGTTCCCTGTGAACTAACGGCGGATACCGGACGCACGTCTAACACCAACATAGTTGTCAAGGCCTCAGTTATCCGCTTTGCAACAGGATGACTGCTGTGATATTTCATCTTCCTCGCAAAGGACTGTTGGACAGTCAATTGCTTGGTGGAAGTAGTAAAAGTGGGCTTACGACTTCCCCTCTGGGATGACCATCGACTCCCAGCAGCAACAACAGCAGTGCCAGCAGCAGTAGGCGTTACACGCAAGGATGCATCGGAGGAATCCCAGGCAGGAGAGGACTCGTCAGAATTGCCAGTGACATGGCCTGCAGGACTATTGGCATTCCTGGGGAAGGAGGAAATTGACACTGAGGGAGTTGGTGGGGTGGTTTGCGTGAGCTTGGTTACAAGAGGAAGGGATTTACTGGTCAGTGGACTGCTTCCGCTGTCGCCCAAAGTTTTTGAACTTGTCACTGACTTATTATGAATGCGCTGCAGGTGACGTATAAGGGAGGATGTTCCGAGGTGGTTAACGTCCTTACCCCTACTTATTACAGCTTGACAAAGGCAACACACGGCTTGACACCTGTTGTCCACATTTCTGTTGAAATACTTCCACACCGAAGAGCTGATTTTTTTGGTATTTCACCAGGCATGTCAATGGCCATATTCCTCCCACGGACAACAGGTGTCTCCCCGGGTGCCTGACTTAAACAAACCACCTCACCATCAGAATCCTCCTGGTCAATTTCCTCCCCAGCGCCAGCAACACCCATATCCTCCTCATCCTGGTGTACTTCAACACTGACATCTTCAATCTGACTATCAGGAACTGGACTGCGGGTGCTCCTTCCAGCACTTGCAGGGGGCGTGCAAATGGTGGAAGGCGCATGCTCTTCACGTCCAGTGTTGGGAAGGTCAGGCATCGCAACCGACACAATTGGACTCTCCTTGTGGATTTGGGATTTCGAAGAACGCACAGTTCTTTGCTGTGCTTTTGCCAGCTTGAGTCTTTTCATTTTTCTAGCGAGAGGCTGAGTGCTTCCATCCTCATGTGAAGCTGAACCACTAGCCATGAACATAGGCCAGGGCCTCAGCCGTTCCTTGCCACTCCGTGTGGTAAATGGCATATTGGCAAGTTTACGCTTCTCCTCCGACAATTTTATTTTAGATTTTTGAGTCCTTTTTTTACTGATATTTGGTGTTTTGGATTTTACATGCTCTGTACTATGACATTGGGCATCGGCCTTGGCAGACAACGTTGCTGGCATTTCATCGTCTCGGCCATGACTAGTGGCAGCAGCTTCAGCACGAGGTGGAAGTCGATCTTGATCTTTCCCTATTTTTGGAACCTCAACATTTTTGTTCTCCATATTTTAATAGGCACAACTAAAAGGCACCTCAGGTAAACAATGGAGATGGATGGATACTAGTATACTTATGGATGACGAGCGACTGCCGACACAGAGGTAGCTACAGCCGTGGACTACCGTACTGTGTCTGCTGCTAATATAGACTGGATGATAATGAGATAAAATTAAAATATATATATATATATCACACTAGTACTGCAGCCGGACAGGTATATATTATGTAATGATGGACCTGCTGGACACTGTCTGTCAGCACTGCAGACTCCTAAAGTAAGCTACTAGTATCAAGAAGATAGAAAAAAAAAAACACGGGTAGGTGGTATACAATTATGGATGGACGAGCGACTGCCGACACAGAGGTAACTACAGCCGTGGACTACCGTACTGTGTCTGCTGCTAATATAGACTGGATGATAATGAGATAAAATTAAAATATATATATATATATCACACTAGTACTGCAGCCGGACAGGTATATATTATGTAATGACGGACCTGCTGGACACTGTCTGTCAGCACTGCAGACTCCTAAAGTAAGCTACTAGTATCAAGAAGATAGAAAAAAAAAACCACGGGTAGGTGGTATACAATTATGGATGGACGAGCGACTGCTGACACAGAGGTAGCTACAGCCGTGGACTACCGTACTGTGTCTGCTGCTAATATAGACTGGATGATAATGAGATAAAATTAAAATATATATATATATCACACTAGTACTGCAGCCGGACAGGTATATATTATGTAATGACGGACCTGCTGGACACTGTCTGTCAGCACTGCAGACTCCTAAAGTAAGCTACTAGTATCAAGAAGATAGAAAAAAAAAACCACGGGTAGGTGGTATACAATTATGGATGGACGAGCGACTGCCGACACAGAGGTAGCTACTACAGCCGTGGACTACCGTACTGTGTCTGCTGCTAATATAGACTGGATGATAATGAGATAAAATTAAAATATATATATATATATATATATCACACTAGTACTGCAGCCGGACAGGTATATATTATGTAATGACGGACCTGCTGGACACTGTCTGTCAGCACTGCAGACTCCTAAAGTAAGCTACTAGTATCAAGAAGATAGAAAAAAAAAAACCACGGGTAGGTGGTATACAATTATGGATGACGAGCGACTGCCGACACAGAGGTAGCTACAGCCGTGGACTACCGTACTGTGTCTGCTGCTAATATAGACTGGATGATAATGAGATAAAATTAAAATATATATATATTATATATCACACTAGTACTGCAGCCGGACAGGTATATATTATGTAATGACGGACCTGCTGGACACTGTCTGTCAGACTCAGCACTGCAGACTCCTAAAGTAAGCTACTAGTATCAAGAAGATAGAAAAAAAAAACCACGGGTAGGTGGTATACAATTATGGATGGACGGGCGACTGCCGACACAGAGGTAGCTACAGCCGTGGACTACCGTACTGTGTCTGCTGCTAATATAGACTGGATGATAATGAGATAAAATTAAAATATATATATATATCACACTAGTACTGCAGCCGGACAGGTATATATTATGTAATGACGGACCTGCTGGACACTGTCTGCAGAATGCGTTTATAAAAACACCACACGACGAGTGTTTAACTTTTTCAGGCAGACAATCACAATATACTGGTGGTCAGCAGACAATCACAATACTGGTGGTCAGTGGTCACTGGTCAGTCACACTGGCAGTGGCACTCTGGCAGCAAAAGTGTGCACTGTACTTAAAATATGTACTCCTGCTATAACTGCTCCCCAGTCTCCCCCACAATTAAGCTGTGTGAGCAGTGAGCACTCAGCACAGTCAGATAATGATATACAGTATTACATATAATGCAGCACACTGGGCTGAGCACAGATATGGTATGTGACTGTGTCACACTGTGTATCGTTTTTTTTCAGGCAGAGAACGGATTAATTAAACTGGTGGTCACTGGTCACACTATCAGCAGCAAGTAGTACTCCTCCTAATAATATGCTCCCCAAAATTTGTGTCTCTCTCTAGTACTCTAGTCTAAACGGAGAGGACGCCAGCCACGTCCTCTCCCTATCAATCTCAATGCACGTGTGAAAATGGCGGCGACGCGCGGCTCCTTATATAGAATCCGAGTCTCGCGATAGAATACGAGCCTCGCGAGAATCCGACAGCGGGATGATGACGTTCGGGCGCGCTCGGGTTAACCGAGCAAGGCGGGAAGATCCGAGTCGCTCGGCCCCGTGTAAAAAAACCTGAAGTTCGGGCGGGTTCGGATTCCGAGGAACCGAACCCGCTCATCTCTACCCTCTATACAGTACACTGACCTCTATATACCTGCTAGTACATCCCTGATGCCTATATTCCCTAAGCTAAATCCCTGACGCCTCTATTCCCTACGCTACATCCCTGATGCCTCTATTCCCTATGCTACATCCCTGACGCCTCTATACCCTACGCTACATCCCTGATGCCTCTATTCCCTACGCTACATTCCTGATGCCTCTATAACCTACGCTACATCCCTGACGCCTCTATACCCTACGCTACATCCCTGACGCCTCTATACAGTACAATGCATTACTGATCCCTCTAGACCATACATCCTCATTACATCAGAGAGATAGTGAAACACTGGAAAAAATAAGGATAAAGTGGACTACAGAAACTGATGCTCTAAACAAAGGAGAGAGAGAGAGAGAGAAAAGCACAAGGGAAAGTGGGCAATCGGAACACCATAGAGAGAGGAGAGATAGAAATGCCTGAAAAAGTAAAGGGGGTTGGGTATGGCATCCGGCGCTCGGGATTCCAGCAGTCACATGATACCTAATCCTAACCCTCTGGGTGGGTGGCGGATAGGGCTAACCCTCAGGGGGTGGCAGCTAGGACTAACCCCCCCCCCTCCTAGTGCCTTCCCTAACACCCCCTCCCCCGGTCCTAACCCTCCCTCCAATACTCGCCTTCGGGATGTTGGCTGTCTGTGTGCCGGCACCAGTCTCCCAAGTGGTGTCAGGATTCCAACATCGGTCAAATGACCGCCGGTATACCGTCTGCCGGAGTAGATAAAGTCAACCTTTCTGTCAAACTTGACAGTTGTTAACGCCCCCTTGCCCTAGGACCCGCCCCCTTTTAATATTAAATGATAGTGTTTTATATCGCTTAATATAAAATTAATATAAAATTTATAGTGTTCGATATTAAACCGTATTAAAAATTGTCGCGTAACACCAGTCGCAGAGTGTCGCGCAACACCCCGTCGCAGAATGTCACATATGACACACACTTTAAAATACATCTTTTTTTTTTTTTTTTTTTTTTGTAACACAAAATGTTCTTACATTCCAGCAGCTGAAACTTCATGAGTCACACATGTTACAGTTTTAAAAAGGATAATCACTAATGACCATGACCATTCTTAGAAGCAAGGGTTCATCACACATGGCACTAATTTAAAAGATCATTTTAAAATGTCACAAAGGTCATTTTAAATGTCACAGAAACCCCTCAGAAGCCACGATGTACAATTTAACCATGACCATTCTTAGAAGCAAGGGTTCATCACACATGGCACTAATTAAAAGATCATTTTAAAATGTCACAAAGGTCATTTTAAATGTCACAGAAACCCCTCAGAAGCACGATGTGCAAATTTGACCATGACCATTGCTTATAATTTGACCATGACCATTTTCGATTGTTATCTCTGTAGAGGAACATTAGCACCACCTACAGGTTTATGTGTTAACTCAAATCGGATTTTTCCAACTTTTGGATTCATTACATACCATAATGAGATATCATACGGCACTCTTCGGCTTTCTCTTCTTCTTTGAGTTGCGTCGTCTCTGTTTTTTATTTAAAAAGGGTATGTCCCAAGGCGGAAGCGTTATCATACGCTTCCGTTTTCTTTTAGACACGCCTTTTCTTGTATATATTAGTCCTGAACCGTCTTGCTTTGCCTGGTTCGCCTCGTGTATCTTATTCACAACGGCCGTTGTGGCTTGCCCGATAACATCTTTCGCTATATTACGAACCGCTGTCTTCATATGCGGTTTAGCCAACTCTAAACCTCTCCGGAAAAGAGGAACAGCTTTTCTGAAAAGACTTCGAAAAATACCGCCTAAACCGCAGCCGTACATGTATGCGCTGCCGTGAAAACCTGGTAATCCATTACCGGCTTGAGTTTTATAATATTGCGCATAGAGTCCCGGATCGCCATAATTTTTTACAGCGACCATTCTGCTTAGTTAATAAAATTCAGTTTTGCGGCGCCTGAAGTGTAGCTTCACGATCGCTTTCCCAAACTTAAATGCCATGTTCTCGTTTTGGTCGTTCTTTATCTCTATGGCTATCGTGTCAAAATGTGTTTTGCACAATGGTACGTAATCGGGTTTCTCGTATCGTATTGTGACAACCTCATTGTTATAACCCTTCATTTCAACAGTGCGAAGTAGCGGTACATAACTATCCCCGACCCGTTGGTGTTCGATAATGTCTGTGTACACGTACATCGTATATTGGCCGCCTTTGATGTCGGCGCATGGTTTAGAAATATTAGTTTTAGGTTGTAAACCCAGTATCCATGTCAGCTTAGAACCGGCGTGGATTTGATACAACAGTTTACTGTCACATGTTACAACGCGTGCAAATGGATCATACGTTAGTCTTAATCCAACGTCCAGTTTCAGTTGTACAATTTCAGCGTTGATTACGTTCAGTAACGCTTCGATTGTCTCATAAAAACCGGGACGTTTAACACGGATACGTTCCTTTAAAAATATGCCTTGTGCTTTGCACGGCGTACAGAATACAGTTTATCTGTAATGTGTTCATTTTTTCAGCAGCATAGTGTTAGTTTATTTCATTTACAGATAATCGTACAGCACATCGCGCCTTTGATTAATCTCGATGATGTTATCAAATAGAGCATATATTATCACATTGACTGTCCGGTCCAACGCTTCTGCAAAGCGGAATTCGGCACGTAGATTGCCTGTTCTTATCAGGGAAAGGTGTTCTCCACACTCCTGTTCTGGTGAAAGGTCAAAAGCAAATAGCGTGTAGCCCCTGATGTACTCTTCGCGGTCAATCAGTATACCATTGTCAGATTTCTGCTTATTTGTGATCTGTATGAGTGACATATACTCTCTTACAGCATTACCGCTTTCAAAGTCGGGTTGAAATGGCTTGGCGGGGTGCGGCGTTCCATCCAGATAAAGGGACGCAAAACTTACATTTTTGTGTTCAAAGCACAGGGGGTTCCTGTTATGTATTCCTGAAAATGATTCGTTATCCACGAAACCGGCTATAACTGTTTTCGGCACTTGTCCTAAAAATAAATTTTCTAGATTAAATACTCTACTGCCTGCTGGTACGCTGTAGATTTTCATCCCAACGCGGTCAATCGCGTATTTCGCGTTACCGTTTAACAGAGCCTGCGCGTGCCCAATCCGCACGGCCGGTGAGACCTGAACTCTTTTCACGAACAGGGATGCAGCTGTGATCTGTATTTTAAAGGCATCCGCCTCAGATGACATTAAGCAGAATGCGTCTTTGTTTCTGGTTAGTTTAATCTTCAGATCAACGGCGTTTAAAATTAGTTTATGTTGATGGAAAAGGTCGCAGTGAAGCGGGCCTAGCAGTTCAACAGTGCGACTCTGCGTTGTTGCGCCTGCTCGTTTTTTGAATCCCGTATTCGGGCCGTCCAGCGCCGTGTTGTTAAATTCACCATCCACATCTTTGTAAAATAGTCCTGTTGTGTGTTTTGTTGACAACGCGTCCGAGCTGTAATTTAATATAGTCTCAATGTACGCGCGGTATGCGTAAAGATTGTTGGATTGTGATATGAGCCTGTCGCCCAGAGTTACATCCACTTGGTTGAATAAGGTCGCTATTGGGTAATTAATAAGCGCGACCCGCGCACCTTGCGGTATCGGCGTGTTATCGGTTCGTACGATCTTGCATGTCACGTACAACAGCGTATTGTTCAGATCGTAGTAGTGTTCACCGCTGGCTGCTATATAAAATTCAAGCGGTGCTGTGTCGGATAACGCCGCTAAAGGTTGAACTTCGACGTATAGACTTTTTTCTATGCTAGTTTGTGTCGGGGGCACGTCAAAAAGATCCAGCTCTGTTTTTGCACATTCAACGGATTCGTGGTGTATGAAAGACATGTTTAAAAAATATCACCAACGGCACTCTTCGGCTTTCTCTTCTTCTTTGAGTTGCGTCGTCTCTGTTTTTTATTTAAAAAGGGTATGTCCCAAGGCGGAAGCGTTATCATACGCTTCCGTTTTCTTTTAGACACGCCTTTTCTTGTATATATTAGTCCTGAACCGTCTTGCTTTGCCTGGTTCGCCTCGTGTATCTTATTCACAACGGCCGTTGTGGCTTGCCCGATAACATCTTTCGCTATATTACGAACCGCTGTCTTCATATGCGGTTTAGCCAACTCTAAACCTCTCCGGAAAAGAGGAACAGCTTTTCTGAAAAGACTTCGAAAAATACCGCCTAAACCGCAGCCGTACATGTATGCGCTGCCGTGAAAACCTGGTAATCCATTACCGGCTTGAGTTTTATAATATTGCGCATAGAGTCCCGGATCGCCATAATTTTTTACAGCGACCATTCTGCTTAGTTAATAAAATTCAGTTTTGCGGCGCCTGAAGTGTAGCTTCACGATCGCTTTCCCAAACTTAAATGCCATGTTCTCGTTTTGGTCGTTCTTTATCTCTATGGCTATCGTGTCAAAATGTGTTTTGCACAATGGTACGTAATCGGGTTTCTCGTATCGTATTGTGACAACCTCATTGTTATAACCCTTCATTTCAACAGTGCGAAGTAGCGGTACATAACTATCCCCGACCCGTTGGTGTTCGATAATGTCTGTGTACACGTACATCGTATATTGGCCGCCTTTGATGTCGGCGCATGGTTTAGAAATATTAGTTTTAGGTTGTAAACCCAGTATCCATGTCAGCTTAGAACCGGCGTGGATTTGATACAACAGTTTACTGTCACATGTTACAACGCGTGCAAATGGATCATACGTTAGTCTTAATCCAACGTCCAGTTTCAGTTGTACAATTTCAGCGTTGATTACGTTCAGTAACGCTTCGATTGTCTCATAAAAACCGGGTTTAATGCACAAACTCGCGACTCTCGCCACCGGCTGTTCCGCCGTTCCATCCCATGATAATTGCAGTCTACAATCTTGTAAATCCAATGTATTCCACGTATGCGGGTATTGTATCTCAGTAAGTGCCACTTCCCATTCGCCATTTAAGTCTATCGGTTTAGCCAACTTTGTCGTATAGTTAGAAATCTTATTTTGCGGGAAGGTAACAGCCGATGCGTTGCTGGGTAAGGTTATGTAGAACGACTTGTCATCCATCGCTCGTCTTGTTAGATACTGATGATCTTTATATGTCTTTTATCACCGATGCTGCGACCCAACTGTTAAATTTTGCGGGGTAACCGCGCCACTTGACTAAAGCGTATTTACGGCCTCTGACCGTCTTATTTTTTAAAATCTTTTCCACTTTGTAAACTCTGTTATAGTTTTTTGGTATGCTTTGAAGCTCTTCGGGGTAAAAACTACCTGTTATAACTTCACCGTACAGATCTGCCAACTTATAAAGCGGTTTAATCCCTTTAGTGTTCACACTATGTACAACAAAAATCTCCTCAGAAAAGCTCTGTTCGTAACCTTTCTGAAATATGTCCTTATATTTAGAAATACGGACGTGGTCACCGATTCCTAAACAAACTGGGGCTTTCTTACTTCTAAAGTAATCACCGTAGGTCGTTTTGAAGACACTCAACGCGTTAGAGTCATTCACATCGTTTGGAGCGCACTTAATCGTTCTATGGTATGTGTTATTATAGCTGCGTATGAAGTCTTGTAAAACGTCTATATATCTGTAGGTATTCTTTGCCGTGAAATAGCGCCACATGCGTGTTTTTAAAGTCCTATTGAAGCGCTCTATAACAGCCGCTTTCACATCGTTATTGGTCGTGAAATGTTTTATACCGTATTTTTCTAACACCTTTTTTAGGCTTCTGTTTAGAAACTCTTTACCATTATCGGTTTGTAGCTTCATCGGCACATCACCGCGCTGGAATATTTTTTCAAAAGCATTAGCGACTGTTGCTGCATTCTTAGCGGCCAGACTTTCACCCCACACCCTCTTACTGAATATATCGATGATTGTTAATATGTATTTAACGCCATCGTTGTATTTTGACAAATCTATCAGCGAGACCAAATCGCATTGCCACTGTTGGTTTATACCCGATACACAAATCATGTTCCTTTTATAGTTTTTTCTTGCTGGCTTGTGCAGCGTGTAGGCGTCTTGTTCTTGTAACCACTTTCTTACGTCGGATCTTTTAAATTTATTTTTAACCGACCCATAATATTTATCAATACCGCTAAAACTACCTGGTTTTAACACTGTGTAATATGCATCTTTCATCCGCCTGATTTGACGCGCCGCGTTGCGTGACATACTGCGACGGGGTGTTGCGCGACACTCTGCGACTGGTGTTACGCGACAATTTTTAATACGGTTTAATATCGAACACTATAAATTTTATATTAATTTTATATTAAGCGATATAAAACACTATCATTTAATATTAAAAGGGGGCGGGTCCTAGGGCAAGGGGGCGTTAACAACTGCCAAGTTTGACAGAAAGGTTGACTTTATCTACTTGCCGGGATGGTAAATGTATCCTGAGGACAGGTAGTGAGTGTGGAGGGATAGGTGGTTCAGTAAAATGTAACAGCTCAAACTGCGATCATTCACTGATAAATTGATTTATAGCTCTCCCTTTTTAACCATTGCAGTCATAAAAGCAATGTTTTTTAAACTTTTAAATAAATCTTGTTAGCATCCCCAGCACACTGTATATGCTGGGAGATGTAGTTCTCAATATGAAAACATTTAATTACTGTATGAACTCTAATTCCCCAACTGAAACCTCTCACAAACACACACTCCTAAATCTAGTACACACACACACACACACACATTTCCCCAGTACTGACAACTCTCATCACTTCCACACACTGACAACTCCCTCCTGCTCCTCTCCCCACTGACACTGACAGCTCCCTCACAGTCACACACATCCTCCACCCCCCCACACACACACTGATAGCACACATGCACAAATCCCCCCCTCCTCGACACTAACTGTCACGGACTGCTTGGGCAGCAGGGGGCAGGCTCTGACTTGAAGTGCTGAAATTCAACAGCTCTCTCGAACTTGCAAGGCATGGCTGTGCAGCTGTCTCCAGCCATCTCCTTGCCCACTGTGTAATTTGTGGCGTTCTCTGATGTTCCCCGCTCTGCCTCTACAACCGGCACATAATGTACAGCAGTGGTGACTCCTGAGTATGGGCCTGGAGAACTCCGCCTACCGGGGGGTAGGGATTAATAATTTCAAAGGGGCAGAGCTAGGAGTGAAGCAGTGGACAGCAGTTGAGGGGCGTTTCAAACTGTAACAGGGTTGGGACAATTTCAGTATCCTTCCCTCACCGTCTAATTGGTCAGTCCCACGCCGAGACTGCAGAACTCTATCCCTTAGCCACGGTTGGCACAGCTGGATGGTGCCCCTGGCAAGTGCCATCCTGGCCAAGGGGTAGATACGCCCCTGAGGGTCAGGGCCAGCAACAGAAATCTCGGGGCCCAGTACACTGATATCTCTGGGGCCCCCTCAACCCCCCCTTAACTTGGCAGAGGGATCTTTAAAAAAAAATGGAGCCTTTGACTCGGACCGTCAGTGAGGCCGGCAGGTGGTTTTCATACTGGGCTATCCAGCTCTTCGGTGGCGGTGGCAGGGACATTCAGAAAAGGGCCAGCACAGCAACATGCATAATAATGGCAATACAGTATGGACCACAGGGACTGGACAAAGTGATGGGGTAAAAGGAGGGGGGAGGGTTTAGTTGGCCTGTTAATTGTTTTCCTGCTTAAATTGAGCAGTTGGTGGATACACTTTAAAAAGCAATATTGGCACTGTGGCCCCATTATTTCTGTTCTTAATACTTGGAGCCCTGAACAAGTGTCCCCTTTGTCCCCCCTGTCACCGGGCCTGTTCAGGCGTTACCTATGGAGAAGCTGCGACATGACATCCTAGGACACCAGGGACGTGCAGTCA
The DNA here is from genome assembly GCF_028390025.1 of Pseudophryne corroboree. NCBI lineage: Eukaryota > Metazoa > Chordata > Amphibia > Anura > Myobatrachidae > Pseudophryne > Pseudophryne corroboree. The sequence continues at coordinate 394,058,791 of NC_086448.1, forward strand.
GGGGAGGCAGGGGAGGCAGTGCCTCACCTGTCATACTACACAGTTTTTATTATAAAAATAATCTGGAAAATACAAAGTAATTATTTCTAACTTATAAATATAATCATATATAATCTTTGTAGTCTTCAAATCATTTTTATAGTGTAAACTCACAAATGCTGCACTGCTCCAGGAAGACACAGAGAGTCGTGAAGCAACATCCAGCGGAGCCTCCACTGTGATAATAAGAACTGCCTGGTGCAGGGGGGGGGGCGGGGCTCCACAGCAGCCAATAATCCCGCAGAGAAAACGGACCACTAGAGGCAGCTACTACATCTGCCTCAATGATGATCAGGTGACCTGTCCAGGACGTAACCAGGAAGTTCAGACTTCAGACAGCTCACTTCAGAGACAGAGCACTGCTGCTGCGGTGATGCTCCTAAGCCTCCTGTGCCTGGCTAGGTAAGGTCCTGTAACACATTTTGTGTGCCTCAGCTCTGTGAACTCACAGTTCCCCAAAGTGAGTGAGTATGCTGTGCACTGTTAGCACACAGCTGATCAATCATTCTCTCCTCTGTGACATGAGCCTGCCTGCTGCCCTACACTGGTGCAGAGGTCAAGGCTCATGGGCACTGACAGCCCACCCCTGTGCACAGCATGCAGCAGTCTCTGTGTGATGCTGCTGGCTGAGAGCTCTGCACAGGGGAACCACAGGACTTTGGCTCTGCAATATCATACTCACCCATCTTGTTATTTTGATAAAAATCTGCACATCAGGAGCTGCCCTGACTGTAATCTGGTATATACAGTACTACATGTAACATACTCTGCACATTTATACTGTATGTGATTAGTGGCAGTGACCAATCTGAATTGCCCAGGTGGGACCTTTAGCTACAGTATGTGTATTTAATATAGAATGCAGTTAATGTGTGTATAGAACACTTTAAGTTGTTGTTTTGTAGTGTTGCCCTCTGAAACTGGAATAACATTAACTGCAATTTTTGGTATTATTTTTAGTTTTGTGTGTGGTTTTATCACATAATTGCCAACATGTACTTTTTTTTTAATCTACACAGCAGTACTGGAATAAAAAGTACTGTAACTTTACTTTGTATGCTCCCTCTTCCCTCCTCCTCTCTTCAGTGCCGGGTCATTTTGCCGGGACCTGCCTGACTCCCCTTTCACATAGACGTGCAAATTACCGGTTCGAGAATTTCGACCCGGTAATTTGTAGATCAACACGGGTATTTTGTCTGTGTGAAACGGTCAACCCGTGTCGAAATTCCAGTGTCTCCGACCCTGGTAGATTCCAGGGTCGAAGTTTCGGGAATTACTACACGGGTCAACCCTTTCAGACAGAAAAAGGACCCTGGTGTTTCATGAAATTACCGGGTGGAACTGCTTCATCCGGTAATTTCATTTTCTGTCTGGTATTATATTAGCGTAGGTATCACTGCATGCTGGCTGTGAGATGATCAGCTGCTGATGGGCTGTACACTCACTGGGTGTTTCAGGGGTCATTAATATTGCTGTCTAATGATTACTTCTCCAGATTCCAAAGTGTGTGTAGGTTCCTCTATACTCTTCTCTTACAAAGCCTGCAAAAAGGTCACATCTAGTTTTGTGTGTTCATTTAGGTATGCTGCAGTTGTTTTATGTGAAAAAGTTGTATGTGTGTCAGACTGGTAACCGGATAAATACAGTAATGATTTATAGTAAACGTCAGAGGCAGGACAGACTTTACATATTTATTGCTAGCCAGACTTTTTAATTCTGTAAATCATCCTGAGGTTTCGGTTCTGACCATACAGCGATACCAGCTTGCAAGTTAAGTGACAGACAAACCCTCCAAAATGTTACATTGACTGTAATACATACACAACATGCTTGGTAAAAGGGATGCAGTGAGGATACCGACTGACGGGATCCCGGCACTGGAAAAACTGACGACGGAATCCCGTCCGCAGCTAGAACACCAGCGTTGACATCCAGACAGGACTCGGGATCCCGGCATCTAAATACCGATGCCCGTAATCCTGATCCTTCTTTCAGCGGGATGCAATCACGTGGGAGGGGGGAAAAGGGGGGTTAGGTTTAGCCGTCAGAAGAGGGTTTAGGGTTAGGGTACAGTACTCCTCTATTGGGCTCATATATGCGTGTGTAAATCTGGCTCTGATACAAGCCAGTGCCTCCCCAGCCATTTACCTCACCGCACGTCACTGTAGGACACGATACTGCACCATGCATCACCATTATATTTCAGTGTGCCTTGTCAATATTTAAATCTTGTTCTGTGTGACGTGAGTTGTAAATGGTTGAAAATCTCTGTGCTACAGTATCGTCACCATGTAGTTATAACAACACCGCAAAACCACCAAAAGACGTGTTTTGGTAGAGGGACTGCTGGAGGGGCCCATTGGGGCCCCCAGTTTGCTACCCCACCCCAGTATACCTGTGCTGTAGCCAGTGGAAGGGGCACTATCTTCCCGGTGATCTCTTCGGGAAGATGGTGCCGCACATAGAAAGCAAAGACTCTGGCTGCACTCTCCTGCCCTCGCTCTAAGCAAGGTAATCGGGCCACAAAAGGACCCCTGTCGGACCCCGGCCTGTGGGCCACAAAAGGATGCATTGGGGGCGGCATGCGGCCCATGGGTTTGACACCCCTGCCCTAGAGTATCAAAATTTGTTTCACGGCACCCCTAGGCCAAAGTTTTTTTTATTGAGAAATTCAGAAAAAAATATAAAATTAAGTAAATTGTGTTTATAGCATGTCATCCTCAGGTTCAGTTATGTTGTGAGGGAATGGTTTGCCAAATTTAATAAAGTATAAATAATTTTAATTGGTCCTGGACCACCAAACTATGCTACCAGTGCAAGAACCCCAGTTTGGAAACTACTGCCATAAAATAAACCTTTTTTGTTTTTTTTAAACTACATGTAATACACCTTAGATCTCAGTTCCTAAAAGGTTTTAAACCTTTGCATACAGTAAACTACACATATTTAAAAATCCTACACCGGGCACAAGTGCTCACGGGCCAATTTCATGGCAGTCTCGGATAGGAGGGCATTGTGGATTCACCAAGGGAATGCTGATGCTGACTCCAAGAAGAAAGGGAGTCTCTTCCCTATGAAGGTGAAGCCTTGTTTGGCGACGGCCTAGTTAATTTGATCTCGGCAGCTCCCGCAGGTAAGTCATCCTTCTTGCCCTATGTTCCCTCTCAACGGATGAAGACGCATCATTATCTGACGCAGTCATTTCGGCCCAATAGATATGCAAGAAGTTAAGATTCCCCTTTCTTTGCAGGTAGAGGAAGGAAAAGAGGGAAGAGGTCTGTAGCCTCTTCAAGATCGCAGGAGCAGAGATCGTCCTCTGCTTTTGCCAAATCCACTGCATGACGCTGGGGCTCTCTTGCAGGAGCCCGCACCAGTGGGGGGCACGTCTAAAACTCTTCAGTCAGTTCTGGATTCATTCGGACCTGGACTCGTGGGTTTTACAAATAGTGTCCCAAGGGTACAAACTGGGGTATCAAGACGTTCCCCCTCACCGATTGTTCAAATCAGCCTTAGTCAGCAGGGAGAAGGTTTTTATTCAAGCCTCTTCGTGGTCCCGAAGCCGGACGGCTCAGTCAGACCAATCTTAAATCTGAAATCCCTTAATTTCTACCTAAAGAAATTCAATTTCAAGATGGAATCTCTCAGGGTAGTGATCTCCAGTCCGGGGGATAAAGGAGATTTCATGGTTTTGGTAGACATAAAGGATGCCTACTTATATGTTCCCATTTAGCCACTGCATCAAGCTACCTGAGGTTTGCAATTCAGGATTGTCATTACCAATTTCAGACGTTGCCGTTTGGTCTGTCCACGGCTCCGAGGATTTTCACCAGGGTGATGGCGGAAATGATGGTTCTCCTTCGCAAGCAAGGAGTCACAATTATCCCGTACTTGGATGATCTCCTGATAAAGGCGAGATCCAGGGACCAGTTGGTGCAAAACATCTACTCTCCCTGACAGTTCTTCAACAACATGGTTGGCTCCTAAACTTGCCAAAATCGCAGTTGGTCCCAATGACGCGGTTGTTGTTTTTGGGAGTGATACTGGACACAGAAGAGGTTTTCTTCTAGTGGAAAGGCTCTGGAGATCCAGAGTCTGGTCAAACAAATTCTGAAACCAGCAAGAGTGTTAATCCATCATTGCATTCAGTTGCTGGGGAAGATGGTTGCGGCCTACGAGGCCATTCAGTTTGGCAGGTTCCATGCCAGAGTGTTCCAGTGGGACCTGTTGGACAAGTGGTCCGGATCCCACCTACACATGCACCGGAGGATAATCCTGTCTTCCAAGACCAGAATCTCACTCCATTGGTGGCTGCACAGTTCTCACCACCTAGAGGGGCGATGGTTCGGGATCCAGGACGGGATCCTAGGGACCACGGATGCAACCCTCTGAGGCTGGAGAGCAGTCACACAGGGGGAAAACATCCAAGGAAGATGGTCAAGTCTTCCTTGGATGTTTTCATCTCCACATAAATGTTCTGGAGTTAAGGGCCATTTAATAACTGCAGACACAGTACGCACTGGGACGGGTGCCCAGCATCCTCTACGGACTAAGAGAAAAGGATTTACCGGTAGGTATTAAAATCCTATTTTCTCTAACGTCCTAGAGGATGCTGGGGACTCCGTAAGGACCATGGGGATAGACGGGCTCCGCAGGAGACATGGGCACTTTAAGAAAGACTTTAGTTCTGGGTGTGCACTGGCTCCTCCCTCTATGCCCCTCCTCCAGACCTCAGTTTGATACTGTACCCAGTGGAGACTGGGTGCTTTTCAGGAGCTCTCCTGAGCTTTCTGACAGAAAGTATTTTGTTAGGTTTTTCATTTTCAGGGAGCACTGCTGGCAACAGACTCCCTCATCGAGGGACTGAGGGGAGAGAAGCAGCCCTACTCTCTGAGTTGCAAGGTCCTGCTTCTTAGGCTACTGGACACCATTAGCTCCAGTGGGATTGGTACGCAGGATCTCACCCTCGCCGTCCGTCCCAGAGCCGCGCCGCCGTCCCCCTCGCAGAGCCGGAAGATAGAAGCCGGGTGAGTATGAGAAGAAAAGAAGACTTCAGAGGCGGCAGAAGACTTCATGATCTTCACTGAGGTAACGCACAGCACTGCAGCTGTGCGCCTTTGCTCCCATACACCTCACATACTCTGGTCACTGTAAGGGTGCAGGGCGCAGGGGGGGCGCCCTGGGCAGCAATATAAACCTCTTTCGCAAAAATATAACATATATACAGCTGGGCACTTTATATATGTATAAGCCCCCACCAATTTTACAGTTTAAGCGGGACAGAAGCCCGCCTCCGAGGGGGCGGGGCTTCTCCCTCAGCACTCACCAGCGCCATTTTTTCTCCACAGCACCGCTGAGAGGAAGCTCCCCGGACTCTACCCTGCTTATACCACGTTAGACAAGAGGGTTGAAAAGAGGGGGGGGGGGCCACATAATTCGCAAATTACATACAGCAGCACTACTGGGCAAACATTAAGTTACTGTTTTATTCCTAGGTTATATAGCGCTGGGGGGGGGGTGCTGGCATACTCTCTCTCTGTCTCTCCAAAGGGCCTTGTGGGGAAACTGTCTTCAGAAAAAGCATTCCCTGTGTGTGAAGTGTGTCGGTACACGTGTGTCGACATGTCTGAGGAAGAAGGCTATATTAGAGAGGAGCGGGAGCAAATGAATGTGGTGTCTCCGCCGATAGCTGATTGGATGGATATGTGGAATGTTTTAAATGCTAGTGTAAACTCATTGCACAAAAGATTAGACAAGGCAGAAGCTTTGGGACAGTCAGGGTTTCAACCCATGCCTGATCCTATGTTGCAGGGACTGTCAGGGTCTCATAAGCGCCCACTATCCCAGATTGTTGACACAGATACCGACACGGATTCTGACTCCAGTGTCGATTACGATGATGCAAAGTTACAGCCAAAATTGGCAAAATCCATTCGATTTATGATTATGGCAATAAAAGATGTTTTGCACATCACAGAGGAACCCCCTGTCGCTGACAAGAGGGTACATATGTACAAGGGAAAGAAGCCTGAGGTAACCTTTCCCCCCTCACACGAGCTGAACGAGTTATGTGAAAAAGTTTGGGAATCTCCAGATAAAAGACTGCAGATTTCCAAAAGGATTCTTATGGCGTATCCTTTCCCATCAACGGATAGGTTACGATGGGAATCCTCCCCTAGGGTGGACAAAGCATTAACACGCTTATCAAAGAAGGTAGCCCTCCCGTCCCAGGATACGGCTACCCTCAAAGAGTGTGCTGACCGCAAACAGGAGATTACCCTGAAGTCCATTTATACACATTCAGGTACCTTACTCAGACCGGCAATTGCGTCGGCCTGGGTGTGTAGTGCTGTAGCAGCATGGACAAATACCTTATCTGAGGGGATGGATAGCCTAGACAAGGATACTATTTTATTGACCCTGGGGCATATAAGAGATGCTGTCCTATATATGTGTGTATGCAAACTACAGGTGGTGCTGCAGGGCCCACACCCTTTTACTTGTCTTGTAGAGCAGCTCTGAAGCTGTTACAGTGCCCAGCTGCTGCAAGAAATCAGCTTGAATGCTTCAGGGGCTTGGGCATGGCCAACATGAGCCCCACACCGAAGGAGGGTGGGGGTGTTTAATGCAAACTTGGGGTTATCCAAGCGCCGCAAAAGGCCGCCATGCCCTGCATGCCCCTTTTCTCTTTTCATATACAGATGAGGGTTCCAGCCAACTTTGGCCCACTGCTTGGATGACATCACCGTATGCAAATCCGTCTGCTGCAGACCTTCCCCCAAGAATGCTTGCAATAGTTGTTGCATATGGTTTAATGTCTGAGGGTGCTTCAGTATTAGGCAGCCTTCCGCCCTCCCATGTTCATCTGAAAAGATGTGGTCTCCCTGCAGTTGTTGTCCTCAGACGAGAGTTCCCTTGTGCTTCCTCAGTTAAATCTCCTTAACTTGACGGGGGTGTGCCCGAGCAGCCACCCTCCCCAGCCCTATCCCAACACATACTTATCTTGCATATGAGATCTCTTGATCATGAAGATAGTTCTCACAGGTTGAGGTTCATCCTGGCCCCGCTCCCCGCTGGAGAGCGCTGATGGGGACAGCAGCGGGGCTTCAGCAGAAGGGTGAGTACGTGTGGCCAGAGACCTCCCTTCCCATGTGCAGGCCTGCAGAGTCTGCCGCGCAGGATGGGGCATGTGGCACTCTCCCTCCCAGGGGCTCTTCCAGATGTAGCTCCTCAGCAGTATTTTTCCCGGGCTGCGCGGCGCTCTCCCCGACTGGCATCCGCCCTGGAACACTGCCTTCCTCAATGCAACATCAGCAGGGGGCCCTGGCCTCATCACCATCCCAGGTCTTTCTCATGTATGTATCATGTATGTGTGTGTGATATATGTATGAATCATATATGTTTGTGATAGATATATATATATATATATATATGTATCTATCTATCTATCTATCTATCTATCTATCTATCTATCTATCTATCGTATGTGTGTGTATATATATGTATCTATCATGTATGTATGTATGTATCTATCTTGTATGTATGTGTTCTATCTATCTATCTATCTATCGTGTGTGTGATATATGTATGTATCTATCATGTATGTGTTATATGTATGTATCACACCTTCCTCTATACATATACATACATACATACATACATACATACATACACACACACACCTATATCTGTACGTACACTGACATACACACACCAACATCTATACATTAACACGCTGACCCCTAAACGTACACCAACGTTTATACCTACACCTACACCTGCATCTATACCTACACATGCTGACACGTGGACGTACACCGGCTTACCCACATGTGAATCTATACATACATGTGCTGACACCTGGACATACACTGATGTACCCACACCTAACATCTATACATACACATGCTAACACCTGGACGTATACAGACGTACCCACATTTGCATCCATGCATATATAGATGTAGGTGTGTGTACGTCAGTGTACGTCCAGGTGTCAACGCGTGTATGTATAGATGCAGGTGTGGGTACGTCTGTGTATGTCCAGGTGTCAGAATGTGTATGTATAGATGCAGGTGTGGGAAGGTCAGTGTAGGTTCAGGTGTCAGCGCGTGTATGTATAGATGCAGGTGCTTGTATGTCCAGATGTCAGTGCATGTATGTATAGATGCAAGTGTGGGTACGTCGGTGTATGTCCATTTGTCAACGCGTGTATATATAGATGCAGGTGCTTGTATGTTGGTGTATGTCCAGGTGTCAGCATGTGTATGTATAGATGCAGGTGTGGGAATGTTGGTGTATGTCCAGGTGTCAGGGCGTGTATGTATGGATATTAGGTGTGGGTACATCAGTGTATGTCCAGGTGTTAGCGCATGTATGTATAGATGTATATATACACACACATACGATAGATAGATAGATAGATAGATAGATAGATAGATAGATAGATAGATAGATAGATATTATAAGGGCACGGTCGTGCCCTTATATTAAGGCTGAATCGAACAAACGGAATTCTCCCATAGGGAACTTTTGAGATGGGGGCATGGTGTTTGAGGGGCTACACCTCAAAACTGATTAGACGTACTGAGCTGAAATTTGGCATGGGCGTGTAGAATCGTCACCCGGTGCTGCATGCCAAATTTCAGGGCAAAATAATAAAAAATGAGGAATTGGGAGTAATCTAAAGTTCCAACTGTCAGTTTTTTTCTGTGACTTCCTTTGTGGCTTTTTGACACCGTTTTCCTATAGAGTGAATTGGATATTTTTTGGGAAGGCATAACTCCGGATAGAGGACGAATTAAGACTTGGGGTTTGTTTTACTAGATAGAGTATGCCCCAGTGTAGTGCCTTTTGGGGTTGTGGTTTTTCAGAAAGTAATAGGGTTTTTCTTTAATTAAGAGAAATATGCCCCATTATAGAGATAGGGCTTTTCAATTTGTTGCGGCTGCGCAGTGGCCGCCAGGAGAGCGAGCGAGAGTGAGTGAGGGAAGGGGTCTCGTGCAGGCTGAGGTTATAAAAGTAGCTGCTGGCGGCGGGAGGAGAGCCAGCGGTTCCTGGGTGTGTGCACCTGCGGTCCCTTACAGACTGCAGCGACCCATTAGGACTGTGGAGGAGAGGGGTAGCGGCATAGCAGCCGCAGGCTTACCGAAAGTGCTCACTACTGAGCAATATGGTCCCCTTACCCGAAGTGGGAGCCGCAGCGGGAGGAATAGCTGGAGTTGCGCCGCAGGAGAAAGTCAGAGGACATCCAGAAGAGACATCCGGTGCAGCGCTGACTCCTGACTGACAGCGCTTGCCTACTGAGCGGTGTGGTACCCCCACACCTGAAGCGGGTGCGGGAGCGGCAGCCGGAGAAGACAGCTGTGCTGCACGGAAGAAGTCAGGCAGCAGCAGCAGCACCAGCGGGCTGAGGTGGGGAGGATCAGTATGGTCCCTTACGTGCGGCTCACATTCAGATCCATCCGGCTCCCTTCCCCTCCTCCCCTGCACCCTTAGCAGCCTGCCCCCACATCTCATTCACCCACCGCCGCAGACTCCTCCCCCACACGGTTATTATAATAAGGCCACCCCCCTACCCCCTTCCCTCCCTGCTGTGTGTCCAGCCACCCCCCCCCTCACCTGCTGTGTGTCCGGCCTACCCCCCCCCTCACCTGCTGTGTGTCCAGCCCCCCCCCCCTCACCTGCTGTGTGTCCGGCCTACCCCCCCCTCCCTGCTGTGTGTCCAGCCACCCCCCCCCCTCACCTGCTGTGTGTCCGGCCTACCCCCCCTGCTGTGTGTCCAGCCCCCCCCCTCCCTGCTGTGTGTCCGGCTTACCCCCCCCCCCCTCCCTGCTGTTTGTCCGGCCTACCCCCCCCCTCCCTGCTGTTTGTCCGGCCTACCCCCCCTCCCTGCTGTGTGTCCAGACCCCCCCCCTCACCTGCTGTGTGTCCAGCCACCCCCCCCCCCTCACCTGCTGTGTGTCCGGCCTACCCCCCCCCTCCCTGCTGTTTGTCCGGCCACCCTCCCCTCCCCTGCTGTGTGTCCGGCGGCCTACCCCCCTCCCTGCTGTGTGTCCGGCCTACCCCCCCTCACCTGCTGTGTGTCCAGCCCCCCCCCCTCACCTGCTGTGTGTCCAGCCCCCCCCTCCTCCCCTGCTGTGTGTCCGACCTACTAAAAACATCTAGGAAGCACAATTTAGCAGTGGGTTGCAGAGAAAAAGAAATATGCTGGCAAAAAAATCAAATTGCGTGATTAAACAACTCTTCATTTTCTGGCTTTATTTTTATGCTAACAAATTTGTTCTCTGAAAAGTGTCCACAAAGCCAAGTCTCTGATTAACACCTTTGTAGGGATGGTTTTTCACCTATTACTAAATTAAACTTGCTTCATTGGAAAGGCAGCAAGATGCATCCTCATTTCAATGTCTACTGAAATAATACAGGTTGACACCAGGAAACATTAACGCCACTGCATCCTTGCTGCTTTCTGATGTGGAAGTCTGTTTAATGTGAAAACAAGGTGATATCTAATTAGCACACAGGTAAGGAATTAAGAAAATCTTTATTTAAGGGTGAAGATGTTTCTCACAAAATCGTTGCCCCAATGCATCATTGAAATTCAAGCTGGAAAGATGATTTTAATATATCACTTGTACATTTTGAATTGCTCTTCTGGTGACAATGTAGTTTGTTTTTGTCAATTACCATTTAAATAATAGGGTAAAGAAAATTAAGTGGATTTTTGAAAGAAAACAATACTGTCAATATACTATTAAAACAAATTAAAATGGTAAAAGTTATTGTACTTTAAGTAAAAATAAAAGAGCCAAAATATCAATCCCTGTTTTGGATTACTTTAATTAACAAACAAAAAAAATGCATATAGCAGAGGATAGTTTCAATCTGCCTACCTCTGGGTTATGGGCCCAGCATGCTTCCATTGCAGTACTCTGCTGCACATGTAAGTGCAAGAGATCCTGAAGCACTCACTCATCATGGGAAAGTACCGATGTGTTTCTTCGTTGGTTGATGGAAGAAACATCTTACAAAAACTCTCCAGATTATTGACTTTTTAAAGTTTTTCTAGGAAACGTTTTAGATGAATGCTTATTAGCCTTTGTCAGTATGGACTTTTGCAAAGTGTCTCTGTGGCGCAATCCGTTAGTATGTACGGCTATTAACCATAAGGTTGGTGGTTCAATCCCACCCAGGGACCTAATTGACCTTGTTATCAGATTTTGGTGATCTTTAAGTAGACAAGTCAAAATTTCAAACCCCCTGTTATGGTGTAGGGTACCTGGCCTTCTCTGATGTAATCAGAGTTAGATTTGATTCAGTGATTTTATAAAAACAGCTAGGAAGCACAATTTAGCAGTGGGTTGCAGAGAAAAAAAATATGCTGGCAGAAAAATCCAATTGAGTGATTAAACAGCTCTTCATTTTCTGGCTTTATTTTTATGCTAACAAATTTGTTCTCTGAAAAGTGTCCACAAAGCCAAATCTCTGATTAACACCTTTGTAAGGATGGTTTTTCACCTATTACTAAATTAAACTTGCTTCATTGGAAAGGCAGCAAGATGCATCCTCATTTCAATGTCTACTGAAATAATACAAGTTGACACCAGGAAACATTAACGCCACTGCATCCTTGCTGCTTTCTCATGTGGAAGTCTGTTTAATATGAAAACAAGGTGATATCTAATTAGCACACAGGTAAGGAATTAAGAAAATCTTTATTTAAGGGTGAAGATGTTTCTCACAAAATCGTTGCCCCAATGCATCATTGAAATTCAAGCTGGAAATATGATTTTAATATATCACTTGTACATTTTGTATTGCTCTTCTGGTGACAATGTAGTTTGTTTTTGTCAATTACCATTTTAATAATAGGGTAAAGAAAATGAAGTGGATTTTTGAAAGAAAACAATACTGTCAATATACTATTAAAACAAATTAAAATGGTAAAAGTTATTGTACTTTAAGTAAAAATAAAAGAGACAAAATATCAATCCCAGTTTTGGATTACTTTAATTAACAAAAAAAAATGCATATAGCAGAGGATAGTTTCAATCTGCCTACCTCTGGGTTATGGGCCCAGCATGCTTCCATTGCAGTACTCTGCTGCACATGTAAGTGCAAGAGATCCTGAAGCACTCACTCATCATGGGAAAGTACCAATGTGCTTCTTCGTTGGTTGATGGAAGAAACATCTTACAAAAACTCTCTAGATTATTGACTTTTTAAAGTTTTTCTAGGAAACGTTTTAGATGAATGCTTATTAGCCTTTGTCAGTATGGTCTTTTGCAAAGTGTCTCTGTGGCGCAATCAGTTAGTATGTATGGCTATTAACCAAAAGGTTGGTGGTTCAATCCCACCCAGGGAAGTAATTGACCTTGTTATCAGATTTTGGTGATCTTTAAGTAGACAAGTCAAATTTCATACCCCCTGTTATGGTGTAGGGTACCTGGCCTTCTTTGATGTAATCAGAGTTAGATTTGATTCAGTGATTTTATAAAAACATCTAGGAAGCACAATTTAGCAGTGGGTTGCAGAGAAAAAGAAATATGCTGGCAAAAAAATCAAATTGCGTGATTAAACAGCTCTTCATTTTCTGGCTTTATTTTTATGCTAACAAATTTGTTCTCTGAAAAGTGTCCACAAAGCCAAGTCTCTGATTAACACCTTTGTAGGGATGGTTTTTCACCTATTACTAAATTAAACTTGCTTCATTGGAAAGGCAGCAAGATGCATCCTCATTTCAATGTCTACTGAAATAATACAGGTTGACACCAGGAAACATTAACGCCACTGCATCCTTGCTGCTTTCTGATGTGGAAGTCTGTTTAATGTGAAAACAAGGTGATATCTAATTAGCACACAGGTAAGGAATTAAGAAAATCTTTATTTAAGGGTGAAGATGTTTCTCACAAAATCGTTGCCCCAATGCATCATTGAAATTCAAGCTGGAAAGATGATTTTAATATATCACTTGTACATTTTGAATTGCTCTTCTGGTGACAATGTAGTTTGTTTTTGTCAATTACCATTTAAATAATAGGGTAAAGAAAATTAAGTGGATTTTTGAAAGAAAACAATACTGTCAATATACTATTAAAACAAATTAAAATGGTAAAAGTTATTGTACTTTAAGTAAAAATAAAAGAGCCAAAATATCAATCCCTGTTTTGGATTACTTTAATTAACAAAAAAAAAATGCATATAGCAGAGGATAGTTTCAATCTGCCTACCTCTGGGTTATGGGCCCAGCATGCTTCCATTGCTGTACTCTGCTGCACATGTAAGTGCAAGAGATCCTGAAGCACTCACTCATCATGGGAAAGTACCAATGTGTTTCTTCGTTGGTTGATAGAAGAAACATCTTACAAAAACTCTCCAGATTATTGACTTTTTTAAGTTTTTCTAGGAAACGTTTTAGATGAATGCTTATTAGCATTTGTCAGTATGTACTTTTGCAAAGTGTCTCTGTGGCGCAATCAGTTAGTGTGTACGGCTATTAACCAAAAGGTTGGTGGTTCAATCCCACCCAGGGACGTAATTGACCTTGTTATCAGATTTTGGTGATCTTTAAGTAGACAAGTCAAATTTCATACTCCCTGTTATGGTGTAGGGTACCTGGCCTTCTCTGATGTAATCAGAGTTAGATTTGATTCAGTGATTTTATAAAAACATCTAGGAAGCACAATTTAGCAGTGGGTTGCAGAGAAAAAGAAATATGCTGGCAAAAAAATCAAATTGCGTGATTAAACAGCTCTTCATTTTCTGGCTTTATTTTTATGCTAACAAATTTGTTCTCTGAAAAGTGTCCACAAAGCCAAATCTCTGATTAACACCTTTGTAGGGATGGTTTTTCACCTATTACTAAATTAAACCTTCTTCATTGGAAAGGCAGCAAGATGTATCCTCATTTCAATGTCTACTGAAATAATACAGGTTGACACCAGGAAACATTAACGCCACTGCATCCTTGCTGCTTTCTCATGTGGAAGTCTGTTTAATGTGAAAACAAGGTGATATCTAATTAGCACACAGGTAAGGAATTAAGAAAATCTTTATTTAAGGGTGAAGATGTTTCTCACAAAATTGTTGACCCAATGCATCATTGAAATTCAAGCTGGAAAGATGATTTTAATATATCACTTGTACATTTTGTATTGCTCTTCTGGTGACAATGTAGTTTGTTTTTGTCAATTACCATTTTAATAATAGGGTAAAGAAAATGAAGTGGATTTTTGAAAGAAAACAATACTGTCAATATACTATTAAAACAAATTAAAATGGTAAAAGTTATTGTACTTTAAGTAAAAATAAAAGAGACAAAATATCAATCCCAGTTTTGGATTACTTTAATTAACAAAAAAAATGCATATAGCAGAGGATAGTTTCAATCTGCCTACCTCTGGGTTATGGGCCCAGCATGCTTCCATTGCAGTACTCTGCTGCACATGTAAGTGCAAGAGATCCTGAAGCACTCACTCATCATGGGAAAGTACCAATGTGTTTCTTCGTTGGTTGATGGAAGAAACATCTTACAAAAACTCTCCAGATTATTGACTTTTTAAAGTTTTTCTAGGAAACGTTTTAGATGAATGCTTATTAGCCTTTGTCAGTATTGACTTTTGCAAAGTGTCTCTGTGGCGCAATCCGTTAGTATGTACGGCTATTAACCATAAGGTTGGTGGTTCAATCCCACCCAGGGACCTAATTGACCTTGTTATCAGATTTTGGTGATCTTTAAGTAGACAAGTCAAAATTTCAAACCCCCTGTTATGGTGTAGGGTACCTGGCCTTCTCTGATGTAATCAGAGTTAGATTTGATTCAGTGATTTTATAAAAACAGCTAGGAAGCACAATTTATCAGTGGGTTGCAGAGAAAAAAAATATGCTGGCAGAAAAATCCAATTGAGTGATTAAACAGCTCTTCATTTTCTGGATTTATTTTTATGCTAACAAATTTGTTCTCTGAAAAGTGTCCACAAAGCCAAGTCTCTGATTAACACCTTTGTAAGGATGGTTTTTCACCTATTACTAAATTAAACTTGCTTCATTGGAAAGGCAGCAAGATGCATCCTCATTTCAATGTCTACTGAAATAATACAGGTTGACACCAGGAAACATTAACGCCACTGCATCCTTGCTGCTTTCTGATGTGGAAGTCTGTTTAATGTGAAAACAAGGTGATATCTAATTAGCACACAGGTAAGGAATTAAGAAAATCTTTATTTAAGGGTGAAGATGTTTCTCACAAAATTGTTGCCCCAATGCATCATTGAAATTCAAGCTGGAAAGATGATTTTAATATATCACTTGTACATTTTGAATTGCTCTTCTGGTGACAATGTAGTTTGTTTTTGTCAATTACCATTTAAATAATAGGGTAAAGAAAATTAAGTGGATTTTTGAAAGAAAACAATACTGTCAATATACTATTAAAACAAATTAAAATGGTAAAAGTTATTGTACTTTAAGTAAAAATAAAAGAGCCAAAATATCAATCCCTGTTTTGGATTACTTTAATTAACAAACAAAAAAAATGCATATAGCAGAGGATAGTTTCAATCTGCCTACCTCTGGGTTATGGGCCCAGCATGCTTCCATTGCAGTACTCTGCTGCACATGTAAGTGCAAGAGATCCTGAAGCACTCACTCATCATGGGAAAGTACCGATGTGTTTCTTCGTTGGTTGATGGAAGAAACATCTTACAAAAACTCTCCAGATTATTGACTTTTTAAAGTTTTTCTAGGAAACGTTTTAGATGAATGCTTATTAGCCTTTGTCAGTATGGACTTTTGCAAAGTGTCTCTGTGGCGCAATCCGTTAGTATGTACGGCTATTAACCATAAGGTTGGTGGTTCAATCCCACCCAGGGACCTAATTGACCTTGTTATCAGATTTTGGTGATCTTTAAGTAGACAAGTCAAAATTTCAAACCCCCTGTTATGGTGTAGGGTACCTGGCCTTCTCTGATGTAATCAGAGTTAGATTTGATTCAGTGATTTTATAAAAACAGCTAGGAAGCACAATTTAGCAGTGGGTTGCAGAGAAAAAAAATATGCTGGCAGAAAAATCCAATTGAGTGATTAAACAGCTCTTCATTTTCTGGCTTTATTTTTATGCTAACAAATTTGTTCTCTGAAAAGTGTCCACAAAGCCAAATCTCTGATTAACACCTTTGTAAGGATGGTTTTTCACCTATTACTAAATTAAACTTGCTTCATTGGAAAGGCAGCAAGATGCATCCTCATTTCAATGTCTACTGAAATAATACAAGTTGACACCAGGAAACATTAACGCCACTGCATCCTTGCTGCTTTCTCATGTGGAAGTCTGTTTAATATGAAAACAAGGTGATATCTAATTAGCACACAGGTAAGGAATTAAGAAAATCTTTATTTAAGGGTGAAGATGTTTCTCACAAAATCGTTGCCCCAATGCATCATTGAAATTCAAGCTGGAAATATGATTTTAATATATCACTTGTACATTTTGTATTGCTCTTCTGGTGACAATGTAGTTTGTTTTTGTCAATTACCATTTTAATAATAGGGTAAAGAAAATGAAGTGGATTTTTGAAAGAAAACAATACTGTCAATATACTATTAAAACAAATTAAAATGGTAAAAGTTATTGTACTTTAAGTAAAAATAAAAGAGACAAAATATCAATCCCAGTTTTGGATTACTTTAATTAACAAAAAAAAATGCATATAGCAGAGGATAGTTTCAATCTGCCTACCTCTGGGTTATGGGCCCAGCATGCTTCCATTGCAGTACTCTGCTGCACATGTAAGTGCAAGAGATCCTGAAGCACTCACTCATCATGGGAAAGTACCAATGTGCTTCTTCGTTGGTTGATGGAAGAAACATCTTACAAAAACTCTCTAGATTATTGACTTTTTAAAGTTTTTCTAGGAAACGTTTTAGATGAATGCTTATTAGCCTTTGTCAGTATGGTCTTTTGCAAAGTGTCTCTGTGGCGCAATCAGTTAGTATGTATGGCTATTAACCAAAAGGTTGGTGGTTCAATCCCACCCAGGGAAGTAATTGACCTTGTTATCAGATTTTGGTGATCTTTAAGTAGACAAGTCAAATTTCATACCCCCTGTTATGGTGTAGGGTACCTGGCCTTCTTTGATGTAATCAGAGTTAGATTTGATTCAGTGATTTTATAAAAACATCTAGGAAGCACAATTTAGCAGTGGGTTGCAGAGAAAAAGAAATATGCTGGCAAAAAAATCAAATTGCATGATTAAACAGCTCTTCATTTTCTGGCTTTATTTTTATGCTAACAAATTTGTTCTCTGAAAAGTGTCCACAAAGCCAAGTCTCTGATTAACACCTTTGTAGGGATGGTTTTTCACCTATTACTAAATTAAACTTGCTTCATTGGAAAGGCAGCAAGATGCATCCTCATTTCAATGTCTACTGAAATAATACAGGTTGACACCAGGAAACATTAACGCCACTGCATCCTTGCTGCTTTCTGATGTGGAAGTCTGTTTAATGTGAAAACAAGGTGATATCTAATTAGCACACAGGTAAGGAATTAAGAAAATCTTTATTTAAGGGTGAAGATGTTTCTCACAAAATCGTTGCCCCAATGCATCATTGAAATTCAAGCTGGAAAGATGATTTTAATATATCACTTGTACATTTTGTATTGCTCTTCTGGTGACAATGTAGTTTGTTTTTGTCAATTACCATTTTAATAATAGGGTAAAGAAAATTAAGTGGATTTTTGAAAGAAAACAATACTGTCAATATACTATTAAAACAAATTAAAATGGTAAAAGTTATTGTACTTTAAGTAAAAATAAAAGAGCCAAAATATCAATCCCAGTTTTGGATTACTTTAATTAACAAACAAAAAAAATGCATATAGCAGAGGATAGTTTCAATCTGCCTACCTCTGGGTTATGGGCCCAGCATGCTTCCATTGCTGTACTCTGCTGCACATGTAAGTGCAAGAGATCCTGAAGCACTCACTCATCATGGGAAAGTACCAATGTGTTTCTTCGTTGGTTGATAGAAGAAACATCTTACAAAAACTCTCCAGATTATTGACTTTTTTAAGTTTTTCTAGGAAACGTTTTAGATGAATGCTTATTAGCATTTGTCAGTATGTTCTTTTGCAAAGTGTCTCTGTGGCGCAATCAGTTAGTGTGTACGGCTATTAACCAAAAGGTTGGTGGTTCAATCCCACCCAGGGACGTAATTGACCTTGTTATCAGATTTTGGTGATCTTTAAGTAGACAAGTCAAATTTCATACTCCCTGTTATGGTGTAGGGTACCTGGCCTTCTCTGATGTAATCAGAGTTAGATTTGATTCAGTGATTTTATAAAAACATCTAGGAAGCACAATTTAGCAGTGGGTTGCAGAGAAAAAGAAATATGCTGGCAAAAAAATCAAATTGCGTGATTAAACAGCTCTTCATTTTCTGGCTTTATTTTTATGCTAACAAATTTGTTCTCTGAAAAGTGTCCACAAAGCCAAATCTCTGATTAACACCTTTGTAGGGATGGTTTTTCACCTATTACTAAATTAAACTTGCTTCATTGGAAAGGCAGCAAGATGTATCCTCATTTCAATGTCTACTGAAATAATACAGGTTGACACCAGGAAACATTAACGCCACTGCATCCTTGCTGCTTTCTCATGTGGAAGTCTGTTTAATGTGAAAACAAGGTGATATCTAATTAGCACACAGGTAAGGAATTAAGAAAATCTTTATTTAAGGGTGAAGATGTTTCTCACAAAATTGTTGACCCAATGCATCATTGAAATTCAAGCTGGAAAGATGATTTTAATATATCACTTGTACATTTTGTATTGCTCTTCTGGTGACAATGTAGTTTGTTTTTGTCAATTACCATTTTAATAATAGGGTAAAGAAAATGAAGTGGATTTTTGAAAGAAAACAATACTGTCAATATACTATTAAAACAAATTAAAATGGTAAAAGTTATTGTACTTTAAGTAAAAATAAAAGAGACAAAATATCAATCCCAGTTTTGGATTACTTTAATTAACAAAAAAAATGCATATAGCAGAGGATAGTTTCAATCTGCCTACCTCTGGGTTATGGGCCCAGCATGCTTCCATTGCAGTACTCTGCTGCACATGTAAGTGCAAGAGATCCTGAAGCACTCACTCATCATGGGAAAGTACCAATGTGTTTCTTCGTTGGTTGATGGAAGAAACATCTTACAAAAACTCTCCAGATTATTGACTTTTTAAAGTTTTTCTAGGAAACGTTTTAGATGAATGCTTATTAGCCTTTGTCAGTATGGAGTTTTGCAAAGTGTCTCTGTGGCGCAATCCGTTAGTATGTACGGCTATTAACCATAAGGTTGGTGGTTCAATCCCACCCAGGGACCTAATTAACCTTGTTATCAGATTTTGGTGATCTTTAAGTAGACAAGTCAAAATTTCAAACCCCCTGTTATGGTGTAGGGTACCTGGCCTTCTCTGATGTAATCAGAGTTAGATTTGATTCAGTGATTTTATAAAAACAGCTAGGAAGCACAATTTATCAGTGGGTTGCAGAGAAAAAAAATATGCTGGCAGAAAAATCCAATTGAGTGATTAAACAGCTCTTCATTTTCTGGCTTTATTTTTATGCTAACAAATTTGTTCTCTGAAAAGTGTCCACAAAGCCAAGTCTCTGATTAACACCTTTGTAAGGATGGATTTTCACCTATTACTAAATTAAACTTGCTTCATTGGAAAGGCAGCAAGATGCATCCTCATTTCAATGTCTACTATAATAATACAAGTTGACACCAGGAAATATTAACGCCACTGCATCCTTGCTGCTTTCTCATGTGGAAGTCTGTTTAATATGAAAACAAGGTGATATCTAATTAGCACACAGGTAAGGAATTAAGAAAATCTTTATTTAAGGGTGAAGATGTTTCTCACAAAATCGTTGCCCCAATGCATCATTGAAATTCAAGCTGGAAATATGATTTTAATATATCACTTGTACATTTTGTATTGCTCTTCTGGTGACAATGTAGTTTGTTTTTGTCAATTACCATTTTAATAATAGGGTAAAGAAAATGAAGTGGATTTTTGAAAGAAAACAATACTGTCAATATACTATTAAAACAAATTAAAATGGTAAAAGTTATTGTACTTTAAGTAAAAATAAAAGAGGCAAAATATCAATCCCAGTTTTGGATTACTTTAATTAACAAAAAAAATGCATATAGCAGAGGATAGTTTCAATCTGCCTACCTCTGGGTTATGGGCCCAGCATGCTTCCATTGCAGTACTCTGCTGCACATGTAAGTGCAAGAGATCCTGAAGCACTCACTCATCAAGGGAAAGTACCAATGTGTTTCTTCGTTGGTTGATGGAAGAAACATCTTACAAAAACTCTCCAGATTATTGACTTTTTAAAGTTTTTCTAGGAAACGTTTTAGATGAATGCATATTAGCCTTTGTCAGTATGGACTTTTGCAAAGTGTCTCTGTGGCGCAATCCGTTAGTATGTACGGCTATTAACCATAAGGTTGGTGGTTCAATCCCACCCAGGGACCTAATTGACCTTGTTATCAGATTTTGGTGATCTTTAAGTAGACAAGTCAAAATTTCAAACCCCCTGTTATGGTGAAGGGTACCTGGCCTTCTCTGATGTAATCAGAGTTAGATTTGATTCAGTGATTTTATAAAAACAGCTAGGAAGCACAATTTAGCAGTGGGTTGCAGAGAAAAAAAATATGCTGGCAGAAAAATCCAATTGAGTGATTAAACAGCTCTTCATTTTCTGGCTTTATTTTTATGCTAACAAATTTGTTCTCTGAAAAGTGTCCACAAAGCCAAGTCTCTGATTAACACCTTTGTAAGGATGGTTTTTCACCTATTACTAAATTAAACTTGCTTCATTGGAAAGGCAGCAAGATGTATCCTCATTTCAATGTCTACTGAAATAATACAGGTTGACACCAGGAAACATTAACGCCACTGCATCCTTGCTGCTTTCTCATGTGGAAGTCTGTTTAATGTGAAAACAAGGTGATATCTAATTAGCACACAGGTAAGGAATTAAGAAAATCTTTATTTAAGGGTGAAGATGTTTCTCACAAAATTGTTGACCCAATGCATCATTGAAATTCAAGCTGGAAAGATGATTTTAATATATCACTTGTACATTTTGTATTGCTCTTCTGGTGACAATGTAGTTTGTTTTTGTCAATTACCATTTTAATAATAGGGTAAAGAAAATGAAGTGGATTTTTGAAAGAAAACAATACTGTCAATATACTATTAAAACAAATTAAAATGGTAAAAGTTATTGTACTTTAAGTAAAAATAAAAGAGACAAAATATCAATCCCAGTTTTGGATTACTTTAATTAACAAAAAAAAATGCATATAGCAGAGGATAGTTTCAATCTGCCTACCTCTGGGTTATGGGCCCAGCATGCTTCCATTGCAGTACTCTGCTGCACATGTAAGTGCAAGAGATCCTGAAGCACTCACTCATCATGGGAAAGTACCAAGGTGTTTCTTCGTTGGTTGATCTACGAAACATCTTACAAAAACTCTCCAGATTATTGACTTTTTTAAGTTTTCTAGGAAACGTTCTAGATGAATGCTTATTAGCCTTTGTCAGTATGTACTTTTTGCAAAGTGTCTCTGTGGCGCAATTGGTTAGTGTGTACGGCTATTAACCAAAAGGTTGGTGGTTAAATCCTACCCAGGGACGTAATTGACCTTGTGATCAGATTTTGGTGATATTTAAGTAGACAAGTCAAAATTTCAAACCCCCTCTTATGGTGTAGGGTACCTAGCCTTCTCTGATGTAATCAGAGTTAGATTTGATTCAGTGATTTTATAAAAACAGCTAGGAAGCACAATTTAGCAGTGGGTTGCAGAGAAAAAGAAATATGCTGGCAAAAAAATCCAATTGAGTGATTAAACAGCTCTTCATTTTCTGGCTTTATTTTTATGCTAACAAATTTGTTCTCTGAAAAGTGTCCACAAAGCCAAGTCTCTGATTAACACCTTTGTAGGGATGGTTTTTCACATATTACTAAATTAAACTTGCTTCATTGGAAAGGCAGCAAGATGCATCCTCATTTCAATGTCTACTGAAATAATACAAGTTGACACCAGGAAACATTAACGCCACTGCATCCTTGCTGCTTTCTCATGTGGAAGTCTGTTTAATGTGAAAACAAGGTGATATCTAATTAGCACACAAGTAAGGAATTAAGAAAATCTTTATTTAAGGGTGAAGATGTTTCTCACAAAATCGTTGCCCCAATGCATCATTAAAATTCAAGCTGGAAAGATGGTTTTAATATATCACTTGTACATTTTGTATTGCTCTTCTGGTGACAATGTAGTTTGTTTTTGTCAATTACCATTTTAATAATAGGGTAAAGAAAATTAAGTGGATTTTTGAAAGAAAACAATACTGTCAATATACTATTAAAACAAATTAAAATGGTAAAAGTTATTGTACTTTAAGTAAAAATAAAAGAGCCAAAATATCAATCCCAGTTTTGGATTACTTTAATTAACAAAAAAAAAATGCATATAGCCGAGGATAGTTTCAATCTGCCTACCTCTGGGTTATGGGCCCAGCATGCTTCCCTTGCTGTACTCTGCTGCACATGTAAGTGCAAGAGATCCTGAAGCACTCACTCATCATGGGAAAGTACCAATGTGTTTCTTCGTTGGTTGATGGAAGAAACATCTTACAAAAACTCTCCAGATTATTGACTTTTTAAAGTTTTTCTAGGAAACGTTTTAGATGAATGCTTATTAGCCTTTGTCAGTATATACTTTTGCAAAGTGTCTCTGTGGCGCAATCAGTTAGTGTGTACGGCTACTAACCAAAAGGTTGGTGGTTCAATCACACCCAGGGACGTAATTGACCTTGTGATCAGATTTTTATGATATTTAAGTAGACAAGTCAAAATTTCAAACCCCCTCTTAGGGTGTAGGGTACCTAGCCTTCTCTGATGTAATCAGAGTTAGATTTGATTCAGTGATTTTCTAAAAACAGCTAGGAAGCACAATTTAGCAGTGGGTTGCAGAGAAAAAGAAATATGCTGGCAAAAAAATCCAATTGAGTGATTAAACAGCTCTTCATTTTCTGGCTTTATTTTTATGCTAACAAATTTGTTCTCTGAAAAGTGTCCACAAAGCCAAGTCTCTGATTAACACCTTTTTAGGGATGGTTTTTCACCTATTACTAAATTAAACTTGCTTCATTGGAAAGGCAGCAAGATGCATCCTCATTTCAATGTCTACTGAAATAATACAGGTTGACACCAGGAAACATTAACGCCACTGCATCCTTGCTGCTTTCTCATGTGGAAGTCTGTTTAATGTGAAAACAAGGTGATATCTAATTAGCACACAGGTAAGGAATTAAGAAAATCTTTATTTAAGGGTGAAGATGTTTCTCACAAAATCATTGCCCCAATGCATCATTGAAATTCAAGCTGGAAAGATGATTTTAATATATCACTTGTACATTTTGTATTGCTCTTCTGGTGACAATGTAGTTTGTTTTTGTCAATTACCATTTTAATAATAGGGTAAAGAAAATGAAGTGGATTTTTGAAAGAAAACAATACTGTCAATATACTATTAAAACAAATTAAAATGGTAAAAGTTATTGTACTTTAAGTAAAAATAAAAGAGACAAAATATCAATCCCAGTTTTGGATTACTTTAATTAACAAAAAAAAAATGCATATAGCAGAGGATAGTTTCAATCTGCCTACCTCTGGGTTATGGGCCCAGCATGCTTCCATTGCAGTACTCTGCTGCACATGTAAGTGCAAGAGATCCTGAAGCACTCACTCATCATGGGAAAGTACCAAGGTGTTTCTTCGTTGGTTGATCTAAGAAACATCTTACAAAAACTCTCCAGATTATTGACTTTTTAAAGTTTTTCTAGGAAACGTTCTAGATGAATGCTTATTAGCCTTTGTCAGTAAGCACTTTTGCAAAGTGTCTCTGTGGCGCAATCAGTTAGTGTGTTTGGCTACTAACCAAAAGATTGGTGGTTCAATCCCACCCAGGGACGTAATTGACCTTGTGATCAGGTTTTGGTGATCTTTAAGTAGACAAGTCAAAATTTCAACCTCTCTCTTATGATGTAGGTTACCTGGCCTTCTCTGATGTAATCAGAGTTAGATTTGATTAAGTGATTTTTATAAAAAACAGCTAGGAAGCACAATTTAGCAGTGGGTTGCAGAGAAAAAAAAATATGCTGGCAGAAAAATCCAATTGAGTGATTAAACAGCTCTTCATTTTCTGGCTTTATTTTTATGCTAACAAATTTGTTCTCTGAAAAGTGTCCACAAAGCCAAGTCTCTGATTAACGCCTTTGTAGGGATGGTTTTTCACCTATTACTAAATTAAACTTGCTTCATTGGAAAGGCAGCAAGATGCATCCTCATTTCAATGTCTACTGAAATAATACGGGTTGACACCAGGAAACATTAACGCCAATGCATCCTTGCTGCTTTCTCATGTGGAAGTCTGTTTAATGTGAAAACAAGGTGATATCTAATTAGCACACAGGTAAGGAATTAAGAAAATCTTTATTTAAGGGTGAAGATGTTTCTCACAAAATCGTTGCCCCAATGCATCATTGAAATTCAAGCTGGAAAGATGATTTTTATATATCACTTGTACATTTTGTATTGCTCTTCTGGTGACAATGTAGTTAGTTTTTTTTCAATTACCATTTTAATAATAGGGTAAAGAAAATTAAGTGGATTTTTGAAAGAAAACAATACTGTCAATATACTATTAAAACAAATTAAAATGGTAAAAGTTATTGTACTTTAAGTAAAAATAAAAGAGCAAAAATATCAATCCCAGTTTTGGATTACTTTAATTAACAAAAAAAATGCATATAGCAAAGGATAGTTTCAATCTGCCTACCTCTGGGTTATGGGCCCAGCATGCTTCCATTGCAGTACTCTGCTGCACATGTAAGTGCAAGAGATCCTGAAGCACTCACTCATCATGGGAAAGTACCAATGTGTTTCTTCGTTGGTTGATGGAAGAAACATCTTACAAAAACTCTCCAGATTATTGACTTTTTAAAGTTTTTCTAGGAAACGTTCTAGATGAATGCTTATTAGCCTTTGTCAGTATGTACTTTTTGCAAAGTGTCTCTGTGGCGCAATTGGTTTGTGTGTACGGCTATTAACCAAAATGTTGGTGGTTAAATCCTACCCAGGGACGTAATTGACCTTGTGATCAGATTTTGGTGATATTTAAGTAGACAAGTCAAAATTTCAAACCCCCTCTTATGGTGTAGGGTACCTAGCCTTCTCTGATGTAATCAGAGTTAGATTTGATTCAGTGATTTTATAAAAACAGCTAGGAAGCACAATTTAGTAGTGGGTTGCAGAGAAAAAGAAATATGCTGGCAAAAAAATCCAATTGAGTGATTAAACAGCTCTTCATTTCTGGCTTTATTTTTATGCTAACAAATTTGTTCTCTGAAAAGTGTCCACAAAGCCAAGTCTCTGATTAACACCTTTGTAGGGATGGTTTTTCACATATTACTAAATTAAACTTGCTTCATTGGAAGGCAGCAAGATGCATCCTCATTTCAATGTCTACTGAAATAATACAAGTTGACACCAGGAAACATTAACGCCACTGCATCCTTGCTGCTTTCTCATGTGGAAGTCTGTTTAATGTGAAAACAAGGTGATATCTAATTAGCACACAAGTAAAGAATTAAGAAAATCTTTATTTAAGGGTGAAGATGTTTCTCACAAAATCGTTGCCCCAATGCATCATTAAAATTCAAGCTGGAAAGATGATTTTAATATATCACTTGTACATTTTGTATTGCTCTTCTGGTGACAATGTAGTTTGTTTTTGTCAATTACCATTTTAATAATAGGGTAAAGAAAATTAAGTGGATTTTTGAAAGAAAACAATACTGTCAATATACTATTAAAACAAATTAAAATGGTAAAAGTTATTGTACTTTAAGTAAAAATAAAAGAGACAAAATATCAATCCCAGTTTTGGATTACTTTAATTAACAAAAAAAAATGCATATAGCAGAGGATAGTTTCAATCTGCCTACCTCTGGGTTATGGGCCCAGCATGCTTCCATTGCAGTACTCTGCTGCACATGTAAGTGCAAGAGATCCTGAAGCACTCACTCATCATGGGAAAGTACCAATGTGTTTCTTCGTTGGTTGATGGAAGAAACATCTTACAAAAACTCTCCAGATTATTGACTTTTTAAAGTTTTTCTAGGAAACGTTTTAGATGAATGCTTATTAGCCTTTGTCAGTATGAACTTTTGCAAAGTGTCTCTGTGGCGCAATCCGTTAGTATGTACGGCTATTAACCATAAGGTTGGTGGTTCAATCCCACCCAGGGACCTAATTGACTTTGTTATCAGATTTTGGTGATCTTTAAGTAGACAAGTCAAAATTTCAAACCCCCTGTTATGGTGTAGGGTACCTGGCCTTCTCTGATGTAATCAGAGTTAGATTTGATTCAGTGATTTTATAAAAACAGCTAGGAAGCACAATTTAGCAGTGGGTTGCAGAGAAAAAAAATATGCTGGCAGAAAAATCCAATTGAGTGATTAAACAGCTCTTCATTTTCTGGCTTTATTTTTATGCTAACAAATTTGTTCTCTGAAAAGTGTCCACAAAGCCAAATCTCTGATTAACGCCTTTGTAGGGATGGTTTTTCACCTATTACTAAATTAAACTTGCTTCATTGGAAAGGCAGCAAGATGCATCCTCATTTCAATGTCTACTGAAATAATACGGGTTGACACCAGGAAACATTAACGCCAATGCATCCTTGCTGCTTTCTCATGTGGAAGTCTGTTTAATGTGAAAACAAGGTGATATCTAATTAGCACACAGGTAAGGAATTAAGAAAATCTTTATTTAAGGGTGAAGATGTTTCTCACAAAATCGTTGCCCCAATGCATCATTGAAATTCAAGCTGGAAAGATGATTTTTATATATCACTTGTACATTTTGTATTGCTCTTCTGGTGACAATGTAGTTAGTTTTTTTTCAATTACCATTTTAATAATAGGGTAAAGAAAATT
Organism: Pseudophryne corroboree; assembly: GCF_028390025.1. NCBI lineage: Eukaryota > Metazoa > Chordata > Amphibia > Anura > Myobatrachidae > Pseudophryne > Pseudophryne corroboree. The sequence goes on from NC_086448.1 coordinate 394,085,907, forward strand.
AAGTGGATTTTTGAAAGAAAACAATACTGTCAATATACTATTAAAACAAATTAAAATGGTAAAAGTTATTGTACTTTAAGTAAAAATAAAAGAGCAAAAATATCAATCCCAGTTTTGGATTACTTTAATTAACAAAAAAAATGCATATAGCAAAGGATAGTTTCAATCTGCCTACCTCTGGGTTATGGGCCCAGCATGCTTCCATTGCAGTACTCTGCTGCACATGTAAGTGCAAGAGATCCTGAAGCACTCACTCATCATGGGAAAGTACCAATGTGTTTCTTCGTTGGTTGATGGAAGAAACATCTTACAAAAACTCTCCAGATTATTGACTTTTTAAAGTTTTTCTAGGAAACGTTCTAGATGAATGCTTATTAGCCTTTGTCAGTATGTACTTTTTGCAAAGTGTCTCTGTGGCGCAATTGGTTTGTGTGTACGGCTATTAACCAAAATGTTGGTGGTTAAATCCTACCCAGGGACGTAATTGACCTTGTGATCAGATTTTGGTGATATTTAAGTAGACAAGTCAAAATTTCAAACCCCCTCTTATGGTGTAGGGTACCTAGCCTTCTCTGATGTAATCAGAGTTAGATTTGATTCAGTGATTTTATAAAAACAGCTAGGAAGCACAATTTAGTAGTGGGTTGCAGAGAAAAAGAAATATGCTGGCAAAAAAATCCAATTGAGTGATTAAACAGCTCTTCATTTCTGGCTTTATTTTTATGCTAACAAATTTGTTCTCTGAAAAGTGTCCACAAAGCCAAGTCTCTGATTAACACCTTTGTAGGGATGGTTTTTCACATATTACTAAATTAAACTTGCTTCATTGGAAAGGCAGCAAGATGCATCCTCATTTCAATGTCTACTGAAATAATACAAGTTGACACCAGGAAACATTAACGCCACTGCATCCTTGCTGCTTTCTCATGTGGAAGTCTGTTTAATGTGAAAACAAGGTGATATCTAATTAGCACACAAGTAAAGAATTAAGAAAATCTTTATTTAAGGGTGAAGATGTTTCTCACAAAATCGTTGCCCCAATGCATCATTAAAATTCAAGCTGGAAAGATGATTTTAATATATCACTTGTACATTTTGTATTGCTCTTCTGGTGACAATGTAGTTTGTTTTTGTCAATTACCATTTTAATAATAGGGTAAAGAAAATTAAGTGGATTTTTGAAAGAAAACAATACTGTCAATATACTATTAAAACAAATTAAAATGGTAAAAGTTATTGTACTTTAAGTAAAAATAAAAGAGACAAAATATCAATCCCAGTTTTGGATTACTTTAATTAACAAAAAAAAATGCATATAGCAGAGGATAGTTTCAATCTGCCTACCTCTGGGTTATGGGCCCAGCATGCTTCCATTGCAGTACTCTGCTGCACATGTAAGTGCAAGAGATCCTGAAGCACTCACTCATCATGGGAAAGTACCAATGTGTTTCTTCGTTGGTTGATGGAAGAAACATCTTACAAAAACTCTCCAGATTATTGACTTTTTAAAGTTTTTCTAGGAAACGTTTTAGATGAATGCTTATTAGCCTTTGTCAGTATGAACTTTTGCAAAGTGTCTCTGTGGCGCAATCCGTTAGTATGTACGGCTATTAACCATAAGGTTGGTGGTTCAATCCCACCCAGGGACCTAATTGACTTTGTTATCAGATTTTGGTGATCTTTAAGTAGACAAGTCAAAATTTCAAACCCCCTGTTATGGTGTAGGGTACCTGGCCTTCTCTGATGTAATCAGAGTTAGATTTGATTCAGTGATTTTATAAAAACAGCTAGGAAGCACAATTTAGCAGTGGGTTGCAGAGAAAAAAAATATGCTGGCAGAAAAATCCAATTGAGTGATTAAACAGCTCTTCATTTTCTGGCTTTATTTTTATGCTAACAAATTTGTTCTCTGAAAAGTGTCCACAAAGCCAAATCTCTGATTAACACCTTTGTAAGGATGGTTTTTCACCTATTACTAAATTAAACTTGCTTCATTGGAAAGGCAGCAAGATGCATCCTCATTTCAATGTCTACTGAAATAATACAAGTTGACACCAGGAAACATTAACGCCACTGCATCCTTGCTGCTTTCTCATGTGGAAGTCTGTTTAATATGAAAACAAGGTGATATCTAATTAGCACACAGGTAAGGAATTAAGAAAATCTTTATTTAAGGGTGAAGATGTTTCTCACAAAATCGTTGCCCCAATATATCATTGAAATTCAAGCTGGAAATATGATTTTAATATATCACTTGTACATTTTGTATTGCTCTTCTGGTGACAATGTAGTTTGTTTTTGTCAATTACCATTTAAATAATAGGGTAAAGAAAATTAAGTGGATTTTTGAAAGAAAACAATACTGTCAATATACTATTAAAACAAATTAAAATGGTAAAAGTTATTGTACTTTAAGTAAAAATAAAAGAGCCAAAATATCAATCCCTGTTTTGGATTACTTTAATTAACAAACAAAAAAAATGCATATAGCAGAGGATAGTTTCAATCTGCCTACCTCTGGGTTATGGGCCCAGCATGCTTCCATTGCAGTACTCTGCTGCACATGTAAGTGCAAGAGATCCTGAAGCACTCACTCATCATGGGAAAGTACCAATGTGTTTCTTCGTTGGTTGATAGAAGAAACATCTTACAAAAACTCTCCAGATTATTGACTTTTTTAAGTTTTTCTAGGAAACGTTTTAGATGAATGCTTATTAGCATTTGTCAGTATGTACTTTTGCAAAGTGTCTCTGTGGCGCAATCAGTTAGTGTGTACGGCTATTAACCAAAAGGTTGGTGGTTCAATCCCACCCAGGGACGTAATTGACCTTGTTATCAGATTTTGGTGATCTTTAAGTAGACAAGGCAAATTTCATACTCCCTGTTATGGTGTAGGGTACCTGGCCTTCTCTGATGTAATCAGAGTTAGATTTGATTCAGTGATTTTATAAAAACATCTAGGAAGCACAATTTAGCAGTGGGTTGCAGAGAAAAAGAAATATGCTGGCAAAAAAATCAAATTGCGTGATTAAACGGCTCTTCATTTTCTGGCTTTATTTTTATGCTAACAAATTTGTTCTCTGAAAAGTGTCCACAAAGCCAAATCTCTGATTAACACCTTTGTAGGGATGGTTTTTCACCTATTACTAAATTAAACCTTCTTCATTGGAAAGGCAGCAAGATGTATCCTCATTTCAATGTCTACTGAAATAATACAGGTTGACACCAGGAAACATTAACGCCACTGCATCCTTGCTGCTTTCTCATGTGGAAGTCTGTTTAATGTGAAAACAAGGTGATATCTAATTAGCACACAGGTAAGGAATTAAGAAAATCTTTATTTAAGGGTGAAGATGTTTCTCACAAAATTGTTGACCCAATGCATCATTGAAATTCAAGCTGGAAAGATGATTTTAATATATCACTTGTACATTTTGTATTGCTCTTCTGGTGACAATGTAGTTTGTTTTTGTCAATTACCATTTTAATAATAGGGTAAAGAAAATGAAGTGGATTTTTGAAAGAAAACAATACTGTCAATATACTATTAAAACAAATTAAAATGGTAAAAGTTATTGTACTTTAAGTAAAAATAAAAGAGACAAAATATCAATCCCAGTTTTGGATTACTTTAATTAACAAAAAAAATGCATATAGCAGAGGATAGTTTCAATCTGCCTACCTCTGGGTTATGGGCCCAGCATGCTTCCATTGCAGTACTCTGCTGCACATGTAAGTGCAAGAGATCCTGAAGCACTCACTCATCATGGGAAAGTACCAATGTGTTTCTTCGTTGGTTGATGGAAGAAACATCTTACAAAAACTCTCCAGATTATTGACTTTTTAAAGTTTTTCTAGGAAACGTTTTAGATGAATGCTTATTAGCCTTTGTCAGTATGGACTTTTGCAAAGTGTCTCTGTGGCGCAATCCGTAAGTATGTACGGCTATTAACCATAAGGTTGGTGGTTCAATCCCACCCAGGGACCTAATTGACCTTGTTATCAGATTTTGGTGATCTTTAAGTAGACAAGTCAAAATTTCAAACCCCCTGTTATGGTGTAGGGTACCTGGCCTTCTCTGATGTAATCAGAGTTAGATTTGATTCAGTTATTTTATAAAAACAGCTAGGAAGCACAATTTAGCAGTGGGTTGCAGAGAAAAAAAATATGCTGGCAGAAAAATCCAATTGAGTGATTAAACAGCTCTTCATTTTCTGGATTTATTTTTATGCTAACAAATTTGTTCTCTGAAAAGTGTCCACAAAGCCAAGTCTCTGATTAACACCTTTGTAAGGATGGTTTTTCACCTATTACTAAATTAAACTTGCTTCATTGGAAAGGCAGCAAGATGCATCCTCATTTCAATGTCTACTAAAATAATACAAGTTGACACCAGGAAACATTAACGCCACTGCATCCTTGCTGCTTTCTCATGTGGAAGTCTGTTTAATATGAAAACAAGGTGATATCTAATTAGCACACAGGTAAGGAATTAAGAAAATCTTTATTTAAGGGTGAAGATGTTTCTCACAAAATCGTTGCCCCAATGCATCATTGAAATTCAAGCTGGAAATATGATTTTAATATATCACTTGTACATTTTGTATTGCTCTTCTGGTGACAATGTAGTTTGTTTTTGTCAATTACCATTTTAATAATAGGGTAAAGAAAATGAAGTGGATTTTTGAAAGAAAACAATACTGTCAATATACTATTAAAACAAATTAAAATGGTAAAAGTTATTGTACTTTAAGTAAAAATAAAAGAGACAAAATATCAATCCCAGTTTTGGATTACTTTAATTAACAAAAAAAAAATGCATATAGCAGAGGATAGTTTCAATCTGCCTACCTCTGGGTTATGGGCCCAGCATGCTTCCATTGCAGTACTCTGCTGCACATGTAAGTGCAAGAGATCCTGAAGCACTCACTCATCATGGGAAAGTACCAATGTGTTTCTTCGTTGGTTGATGGAAGAAACATCTTACAAAAACTCTCTAGATTATTGACTTTTTAAAGTTTTTCTAGGAAACGTTTTAGATGAATGCTTATTAGCCTTTGTCAGTATGGTCTTTTGCAAAGTGTCTCTGTGGCGCAATCAGTTAGTATGTACAGCTATTAATCATAAGGTTGGTGGTTCAATCCCACCCAGGGACCTAATTGACCTTGTTATCAGATTTTGGTGATCTTTAAGTAGACAAGTCAAAATATCAAACCCCCTGTTATGGTGTAGGGTACCTGGCCTTCTCTGATGTAATCAGAGTTAGATTTGATTCAGTGATTTTATAAAAACAGCTAGGAAGCACAATTTAGCAGTGGGTTGCAGAGAAAAAAAATATGCTGGCAGAAAAATCCAATTGAGTGATTAAACAGCTCTTCATTTTCTGGCTTTATTTTTATGCTAACAAATTTGTTCTCTGAAAAGTGTCCACAAAGCCAAGTCTCTGATTAACACCTTTGTAAGGATGGTTTTTCACCTATTACTAAATTAAACTTGCTTCATTGGAAAGGCAGCAAGATGCATCCTCATTTCAATGTCTACTGAAATAATACAAGTTGACACCAGGAAACATTAACGCCACTGCATCCTTGCTGCTTTCTCATGTGGAAGTCTGTTTAATGTGAAAACAAGGTGATATCTAATTAGCACACAGGTAAGGAATTAAGAAAATCTTTATTTAAGGGTGAAGATGTTTCTCACAAAATCGTTGCCCCAATGCATCATTGAAATTCAAGCTGGAAATATAATTTTAATATATCACTTGTACATTTTGTATTGCTCTTCTGGTGACAATGTAGTTTGTTTTTGTCAATTACCATTTTAATAATAGGGTAAAGAAAATGAAGTGGATTTTTGAAAGAAAACAATACTGTCAATATACTATTAAAACAAATTAAAATGGTAAAAGTTATTGTACTTTAAGTAAAAATAAAAGAGACAAAATATCAATCCCAGTTTTGGATTACTTTAATTAACAAAAAAAAATGCATATAGCAGAGGATAGTTTCAATCTGCCTACCTCTGGGTTATGGGCCCAGCATGCTTCCATTGCAGTACTCTGCTGCACATGTAAGTGCAAGAGATCCTGAAGCACTCACTCATCATGGGAAAGTACCAATGTGTTTCTTCGTTGGTTGATGGAAGAAACATCTTACAAAAACTCTCCAGATTATTGACTTTTTAAAGTTTTTCTAGGAAACGTTTTAGATGAATGCTTATTAGCCTTTGTCAGTATGGACTTTTGCAAAGTGTCTCTGTGGCGCAATCCGTAAGTATGTACGGCTATTAACCATAAGGTTGGTGGTTCAATCCCACCCAGGGACCTAATTGACCTTGTTATCAGATTTTGGTGATCTTTAAGTAGACAAGTCAAAATTTCAAACCCCCTGTTATGGTGTAGGGTACCTGGCCTTCTCTGATGTAATCAGAGTTAGATTTGATTCAGTTATTTTATAAAAACAGCTAGGAAGCACAATTTAGCAGTGGGTTGCAGAGAAAAAAAATATGCTGGCAGAAAAATCCAATTGAGTGATTAAACAGCTCTTCATTTTCTGGATTTATTTTTATGCTAACAAATTTGTTCTCTGAAAAGTGTCCACAAAGCCAAGTCTCTGATTAACACCTTTGTAAGGATGGTTTTTCACCTATTACTAAATTAAACTTGCTTCATTGGAAAGGCAGCAAGATGCATCCTCATTTCAATGTCTACTAAAATAATACAAGTTGACACCAGGAAACATTAACGCCACTGCATCCTTGCTGCTTTCTCATGTGGAAGTCTGTTTAATATGAAAACAAGGTGATATCTAATTAGCACACAGGTAAGGAATTAAGAAAATCTTTATTTAAGGGTGAAGATGTTTCTCACAAAATCGTTGCCCCAATGCATCATTGAAATTCAAGCTGGAAATATGATTTTAATATATCACTTGTACATTTTGTATTGCTCTTCTGGTGACAATGTAGTTTGTTTTTGTCAATTACCATTTTAATAATAGGGTAAAGAAAATGAAGTGGATTTTTGAAAGAAAACAATACTGTCAATATACTATTAAAACAAATTAAAATGGTAAAAGTTATTGTACTTTAAGTAAAAATAAAAGAGACAAAATATCAATCCCAGTTTTGGATTACTTTAATTAACAAAAAAAAAATGCATATAGCAGAGGATAGTTTCAATCTGCCTACCTCTGGGTTATGGGCCCAGCATGCTTCCATTGCAGTACTCTGCTGCACATGTAAGTGCAAGAGATCCTGAAGCACTCACTCATCATGGGAAAGTACCAATGTGTTTCTTCGTTGGTTGATGGAAGAAACATCTTACAAAAACTCTCTAGATTATTGACTTTTTAAAGTTTTTCTAGGAAACGTTTTAGATGAATGCTTATTAGCCTTTGTCAGTATGGTCTTTTGCAAAGTGTCTCTGTGGCGCAATCAGTTAGTATGTACAGCTATTAATCATAAGGTTGGTGGTTCAATCCCACCCAGGGACCTAATTGACCTTGTTATCAGATTTTGGTGATCTTTAAGTAGACAAGTCAAAATATCAAACCCCCTGTTATGGTGTAGGGTACCTGGCCTTCTCTGATGTAATCAGAGTTAGATTTGATTCAGTGATTTTATAAAAACAGCTAGGAAGCACAATTTAGCAGTGGGTTGCAGAGAAAAAAAATATGCTGGCAGAAAAATCCAATTGAGTGATTAAACAGCTCTTCATTTTCTGGCTTTATTTTTATGCTAACAAATTTGTTCTCTGAAAAGTGTCCACAAAGCCAAGTCTCTGATTAACACCTTTGTAAGGATGGTTTTTCACCTATTACTAAATTAAACTTGCTTCATTGGAAAGGCAGCAAGATGCATCCTCATTTCAATGTCTACTGAAATAATACAAGTTGACACCAGGAAACATTAACGCCACTGCATCCTTGCTGCTTTCTCATGTGGAAGTCTGTTTAATGTGAAAACAAGGTGATATCTAATTAGCACACAGGTAAGGAATTAAGAAAATCTTTATTTAAGGGTGAAGATGTTTCTCACAAAATCGTTGCCCCAATGCATCATTGAAATTCAAGCTGGAAATATAATTTTAATATATCACTTGTACATTTTGTATTGCTCTTCTGGTGACAATGTAGTTTGTTTTTGTCAATTACCATTTTAATAATAGGGTAAAGAAAATGAAGTGGATTTTTGAAAGAAAACAATACTGTCAATATACTATTAAAACAAATTAAAATGGTAAAAGTTATTGTACTTTAAGTAAAAATAAAAGAGACAAAATATCAATCCCAGTTTTGGATTACTTTAATTAACAAAAAAAAATGCATATAGCAGAGGATAGTTTCAATCTGCCTACCTCTGGGTTATGGGCCCAGCATGCTTCCATTGCAGTACTCTGCTGCACATGTAAGTGCAAGAGATCCTGAAGCACTCACTCATCATGGGAAAGTACCAATGTGTTTCTTCGTTGGTTGATGGAAGAAACATCTTACAAAAACTCTCTAGATTATTGACTTTTTAAAGTTTTTCTAGGAAACGTTTTAGATGAATGCTTATTAGCCTTTGTCAGTATGGTCTTTTGCAAAGTGTCTCTGTGGCGCAATCAGTTAGTATGTACGGCTATTAACCATAAGGTTGGTGGTTCAATCCCACCCAGGGACCTAATTGACCTTGTTATCAGATTTTGGTGATCTTTAAGTAGACAAGTCAAAATTTCAAACCCCCTGTTATGGTGTAGGGTACCTGGCCTTCTCTGATGTAATCAGAGTTAGATTTGATTCAGTGATTTTATAAAAACAGCTAGGAAGCACAATTTAGCAGTGGGTTGCAGAGAAAAAAAATATGCTGGCAGAAAAATCCAATTGAGTGATTAAACAGCTCTTCATTTTCTGGCTTTATTTTTATGCTAACAAATTTGTTCTCTGAAAAGTGTCCACAAAGCCAAGTCTCTGATTAACACCTTTGTAAGGATGGTTTTTCACCTATTACTAAATTAAACTTGCTTCATTGGAAAGGCAGCAAGATGTATCCTCATTTCAATGTCTACTGAAATAATACAGGTTGACACCAGGAAACATTAACGCCACTGCATCCTTGCTGCTTTCTCATGTGGAAGTCTGTTTAATGTGAAAACAAGGTGATATCTAATTAGCACACAGGTAAGGAATTAAGAAAATCTTTATTTAAGGGTGAAGATGTTTCTCACAAAATTGTTGACCCAATGCATCATTGAAATTCAAGCTGGATAGATGATTTTAATATATCACTTGTACATTTTGTATTGCTCTTCTGGTGACAATGTAGTTTGTTTTTGTCAATTACCATTTTAATAATAGGGTAAAGAAAATGAAGTGGATTTTTGAAAGAAAACAATACTGTCAATATACTATTAAAACAAATTAAAATGGTAAAAGTTATTGTACTTTAAGTAAAAATAAAAGAGACAAAATATCAATCCCAGTTTTGGATTACTTTAATTAACAAAAAAAAATGCATATAGCAGAGGATAGTTTCAATCTGCCTACCTCTGGGTTATGGGCCCAGCATGCTTCCATTGCAGTACTCTGCTGCACATGTAAGTGCAAGAGATCCTGAAGCACTCACTCATCATGGGAAAGTACCAAGGTGTTTCTTCGTTGGTTGATCTAAGAAACATCTTACAAAAACTCTCCAGATTATTGACTTTTTTAAGTTTTCTAGGAAACGTTCTAGATGAATGCTTATTAGCCTTTGTCAGTATGCACTTTTGCAAAGTGTCTCTGTGGCGCAATCAGTTAGTGTGTTTGGCTACTAATCAAAAGGTTGGTGGTTCAATCCCACCCAGGGACGTAATTGACCTTGTGATCAGGTTTTGGTGATCTTTAAGTAGACAAGTCAAAATTTCAACCTCTCTTATGATGTAGGTTACCTGGCCTTCTCTGATGTAATCAGAGTTAGATTTGATTAAGTGATTTTATAAAAAACAGCTAGGAAGCACAATTTAGCAGTGGGTTGCAGAGAAAAAAAAATATGCTGGCAGAAAAATCCAATTGAGTGATTAAACAGCTCTTCATTTTCTGGCTTTATTTTTATGCTAACAAATTTGTTCTCTGAAAAGTGTCCACAAAGCCAAGTCTCTGATTAACACCTTTGTAGGGATGGTTTTTCACCTATTACTAAATTAAACTTGCTTCATTGGAAAGGCAGCAAGATGCATCCTCATTTCAATGTCTACTGAAATAATACGGGTTGACACCAGGAAACATTAACGCCAATGCATCCTTGCTGCTTTCTCATGTGGAAGTCTGTTTAATGTGAAAACAAGGTGATATCTAATTAGCACACAGGTAAGGAATTAAGAAAATCTTTATTTAAGGGTGAAGATGTTTCTCACAAAATCGTTGCCCCAATGCATCATTGAAATTCAAGCTGGAAAGATGATTTTTATATATCACTTGTACATTTTGTATTGCTCTTCTGGTGACAATGTAGTTTGTTTTTGTCAATTACCATTTTAATAATAGGGTAAAGAAAATTAAGTGGATTTTTGAAAGAAAACAATACTGTCAATATACTATTAAAACAAATTAAAATGGTAAAAGTTATTGTACTTTAAGTAAAAATAAAAGAGCAAAAATATCAATCCCAGTTTTGGATTACTTTAATTAACAAAAAAAATGCATATAGCAAAGGATAGTTTCAATCTGCCTACCTCTGGGTTATGGGCCCAGCATGCTTCCATTGCAGTACTCTGCTGCACATGTAAGTGCAAGAGATCCTGAAGCACTCACTCATCATGGGAAAGTACCAATGTGTTTCTTCGTTGGTTGATGGAAGAAACATCTTACAAAAACTCTCCAGATTATTGACTTTTTAAAGTTTTTCTAGGAAACGTTTTAGATGAATGCTTATTAGCCTTTGTCAGTATGTACTTTTTGCAAAGTGTCTCTGTGGCGCAATTGGTTAGTGTGTACGGCTATTAACCAAAAGGTTGGTGGTTAAATCCTAACCAGGGATGTAATTGACCTTGTGATCAGATTTTGGTGATATTTAAGTAGACAAGTCAAAATTTCAAACCCCCTCTTATGGTGTAGGGTACCTAGCCTTCTCTGATGTAATCAGAGTTAGATTTGATTCAGTGATTTTATAATAACAGCTAGGAAGCACAATTTAGCAGTGGGTTGCAGAGAAAAAGAAATATGCTGGCAAAAAAATCCAATTGAGTGATTAAACAGCTCTTCATTTCTGGCTTTATTTTTATGCTAACAAATTTGTTCTCTGAAAAGTGTCCACAAAGCCAAGTCTCTGATTAACACCTTTGTAGGGATGGTTTTTCACATATTACTAAATTAAACTTGCTTCATTGGAAAGGCAGCAAGATGCATCCTCATTTCAATGTCTACTGAAATAATACAAGTTGACACCAGGAAACATTAACGCCACTGCATCCTTGCTGCTTTCTCATGTGGAAGTCTGTTTAATGTGAAAACAAGGTGATATCTAATTAGCACACAAGTAAGGAATTAAGAAAATCTTTATTTAAGGGTGAAGATGTTTCTCACAAAATCGTTGCCCCAATGCATCATTAAAATTCAAGCTGGAAAGATGGTTTTAATATATCACTTGTACATTTTGTATTGCTCTTCTGGTGACAATGTAGTTTGTTTTTGTCAATTACCATTTTAATAATAGGGTAAAGAAAATTAAGTGGATTTTTGAAAGAAAACAATACTGTCAATATACTATTAAAACAAATAAAAATGGTAAAAGTTATTGTACTTTAAGTAAAAATAAAAGAGCCAAAATATCAATCCCAGTTTTGGATTACTTTAATTAACAAAAAAAAATGCATATTGCCGAGGATAGTTTCAATCTGCCTACCTCTGGGTTATGGGCCCAGCATGCTTCCCTTGCTGTACTCTGCTGCACATGTAAGTGCAAGAGATCCTGAAGCACTCACTCATCATGGGAAAGTACCAATGTGTTTCTTCGTTGGTTGATGGAAGAAACATCTTACAAAAACTCTCCAGATTATTGACTTTTTAAAGTTTTTCTAGGAAACGTTTTAGATGAATGCTTATTAGCCTTTGTCAGTATATACTTTTGCAAAGTGTCTCTGTGGCGCAATCAGTTAGTGTGTACGGCTACTAACCAAAAGGTTGGTGGTTCAATCACACCCAGGGACGTAATTGACCTTGTGATCAGATTTTTATGATATTTAAGTAGAGAAGTCAAAATTTCAAACCCCCTCTTATGGTGTAGGGTACCTAGCCTTCTCTGATGTAATCAGAGTTAGATTTGATTCAGTGATTTTCTAAAAACAGCTAGGAAGCACAATTTAGCAGTGGGTTGCAGAGAAAAAGAAATATGCTGGCAAAAAAATCCAATTGAGTGATTAAACAGCTCTTCATTTTCTGGCTTTATTTTTATGCTAACAAATTTGTTCTCTGAAAAGTGTCCACAAAGCCAAGTCTCTGATTAACACCTTTGTAGGGATGGTTTTTCACCTATTACTAAATTAAACTTGCTTCATTGGAAAGGCAGCAAGATGCATCCTCATTTCAATGTCTACTGAAATAATACAGGTTGACACCAGGAAACATTAACGCCACTGCATCCTTGCTGCTTTCTCATGTGGAAGTCTGTTTAATGTGAAAACAAGGTGATATCTAATTAGCACACAGGTAAGGAATTAAGAAAATCTTTATTTAAGGGTGAAGATGTTTCTCACAAAATCGTTGCCCCAATGCATCATTGAAATTCAAGCTGGAAAGATGATTTTAATATATCACTTGTACATTTTGTATTGCTCTTCTGGTGACAATGTAGTTTGTTTTTGTCAATTACCATTTTAATAATAGGGTAAAGAAAATGAAGTGGATTTTTGAAAGAAAACAATACTGTCAATATACTATTAAAACAAATTAAAATGGTAAAAGTTATTGTACTTTAAGTAAAAATAAAAGAGACAAAATATCAATCCCAGTTTTGGATTACTTTAATTAACAAAAAAAAATGCATATAGCAGAGGATAGTTTCAATCTGCCTACCTCTGGGTTATGGGCCCAGCATGCTTCCATTGCAGTACTCTGCTGCACATGTAAGTGCAAGAGATCCTGAAGCACTCACTCATCATGGGAAAGTACCAAGGTGTTTCTTCGTTGGTTGATCTAAGAAACATCTTACAAAAACTCTCCAGATTATTGACTTTTTTAAGTTTTCTAGGAAACGTTCTAGATGAATGCTTATTAGCCTTTGTCAGTATGCACTTTTGCAAAGTGTCTCTGTGGCGCAATCAGTTAGTGTGTTTGGCTACTAATCAAAAGGTTGGTGGTTCAATCCCACCCAGGGACGTAATTGACCTTGTGATCAGGTTTTGGTGATCTTTAAGTAGACAAGTCAAAATTTCAACCTCTCTTATGATGTAGGTTACCTGGCCTTCTCTGATGTAATCAGAGTTAGATTTGATTAAGTGATTTTATAAAAAACAGCTAGGAAGCACAATTTAGCAGTGGGTTGCAGAGAAAAAAAAATATGCTGGCAGAAAAATCCAATTGAGTGATTAAACAGCTCTTCATTTTCTGGCTTTATTTTTATGCTAACAAATTTGTTCTCTGAAAAGTGTCCACAAAGCCAAGTCTCTGATTAACACCTTTGTAGGGATGGTTTTTCACCTATTACTAAATTAAACTTGCTTCATTGGAAAGGCAGCAAGATGCATCCTCATTTCAATGTCTACTGAAATAATACGGGTTGACACCAGGAAACATTAACGCCAATGCATCCTTGCTGCTTTCTCATGTGGAAGTCTGTTTAATGTGAAAACAAGGTGATATCTAATTAGCACACAGGTAAGGAATTAAGAAAATCTTTATTTAAGGGTGAAGATGTTTCTCACAAAATCGTTGCCCCAATGCATCATTGAAATTCAAGCTGGAAAGATGATTTTTATATATCACTTGTACATTTTGTATTGCTCTTCTGGTGACAATGTAGTTTGTTTTTGTCAATTACCATTTTAATAATAGGGTAAAGAAAATTAAGTGGATTTTTGAAAGAAAACAATACTGTCAATATACTATTAAAACAAATTAAAATGGTAAAAGTTATTGTACTTTAAGTAAAAATAAAAGAGCAAAAATATCAATCCCAGTTTTGGATTACTTTAATTAACAAAAAAAATGCATATAGCAAAGGATAGTTTCAATCTGCCTACCTCTGGGTTATGGGCCCAGCATGCTTCCATTGCAGTACTCTGCTGCACATGTAAGTGCAAGAGATCCTGAAGCACTCACTCATCATGGGAAAGTACCAATGTGTTTCTTCGTTGGTTGATGGAAGAAACATCTTACAAAAACTCTCCAGATTATTGACTTTTTAAAGTTTTTCTAGGAAACGTTTTAGATGAATGCTTATTAGCCTTTGTCAGTATGTACTTTTTGCAAAGTGTCTCTGTGGCGCAATTGGTTAGTGTGTACGGCTATTAACCAAAAGGTTGGTGGTTAAATCCTAACCAGGGATGTAATTGACCTTGTGATCAGATTTTGGTGATATTTAAGTAGACAAGTCAAAATTTCAAACCCCCTCTTATGGTGTAGGGTACCTAGCCTTCTCTGATGTAATCAGAGTTAGATTTGATTCAGTGATTTTATAAAAACAGCTAGGAAGCACAATTTAGCAGTGGGTTGCAGAGAAAAAGAAATATGCTGGCAAAAAAATCCAATTGAGTGATTAAACAGCTCTTCATTTCTGGCTTTATTTTTATGCTAACAAATTTGTTCTCTGAAAAGTGTCCACAAAGCCAAGTCTCTGATTAACACCTTTGTAGGGATGGTTTTTCACATATTACTAAATTAAACTTGCTTCATTGGAAAGGCAGCAAGATGCATCCTCATTTCAATGTCTACTGAAATAATACAAGTTGACACCAGGAAACATTAACGCCACTGCATCCTTGCTGCTTTCTCATGTGGAAGTCTGTTTAATGTGAAAACAAGGTGATATCTAATTAGCACACAAGTAAGGAATTAAGAAAATCTTTATTTAAGGGTGAAGATGTTTCTCACAAAATCGTTGCCCCAATGCATCATTAAAATTCAAGCTGGAAAGATGGTTTTAATATATCACTTGTACATTTTGTATTGCTCTTCTGGTGACAATGTAGTTTGTTTTTGTCAATTACCATTTTAATAATAGGGTAAAGAAAATTAAGTGGATTTTTGAAAGAAAACAATACTGTCAATATACTATTAAAACAAATTAAAATGGTAAAAGTTATTGTACTTTAAGTAAAAATAAAAGAGCCAAAATATCAATCCCAGTTTTGGATTACTTTAATTAACAAAAAAAAATGCATATTGCCGAGGATAGTTTCAATCTGCCTACCTCTGGGTTATGGGCCCAGCATGCTTCCCTTGCTGTACTCTGCTGCACATGTAAGTGCAAGAGATCCTGAAGCACTCACTCATCATGGGAAAGTACCAATGTGTTTCTTCGTTGGTTGATGGAAGAAACATCTTACAAAAACTCTCCAGATTATTGACTTTTTAAAGTTTTTCTAGGAAACGTTTTAGATGAATGCTTATTAGCCTTTGTCAGTATATACTTTTGCAAAGTGTCTCTGTGGCGCAATCAGTTAGTGTGTACGGCTACTAACCAAAAGGTTGGTGGTTCAATCACACCCAGGGACGTAATTGACCTTGTGATCAGATTTTTATGATATTTAAGTAGAGAAGTCAAAATTTCAAACCCCCTCTTATGGTGTAGGGTACCTAGCCTTCTCTGATGTAATCAGAGTTAGATTTGATTCAGTGATTTTCTAAAAACAGCTAGGAAGCACAATTTAGCAGTGGGTTGCAGAGAAAAAGAAATATGCTGGCAAAAAAATCCAATTGAGTGATTAAACAGCTCTTCATTTTCTGGCTTTATTTTTATGCTAACAAATTTGTTCTCTGAAAAGTGTCCACAAAGCCAAGTCTCTGATTAACACCTTTGTAGGGATGGTTTTTCACCTATTACTAAATTAAACTTGCTTCATTGGAAAGGCAGCAAGATGCATCCTCATTTCAATGTCTACTGAAATAATACAGGTTGACACCAGGAAACATTAACGCCACTGCATCCTTGCTGCTTTCTCATGTGGAAGTCTGTTTAATGTGAAAACAAGGTGATATCTAATTAGCACACAGGTAAGGAATTAAGAAAATCTTTATTTAAGGGTGAAGATGTTTCTCACAAAATCGTTGCCCCAATGCATCATTGAAATTCAAGCTGGAAAGATGATTTTAATATATCACTTGTACATTTTGTATTGCTCTTCTGGTGACAATGTAGTTTGTTTTTGTCAATTACCATTTTAATAATAGGGTAAAGAAAATGAAGTGGATTTTTGAAAGAAAACAATACTGTCAATATACTATTAAAACAAATTAAAATGGTAAAAGTTATTGTACTTTAAGTAAAAATAAAAGAGACAAAATATCAATCCCAGTTTTGGATTACTTTAATTAACAAAAAAAAATGCATATAGCAGAGGATAGTTTCAATCTGCCTACCTCTGGGTTATGGGCCCAGCATGCTTCCATTGCAGTACTCTGCTGCACATGTAAGTGCAAGAGATCCTGAAGCACTCACTCATCATGGGAAAGTACCAAGGTGTTTCTTCGTTGGTTGATCTAAGAAACATCTTACAAAAACTCTCCAGATTATTGACTTTTTTAAGTTTTCTAGGAAACGTTCTAGATGAATGCTTATTAGCCTTTGTCAGTATGCACTTTTGCAAAGTGTCTCTGTGGCGCAATCAGTTAGTGTGTTTGGCTACTAATCAAAAGGTTGGTGGTTCAATCCCACCCAGGGACGTAATTGACCTTGTGATCAGGTTTTGGTGATCTTTAAGTAGACAAGTCAAAATTTCAACCTCTCTTATGATGTAGGTTACCTGGCCTTCTCTGATGTAATCAGAGTTAGATTTGATTAAGTGATTTTATAAAAAACAGCTAGGAAGCACAATTTAGCAGTGGGTTGCAGAGAAAAAAAAATATGCTGGCAGAAAAATCCAATTGAGTGATTAAACAGCTCTTCATTTTCTGGCTTTATTTTTATGCTAACAAATTTGTTCTCTGAAAAGTGTCCACAAAGCCAAGTCTCTGATTAACACCTTTGTAGGGATGGTTTTTCACCTATTACTAAATTAAACTTGCTTCATTGGAAAGGCAGCAAGATGCATCCTCATTTCAATGTCTACTGAAATAATACGGGTTGACACCAGGAAACATTAACGCCAATGCATCCTTGCTGCTTTCTCATGTGGAAGTCTGTTTAATGTGAAAACAAGGTGATATCTAATTAGCACACAGGTAAGGAATTAAGAAAATCTTTATTTAAGGGTGAAGATGTTTCTCACAAAATCGTTGCCCCAATGCATCATTGAAATTCAAGCTGGAAAGATGATTTTTATATATCACTTGTACATTTTGTATTGCTCTTCTGGTGACAATGTAGTTTGTTTTTGTCAATTACCATTTTAATAATAGGGTAAAGAAAATTAAGTGGATTTTTGAAAGAAAACAATACTGTCAATATACTATTAAAACAAATTAAAATGGTAAAAGTTATTGTACTTTAAGTAAAAATAAAAGAGCAAAAATATCAATCCCAGTTTTGGATTACTTTAATTAACAAAAAAAATGCATATAGCAAAGGATAGTTTCAATCTGCCTACCTCTGGGTTATGGGCCCAGCATGCTTCCATTGCAGTACTCTGCTGCACATGTAAGTGCAAGAGATCCTGAAGCACTCACTCATCATGGGAAAGTACCAATGTGTTTCTTCGTTGGTTGATGGAAGAAACATCTTACAAAAACTCTCCAGATTATTGACTTTTTAAAGTTTTTCTAGGAAACGTTTTAGATGAATGCTTATTAGCCTTTGTCAGTATGTACTTTTTGCAAAGTGTCTCTGTGGCGCAATTGGTTAGTGTGTACGGCTATTAACCAAAAGGTTGGTGGTTAAATCCTAACCAGGGATGTAATTGACCTTGTGATCAGATTTTGGTGATATTTAAGTAGACAAGTCAAAATTTCAAACCCCCTCTTATGGTGTAGGGTACCTAGCCTTCTCTGATGTAATCAGAGTTAGATTTGATTCAGTGATTTTATAAAAACAGCTAGGAAGCACAATTTAGCAGTGGGTTGCAGAGAAAAAGAAATATGCTGGCAAAAAAATCCAATTGAGTGATTAAACAGCTCTTCATTTCTGGCTTTATTTTTATGCTAACAAATTTGTTCTCTGAAAAGTGTCCACAAAGCCAAGTCTCTGATTAACACCTTTGTAGGGATGGTTTTTCACATATTACTAAATTAAACTTGCTTCATTGGAAAGGCAGCAAGATGCATCCTCATTTCAATGTCTACTGAAATAATACAAGTTGACACCAGGAAACATTAACGCCAATGCATCCTTGCTGCTTTCTCATGTGGAAGTCTGTTTAATGTGAAAACAAGGTGATATCTAATTAGCACACAAGTAAGGAATTAAGAAAATCTTTATTTAAGGGTGAAGATGTTTCTCACAAAATCGTTGCCCCAATGCATCATTAAAATTCAAGCTGGAAAGATGGTTTTAATATATCACTTGTACATTTTGTATTGCTCTTCTGGTGACAATGTAGTTTGTTTTTGTCAATTACCATTTTAATAATAGGGTAAAGAAAATTAAGTGGATTTTTGAAAGAAAACAATACTGTCAATATACTATTAAAACAAATTAAAATGGTAAAAGTTATTGTACTTTAAGTAAAAATAAAAGAGCCAAAATATCAATCCCAGTTTTGGATTACTTTAATTAACAAAAAAAAATGCATATAGCCGAGGATAGTTTCAATCTGCCTACCTCTGGGTTATGGGCCCAGCATGCTTCCCTTGCTGTACTCTGCTGCACATGTAAGTGCAAGAGATCCTGAAGCACTCACTCATCATGGGAAAGTACCAATGTGTTTCTTCGTTGGTTGATGGAAGAAACATCTTACAAAAACTCTCCAGATTATTGACTTTTTAAAGTTTTTCTAGGAAACGTTTTAGATGAATGCTTATTAGCCTTTGTCAGTATATACTTTTGCAAAGTGTCTCTGTGGCGCAATCAGTTAGTGTGTACGGCTACTAACCAAAAGGTTGGTGGTTCAATCACACCCAGGGACGTAATTGACCTTGTGATCAGATTTTTATGATATTTAAGTAGAGAAGTCAAAATTTCAAACCCCCTCTTATGGTGTAGGGTACCTAGCCTTCTCTGATGTAATCAGAGTTAGATTTGATTCAGTGATTTTCTAAAAACAGCTAGGAAGCACAATTTAGCAGTGGGTTGCAGAGAAAAAGAAATATGCTGGCAAAAAAATCCAATTGAGTGATTAAACAGCTCTTCATTTTCTGGCTTTATTTTTATGCTAACAAATTTGTTCTCTGAAAAGTGTCCACAAAGCCAAGTCTCTGATTAACACCTTTGTAGGGATGGTTTTTCACCTATTACTAAATTAAACTTGCTTCATTGGAAAGGCAGCAAGATGCATCCTCATTTCAATGTCTACTGAAATAATACAGGTTGACACCAGGAAACATTAACGCCACTGCATCCTTGCTGCTTTCTCATGTGGAAGTCTGTTTAATGTGAAAACAAGGTGATATCTAATTAGCACACAGGTAAGGAATTAAGAAAATCTTTATTTAAGGGTGAAGATGTTTCTCACAAAATCGTTGCCCCAATGCATCATTGAAATTCAAGCTGGAAAGATGATTTTAATATATCACTTGTACATTTTGTATTGCTCTTCTGGTGACAATGTAGTTTGTTTTTGTCAATTACCATTTTAATAATAGGGTAAAGAAAATGAAGTGGATTTTTGAAAGAAAACAATACTGTCAATATACTATTAAAACAAATTAAAATGGTAAAAGTTATTGTACTTTAAGTAAAAATAAAAGAGACAAAATATCAATCCCAGTTTTGGATTACTTTAATTAACAAAAAAAAATGCATATAGCAGAGGATAGTTTCAATCTGCCTACCTCTGGGTTATGGGCCCAGCATGCTTCCATTGCAGTACTCTGCTGCACATGTAAGTGCAAGAGATCCTGAAGCACTCACTCATCATGGGAAAGTACCAAGGTGTTTCTTCGTTGGTTGATGGAAGAAACATCTTACAAAAACTCTCCAGATTATTGACTTTTTAAAGTTTTTCTAGGAAACGTTCTAGATGAATGCTTATTAGCCTTTGTCAGTATGCACTTTTGCAAAGTGTCTCTGTGGCGCAATCAGTTAGTGTGTTTGGCTACTAACCAAAAGGTTGGTGGTTCAATCCCACCCAGGGACGTAATTGACCTTGTGATCAGGTTTTGGTGATCTTTAAGTAGACAAGTCAAAATTTCAACCTCTCTCTTATGATGTAGGTTACCTGGCCTTCTCTGATGTAATCAGAGTTAGATTTGATTAAGTGATTTTATAAAAAACAGCTAGGAAGCACAATTTAGCAGTGGGTTGCAGAGAAAAAAAATATGCTGGCAGAAAAATCCAATTGAGTGATTAAACAGCTCTTCATTTTCTGGCTTTATTTTTATGCTAACAAATTTGTTCTCTGAAAAGTGTCCACAAAGCCAAGTCTCTGATTAACGCCTTTGTAGGGATGGTTTTTCACCTATTACTAAATTAAACTTGCTTCATTGGAAAGGCAGCAAGATGCATCCTCATTTCAATGTCTACTGAAATAATACGGGTTGACACCAGGAAACATTAACGCCAATGCATCCTTGCTGCTTTCTCATGTAGAAGTCTGTTTAATGTGAAAACAATGTGATATCTAATTAGCACACAGGTAAGGAATTAAGAAAATCTTTATTTAAGGGTGAAGATGTTTCTCACAAAATCGTTGCCCCAATGCATCATTGAAATTCAAGCTGGAAAGATGATTTTTATATATCACTTGTACATTTTGTATTGCTCTTCTGGTGACAATGTAGTTAGTTTTTTTTCAATTACCATTTTAATAATAGGGTAAAGAAAATTAAGTGGATTTTTGAAAGAAAACAATACTGTCAATATACTATTAAAACAAATTAAAATGGTAAAAGTTATTGTACTTTAAGTAAAAATAAAAGAGCAAAAATATCAATCCCAGTTTTGGATTACTTTAATTAACAAAAAAAATGCATATAGCAAAGGATAGTTTCAATCTGCCTACCTCTGGGTTATGGGCCCAGCATGCTTCCATTGCAGTACTCTGCTGCACATGTAAGTGCAAGAGATCCTGAAGCACTCACTCATCATGGGAAAGTACCAATGTGTTTCTTCGTTGGTTGATGGAAGAAACATCTTACAAAAACTCTCCAGATTATTGACTTTTTAAAGTTTTTCTAGGAAACGTTCTAGATGAATGCTTATTAGCCTTTGTCAGTATGTACTTTTTGCAAAGTGTCTCTGTGGCGCAATTGGTTTGTGTGTACGGCTATTAACCAAAAGGTTGGTGGTTAAATCCTACCCAGGGACGTAATTGACCTTGTGATCAGATTTTGGTGATATTTAAGTAGACAAGTCAAAATTTCAAACCCCCTCTTATGGTGTAGGGTACCTAGCCTTCTCTGATGTAATCAGAGTTAGATTTGATTCAGTGATTTTATAAAAACAGCTAGGAAGCACAATTTAGTAGTGGGTTGCAGAGAAAAAGAAATATGCTGGCAAAAAAATCCAATTGAGTGATTAAACAGCTCTTCATTTCTGGCTTTATTTTTATGCTAACAAATTTGTTCTCTGAAAAGTGTCCACAAAGCCAAGTCTCTGATTAACACCTTTGTAGGGATGGTTTTTCACATATTACTAAATTAAACTTGCTTCATTGGAAAGGCAGCAAGATGCATCCTCATTTCAATGTCTACTGAAATAATACAAGTTGACACCAGGAAACATTAACGCCACTGCATCCTTGCTGCTTTCTCATGTGGAAGTCTGTTTAATGTGAAAACAAGGTGATATCTAATTAGCACACAAGTAAGGAATTAAGAAAATCTTTATTTAAGGGTGAAGATGTTTCTCACAAAATCGTTGCCCCAATGCATCATTAAAATTCAAGCTGGAAAGATGATTTTAATATATCACTTGTACATTTTGTATTGCTCTTCTGGTGACAATGTAGTTTGTTTTTGTCAATTACCATTTTAATAATAGGGTAAAGAAAATTAAGTGGATTTTTGAAAGAAAACAATACTGTCAATATACTATTAAAACAAATTAAAATGGTAAAAGTTATTGTACTTTAAGTAAAAATAAAAGAGACAAAATATCAATCCCAGTTTTGGATTACTTTAATTAACAAAAAAAAATGCATATAGCAGAGGATAGTTTCAATCTGCCTACCTCTGGGTTATGGGCCCAGCATGCTTCCATTGCAGTACTCTGCTGCACATGTAAGTGCAAGAGATCCTGAAGCACTCACTCATCATTGGAAAGTACCAAGGTGTTTCTTCGTTGGTTGATCTAAGAAACATCTTACAAAAACTCTCCAGATTATTGACTTTTTAAAGTTTTTCTAGGAAACGTTCTAGATGAATGCTTATTAGCCTTTGTCAGTATGCACTTTTGCAAAGTGTCTCTGTGGCGCAATCAGTTAGTGTGTTTGGCTACTAACCAAAAGGTTGGTGGTTCAATCCCACCCAGGGACGTAATTGACCTTGTGATCAGGTTTTGGTGATCTTTAAGTAGACAAGTCAAAATTTCAACCTCTCTCTTATGATGTAGGTTACCTGGCCTTCTCTGATGTAATCAGAGTTAGATTTGATTAAGTGATTTTATAAAAAACAGCTAGGAAGCACAATTTAGCAGTGGGTTGCAGAGAAAAAAAAATATGCTGGCAGAAAAATCCAATTGAGTGATTAAACAGCTCTTCATTTTCTGGCTTTATTTTTATGCTAACAAATTTGTTCTCTGAAAAGTGTCCACAAAGCCAAGTCTCTGATTAACGCCTTTGTAGGGATGGTTTTTCACCTATTACTAAATTAAACTTGCTTCATTGGAAAGGCAGCAAGATGCATCCTCATTTCAATGTCTACTGAAATAATACGGGTTGACACCAGGAAACATTAACGCCAATGCATCCTTGCTGCTTTCTCATGTGGAAGTCTGTTTAATGTGAAAACAAGGTGATATCTAATTAGCACACAGGTAAGGAATTAAGAAAATCTTTATTTAAGGGTGAAGATGTTTCTCACAAAATCGTTGCCCCAATGCATCATTGAAATTCAAGCTGGAAAGATGATTTTTATATATCACTTGTACATTTTGTATTGCTCTTCTGGTGACAATGTAGTTAGTTTTTGTCAATTACCATTTTAATAATAGGGTAAAGAAAATTAAGTGGATTTTTGAAAGAAAACAATACTGTCAATATACTATTAAAACAAATTAAAATGGTAAAAGTTATTGTACTTTAAGTAAAAATAAAAGAGACAAAATATCAATCCCAGTTTTGGATTACTTTAATTAACAAAAAAAAATGCATATAGCAGAGGATAGTTTCAATCTGCCTACCTCTGGGTTATGGGCCCAGCATGCTTCCATTGCAGTACTCTGCTGCACATGTAAGTGCAAGAGATCCTGAAGCACTCACTCATCATGGGAAAGTACCAAGGTGTTTCTTCGTTGGTTGATCTAAGAAACATCTTACAAAAACTCTCCAGATTATTGACTTTTTAAAGTTTTTCTAGGAAACGTTCTAGATGAATGCTTATTAGCCTTTGTCAGTATGCACTTTTGCAAAGTGTCTCTGTGGCGCAATCAGTTAGTGTGTTTGGCTACTAACCAAAAGGTTGGTGGTTCAATCCCACCCAGGGACGTAATTGACCTTGTGATCAGGTTTTGGTGATCTTTAAGTAGACAAGTCAAAATTTCAACCTCTCTCTTATGATGTAGGTTACCTGGCCTTCTCTGATGTAATCAGAGTTAGATTTGATTAAGTGATTTTATAAAAAACAGCTAGGAAGCACAATTTAGCAGTGGGTTGCAGAGAAAAAAAATATGCTGGCAGAAAAATCCAATTGAGTGATTAAACAGCTCTTCATTTTCTGGCTTTATTTTTATGCTAACAAATTTGTTCTCTGAAAAGTGTCCACAAAGCCAAGTCTCTGATTAACGCCTTTGTAGGGATGGTTTTTCACCTATTACTAAATTAAACTTGCTTCATTGGAAAGGCAGCAAGATGCATCCTCATTTCAATGTCTACTGAAATAATACGGGTTGACACCAGGAAACATTAACGCCAATGCATCCTTGCTGCTTTCTCATGTAGAAGTCTGTTTAATGTGAAAACAATGTGATATCTAATTAGCACACAGGTAAGGAATTAAGAAAATCTTTATTTAAGGGTGAAGATGTTTCTCACAAAATCGTTGCCCCAATGCATCATTGAAATTCAAGCTGGAAAGATGATTTTTATATATCACTTGTACATTTTGTATTGCTCTTCTGGTGACAATGTAGTTAGTTTTTTTTCAATTACCATTTTAATAATAGGGTAAAGAAAATTAAGTGGATTTTTGAAAGAAAACAATACTGTCAATATACTATTAAAACAAATTAAAATGGTAAAAGTTATTGTACTTTAAGTAAAAATAAAAGAGCAAAAATATCAATCCCAGTTTTGGATTACTTTAATTAACAAAAAAAATGCATATAGCAAAGGATAGTTTCAATCTGCCTACCTCTGGGTTATGGGCCCAGCATGCTTCCATTGCAGTACTCTGCTGCACATGTAAGTGCAAGAGATCCTGAAGCACTCACTCATCATGGGAAAGTACCAATGTGTTTCTTCGTTGGTTGATGGAAGAAACATCTTACAAAAACTCTCCAGATTATTGACTTTTTAAAGTTTTTCTAGGAAACGTTCTAGATGAATGCTTATTAGCCTTTGTCAGTATGTACTTTTTGCAAAGTGTCTCTGTGGCGCAATTGGTTTGTGTGTACGGCTATTAACCAAAAGGTTGGTGGTTAAATCCTACCCAGGGACGTAATTGACCTTGTGATCAGATTTTGGTGATATTTAAGTAGACAAGTCAAAATTTCAAACCCCCTCTTATGGTGTAGGGTACCTAGCCTTCTCTGATGTAATCAGAGTTAGATTTGATTCAGTGATTTTATAAAAACAGCTAGGAAGCACAATTTAGTAGTGGGTTGCAGAGAAAAAGAAATATGCTGGCAAAAAAATCCAATTGAGTGATTAAACAGCTCTTCATTTCTGGCTTTATTTTTATGCTAACAAATTTGTTCTCTGAAAAGTGTCCACAAAGCCAAGTCTCTGATTAACACCTTTGTAGGGATGGTTTTTCACATATTACTAAATTAAACTTGCTTCATTGGAAAGGCAGCAAGATGCATCCTCATTTCAATGTCTACTGAAATAATACAAGTTGACACCAGGAAACATTAACGCCACTGCATCCTTGCTGCTTTCTCATGTGGAAGTCTGTTTAATGTGAAAACAAGGTGATATCTAATTAGCACACAAGTAAGGAATTAAGAAAATCTTTATTTAAGGGTGAAGATGTTTCTCACAAAATCGTTGCCCCAATGCATCATTAAAATTCAAGCTGGAAAGATGATTTTAATATATCACTTGTACATTTTGTATTGCTCTTCTGGTGACAATGTAGTTTGTTTTTGTCAATTACCATTTTAATAATAGGGTAAAGAAAATTAAGTGGATTTTTGAAAGAAAACAATACTGTCAATATACTATTAAAACAAATTAAAATGGTAAAAGTTATTGTACTTTAAGTAAAAATAAAAGAGACAAAATATCAATCCCAGTTTTGGATTACTTTAATTAACAAAAAAAAATGCATATAGCAGAGGATAGTTTCAATCTGCCTACCTCTGGGTTATGGGCCCAGCATGCTTCCATTGCAGTACTCTGCTGCACATGTAAGTGCAAGAGATCCTGAAGCACTCACTCATCATTGGAAAGTACCAAGGTGTTTCTTCGTTGGTTGATCTAAGAAACATCTTACAAAAACTCTCCAGATTATTGACTTTTTAAAGTTTTTCTAGGAAACGTTCTAGATGAATGCTTATTAGCCTTTGTCAGTATGCACTTTTGCAAAGTGTCTCTGTGGCGCAATCAGTTAGTGTGTTTGGCTACTAACCAAAAGGTTGGTGGTTCAATCCCACCCAGGGACGTAATTGACCTTGTGATCAGGTTTTGGTGATCTTTAAGTAGACAAGTCAAAATTTCAACCTCTCTCTTATGATGTAGGTTACCTGGCCTTCTCTGATGTAATCAGAGTTAGATTTGATTAAGTGATTTTATAAAAAACAGCTAGGAAGCACAATTTAGCAGTGGGTTGCAGAGAAAAAAAATATGCTGGCAGAAAAATCCAATTGAGTGATTAAACAGCTCTTCATTTTCTGGCTTTATTTTTATGCTAACAAATTTGTTCTCTGAAAAGTGTCCACAAAGCCAAGTCTCTGATTAACGCCTTTGTAGGGATGGTTTTTCACCTATTACTAAATTAAACTTGCTTCATTGGAAAGGCAGCAAGATGCATCCTCATTTCAATGTCTACTGAAATAATACGGGTTGACACCAGGAAACATTAACGCCAATGCATCCTTGCTGCTTTCTCATGTAGAAGTCTGTTTAATGTGAAAACAATGTGATATCTAATTAGCACACAGGTAAGGAATTAAGAAAATCTTTATTTAAGGGTGAAGATGTTTCTCACAAAATCGTTGCCCCAATGCATCATTGAAATTCAAGCTGGAAAGATGATTTTTATATATCACTTGTACATTTTGTATTGCTCTTCTGGTGACAATGTAGTTAGTTTTTTTTCAATTACCATTTTAATAATAGGGTAAAGAAAATTAAGTGGATTTTTGAAAGAAAACAATACTGTCAATATACTATTAAAACAAATTAAAATGGTAAAAGTTATTGTACTTTAAGTAAAAATAAAAGAGCAAAAATATCAATCCCAGTTTTGGATTACTTTAATTAACAAAAAAAATGCATATAGCAAAGGATAGTTTCAATCTGCCTACCTCTGGGTTATGGGCCCAGCATGCTTCCATTGCAGTACTCTGCTGCACATGTAAGTGCAAGAGATCCTGAAGCACTCACTCATCATGGGAAAGTACCAATGTGTTTCTTCGTTGGTTGATGGAAGAAACATCTTACAAAAACTCTCCAGATTATTGACTTTTTAAAGTTTTTCTAGGAAACGTTCTAGATGAATGCTTATTAGCCTTTGTCAGTATGTACTTTTTGCAAAGTGTCTCTGTGGCGCAATTGGTTTGTGTGTACGGCTATTAACCAAAAGGTTGGTGGTTAAATCCTACCCAGGGACGTAATTGACCTTGTGATCAGATTTTGGTGATATTTAAGTAGACAAGTCAAAATTTCAAACCCCCTCTTATGGTGTAGGGTACCTAGCCTTCTCTGATGTAATCAGAGTTAGATTTGATTCAGTGATTTTATAAAAACAGCTAGGAAGCACAATTTAGTAGTGGGTTGCAGAGAAAAAGAAATATGCTGGCAAAAAAATCCAATTGAGTGATTAAACAGCTCTTCATTTCTGGCTTTATTTTTATGCTAACAAATTTGTTCTCTGAAAAGTGTCCACAAAGCCAAGTCTCTGATTAACACCTTTGTAGGGATGGTTTTTCACATATTACTAAATTAAACTTGCTTCATTGGAAAGGCAGCAAGATGCATCCTCATTTCAATGTCTACTGAAATAATACAAGTTGACACCAGGAAACATTAACGCCACTGCATCCTTGCTGCTTTCTCATGTGGAAGTCTGTTTAATGTGAAAACAAGGTGATATCTAATTAGCACACAAGTAAGGAATTAAGAAAATCTTTATTTAAGGGTGAAGATGTTTCTCACAAAATCGTTGCCCCAATGCATCATTAAAATTCAAGCTGGAAAGATGATTTTAATATATCACTTGTACATTTTGTATTGCTCTTCTGGTGACAATGTAGTTTGTTTTTGTCAATTACCATTTTAATAATAGGGTAAAGAAAATTAAGTGGATTTTTGAAAGAAAACAATACTGTCAATATACTATTAAAACAAATTAAAATGGTAAAAGTTATTGTACTTTAAGTAAAAATAAAAGAGACAAAATATCAATCCCAGTTTTGGATTACTTTAATTAACAAAAAAAAATGCATATAGCAGAGGATAGTTTCAATCTGCCTACCTCTGGGTTATGGGCCCAGCATGCTTCCATTGCAGTACTCTGCTGCACATGTAAGTGCAAGAGATCCTGAAGCACTCACTCATCATTGGAAAGTACCAAGGTGTTTCTTCGTTGGTTGATCTAAGAAACATCTTACAAAAACTCTCCAGATTATTGACTTTTTAAAGTTTTTCTAGGAAATGTTCTAGATGAATGCTTATTAGCCTTTGTCAGTATGCACTTTTGCAAAGTGTCTCTGTGGCGCAATCAGTTAGTGTGTTTGGCTACTAACCAAAAGGTTGGTGGTTCAATCCCACCCAGGGACGTAATTGACCTTGTGATCAGGTTTTGGTGATCTTTAAGTAGACAAGTCAAAATTTCAACCTCTCTCTTATGATGTAGGTTACCTGGCCTTCTCTGATGTAATCAGAGTTAGATTTGATTAAGTGATTTTATAAAAAACAGCTAGGAAGCACAATTTAGCAGTGGGTTGCAGAGAAAAAAAAATATGCTGGCAGAAAAATCCAATTGAGTGATTAAACAGCTCTTCATTTTCTGGCTTTATTTTTATGCTAACAAATTTGTTCTCTGAAAAGTGTCCACAAAGCCAAGTCTCTGATTAACACCTTTGTAGGGATGGTTTTTCACCTATTACTAAATTAAACTTGCTTCATTGGAAAGGCAGCAAGATGCATCCTCATTTCAATGTCTACTGAAATAATACGGGTTGACACCAGGAAACATTAACGCCAATGCATCCTTGCTGCTTTCTCATGTGGAAGTCTGTTTAATGTGAAAACAAGGTGATATCTAATTAGCACACAGGTAAGGAATTAAGAAAATCTTTATTTAAGGGTGAAGATGTTTCTCACAAAATCGTTGCCCCAATGCATCATTGAAATTCAAGCTGGAAAGATGATTTTTATATATCACTTGTACATTTTGTATTGCTCTTCTGGTGACAATGTAGTTAGTTTTTGTCAATTACCATTTTAATAATAGGGTAAAGAAAATTAAGTGGATTTTTGAAAGAAAACAATACTGTCAATATACTATTAAAACAAATTAAAATGGTAAAAGTTATTGTACTTTAAGTAAAAATAAAAGAGACAAAATATCAATCCCAGTTTTGGATTACTTTAATTAACAAAAAAAAATGCATATAGCAGAGGATAGTTTCAATCTGCCTACCTCTGGGTTATGGGCCCAGCATGCTTCCATTGCAGTACTCTGCTGCACATGTAAGTGCAAGAGATCCTGAAGCACTCACTCATCATGGGAAAGTACCAAGGTGTTTCTTCGTTGGTTGATCTAAGAAACATCTTACAAAAACTCTCCAGATTATTGACTTTTTAAAGTTTTTCTAGGAAACGTTCTAGATGAATGCTTATTAGCCTTTGTCAGTATGCACTTTTGCAAAGTGTCTCTGTGGCGCAATCAGTTAGTGTGTTTGGCTACTAACCAAAAGGTTGGTGGTTCAATCCCACCCAGGGACGTAATTGACCTTGCGATCAGGTTTTGGTGATCTTTAAGTAGACAAGTCAAAATTTCAACCTCTCTCTTATGATGTAGGTTACCTGGCCTTCTCTGATGTAATCAGAGTTAGATTTGATTAAGTGATTTTATAAAAAACAGCTAGGAAGCACAATTTAGCAGTGGGTTGCAGAGAAAAAAAATATGCTGGCAGAAAAATCCAATTGAGTGATTAAACAGCTCTTCATTTTCTGGCTTTATTTTTATGCTAACAAATTTGTTCTCTGAAAAGTGTCCACAAAGCCAAGTCTCTGATTAACGCCTTTGTAGGGATGGTTTTTCACCTATTACTAAATTAAACTTGCTTCATTGGAAAGGCAGCAAGATGCATCCTCATTTCAATGTCTACTGAAATAATACGGGTTGACACCAGGAAACATTAACGCCAATGCATCCTTGCTGCTTTCTCATGTAGAAGTCTGTTTAATGTGAAAACAATGTGATATCTAATTAGCACACAGGTAAGGAATTAAGAAAATCTTTATTTAAGGGTGAAGATGTTTCTCACAAAATCGTTGCCCCAATGCATCATTGAAATTCAAGCTGGAAAGATGATTTTTATATATCACTTGTACATTTTGTATTGCTCTTCTGGTGACAATGTAGTTAGTTTTTTTTCAATTACCATTTTAATAATAGGGTAAAGAAAATTAAGTGGATTTTTGAAAGAAAACAATACTGTCAATATACTATTAAAACAAATTAAAATGGTAAAAGTTATTGTACTTTAAGTAAAAATAAAAGAGCAAAAATATCAATCCCAGTTTTGGATTACTTTAATTAACAAAAAAAATGCATATAGCAAAGGATAGTTTCAATCTGCCTACCTCTGGGTTATGGGCCCAGCATGCTTCCATTGCAGTACTCTGCTGCACATGTAAGTGCAAGAGATCCTGAAGCACTCACTCATCATGGGAAAGTACCAATGTGTTTCTTCGTTGGTTGATGGAAGAAACATCTTACAAAAACTCTCCAGATTATTGACTTTTTAAAGTTTTTCTAGGAAACGTTCTAGATGAATGCTTATTAGCCTTTGTCAGTATGTACTTTTTGCAAAGTGTCTCTGTGGCGCAATTGGTTTGTGTGTACGGCTATTAACCAAAAGGTTGGTGGTTAAATCCTACCCAGGGACGTAATTGACCTTGTGATCAGATTTTGGTGATATTTAAGTAGACAAGTCAAAATTTCAAACCCCCTCTTATGGTGTAGGGTACCTAGCCTTCTCTGATGTAATCAGAGTTAGATTTGATTCAGTGATTTTATAAAAACAGCTAGGAAGCACAATTTAGTAGTGGGTTGCAGAGAAAAAGAAATATGCTGGCAAAAAAATCCAATTGAGTGATTAAACAGCTCTTCATTTCTGGCTTTATTTTTATGCTAACAAATTTGTTCTCTGAAAAGTGTCCACAAAGCCAAGTCTCTGATTAACACCTTTGTAGGGATGGTTTTTCACATATTACTAAATTAAACTTGCTTCATTGGAAAGGCAGCAAGATGCATCCTCATTTCAATGTCTACTGAAATAATACAAGTTGACACCAGGAAACATTAACGCCACTGCATCCTTGCTGCTTTCTCATGTGGAAGTCTGTTTAATGTGAAAACAAGGTGATATCTAATTAGCACACAAGTAAGGAATTAAGAAAATCTTTATTTAAGGGTGAAGATGTTTCTCACAAAATCGTTGCCCCAATGCATCATTAAAATTCAAGCTGGAAAGATGATTTTAATATATCACTTGTACATTTTGTATTGCTCTTCTGGTGACAATGTAGTTTGTTTTTGTCAATTACCATTTTAATAATAGGGTAAAGAAAATTAAGTGGATTTTTGAAAGAAAACAATACTGTCAATATACTATTAAAACAAATTAAAATGGTAAAAGTTATTGTACTTTAAGTAAAAATAAAAGAGACAAAATATCAATCCCAGTTTTGGATTACTTTAATTAACAAAAAAAAATGCATATAGCAGAGGATAGTTTCAATCTGCCTACCTCTGGGTTATGGGCCCAGCATGCTTCCATTGCAGTACTCTGCTGCACATGTAAGTGCAAGAAATCCTGAAGCACTCACTCATCATTGGAAAGTACCAAGGTGTTTCTTCGTTGGTTGATCTAAGAAACATCTTACAAAAACTCTCCAGATTATTGACTTTTTAAAGTTTTTCTAGGAAACGTTCTAGATGAATGCTTATTAGCCTTTGTCAGTATGCACTTTTGCAAAGTGTCTCTGTGGCGCAATCAGTTAGTGTGTTTGGCTACTAACCAAAAGGTTGGTGGTTCAATCCCACCCAGGGACGTAATTGACCTTGTGATCAGGTTTTGGTGATCTTTAAGTAGACAAGTCAAAATTTCAACCTCTCTCTTATGATGTAGGTTACCTGGCCTTCTCTGATGTAATCAGAGTTAGATTTGATTAAGTGATTTTATAAAAAAACAGCTAGGAAGCACAATTTAGCAGTGGGTTGCAGAGAAAAAAAAATATGCTGGCAGAAAAATCCAATTGAGTGATTAAACAGCTCTTCATTTTCTGGCTTTATTTTTATGCTAACAAATTTGTTCTCTGAAAAGTGTCCACAAAGCCAAGTCTCTGATTAACACCTTTGTAGGGATGGTTTTTCACCTATTACTAAATTAAACTTGCTTCATTGGAAAGGCAGCAAGATGCATCCTCATTTCAATGTCTACTGAAATAATACGGGTTGACACCAGGAAACATTAACGCCAATGCATCCTTGCTGCTTTCTCATGTGGAAGTCTGTTTAATGTGAAAACAAGGTGATATCTAATTAGCACACAGGTAAGGAATTAAGAAAATCTTTATTTAAGGGTGAAGATGTTTCTCACAAAATCGTTGCCCCAATGCATCATTGAAATTCAAGCTGGAAAGATGATTTTTATATATCACTTGTACATTTTGTATTGCTCTTCTGGTGACAATGTAGTTAGTTTTTGTCAATTACCATTTTAATAATAGGGTAAAGAAAATTAAGTGGATTTTTGAAAGAAAACAATACTGTCAATATACTATTAAAACAAATTAAAATGGTAAAAGTTATTGTACTTTAAGTAAAAATAAAAGAGCAAAAATATCAATCCCAGTTTTGGATTACTTTAATTAACAAAAAAAATGCATATAGCAAAGGATAGTTTCAATCTGCCTACCTCTGGGTTATGGGCCCAGCATGCTTCCATTGCAGTACTCTGCTGCACATGTAAGTGCAAGAGATCCTGAAGCACTCACTCATCATGGGAAAGTACCAATGTGTTTCTTCGTTGGTTGATGGAAGAAACATCTTACAAAAACTCTCTAGATTATTGACTTTTTAAAGTTTTTCTAGGAAACGTTTTAGATGAATGCTTATTAGCCTTTGTCAGTATGGTCTTTTGCAAAGTGTCTCTGTGGCGCAATCAGTTAGTATGTACAGCTATTAATCATAAGGTTGGTGGTTCAATCCCACCCAGGGACCTAATTGACCTTGTTATCAGATTTTGGTGATCTTTAAGTAGACAAGTCAAAATATCAAACCCCCTGTTATGGTGTAGGGTACCTGGCCTTCTCTGATGTAATCAGAGTTAGATTTGATTCAGTGATTTTATAAAAACAGCTAGGAAGCACAATTTAGCAGTGGGTTGCAGAGAAAAAAAATATGCTGGCAGAAAAATCCAATTGAGTGATTAAACAGCTCTTCATTTTCTGGCTTTATTTTTATGCTAACAAATTTGTTCTCTGAAAAGTGTCCACAAAGCCAAGTCTCTGATTAACACCTTTGTAAGGATGGTTTTTCACCTATTACTAAATTAAACTTGCTTCATTGGAAAGGCAGCAAGATGCATCCTCATTTCAATGTCTACTAAAATAATACAAGTTGACACCAGGAAACATTAACGCCACTGCATCCTTGCTGCTTTCTCATGTGGAAGTCTGTTTAATATGAAAACAAGGTGATATCTAATTAGCACACAGGTAAGGAATTAAGAAAATCTTTATTTAAGGGTGAAGATGTTTCTCACAAAATCGTTGCCCCAATGCATCATTGAAATTCAAGCTGGAAATATGATTTTAATATATCACTTGTACATTTTGTATTGCTCTTCTGGTGACAATGTAGTTTGTTTTTGTCAATTACCATTTTAATAATAGGGTAAAGAAAATGAAGTGGATTTTTGAAAGAAAACAATACTGTCAATATACTATTAAAACAAATTAAAATGGTAAAAGTTATTGTACTTTAAGTAAAAATAAAAGAGGCAAAATATCAATCCCAGTTTTGGATTACTTTAATTAACAAAAAAAATGCATATAGCAGAGAATAGTTTCAATCTGCCTACCTCTGGGTTATGGGCCCAGCATGCTTCCATTGCAGTACTCTGCTGCACATGTAAGTGCAAGAGATCCTGAAGCACTCACTCATCAAGGGAAAGTACCAATGTGTTTCTTCGTTGGTTGATGGAAGAAACATCTTACAAAAACTCTCCAGATTATTGACTTTTTAAAGTTTTTCTAGGAAACGTTTTAGATGAATGCATATTAGCCTTTGTCAGTATGGACTTTTGCAAAGTGTCTCTGTGGCGCAATCCGTTAGTATGTACGGCTATTAACCATAAGGTTGGTGGTTCAATCCCACCCAGGGACCTAATTGACCTTGTTATCAGATTTTGGTGATCTTTAAGTAGACAAGTCAAAATTTCAAACCCCCTGTTATGGTGTAGGGTACCTGGCCTTCTCTGATGTAATCAGAGTTAGATTTGATTCAGTGATTTTATAAAAACAGCTAGGAAGCACAATTTAGCAGTGGGTTGCAGAGAAAAAAAATATGCTGGCAGAAAAATCCAATTGAGTGATTAAACAGCTCTTCATTTTCTGGCTTTATTTTTATGCTAACAAATTTGTTCTCTGAAAAGTGTCCACAAAGCCAAGTCTCTGATTAACACCTTTGTAAGGATGGTTTTTCACCTATTACTAAATTAAACTTGCTTCATTGGAAAGGCAGCAAGATGCATCCTCATTTCAATGTCTACTGAAATAATACAAGTTGACACCAGGAAACATTAACGCCACTGCATCCTTGCTGCTTTCTCATGTGGAAGTCTGTTTAATGTGAAAACAAGGTGATATCTAATTAGCACACAGGTAAGGAATTAAGAAAATCTTTATTTAAGGGTGAAGATGTTTCTCACAAAATCGTTGCCCCAATGCATCATTGAAATTCAAGCTGGAAATATAATTTTAATATATCACTTGTACATTTTGTATTGCTCTTCTGGTGACAATGTAGTTTGTTTTTGTCAATTACCATTTTAATAATAGGGTAAAGAAAATGAAGTGGATTTTTGAAAGAAAACAATACTGTCAATATACTATTAAAACAAATTAAAATGGTAAAAGTTATTGTACTTTAAGTAAAAATAAAAGAGACAAAATATCAATCCCAGTTTTGGATTACTTTAATTAACAAAAAAAAATGCATATAGCAGAGGATAGTTTCAATCTGCCTACCTCTGGGTTATGGGCCCAGCATGCTTCCATTGCAGTACTCTGCTGCACATGTAAGTGCAAGAGATCCTGAAGCACTCACTCATCATGGGAAAGTACCAATGTGTTTCTTCGTTGGTTGATGGAAGAAACATCTTACAAAAACTCTCTAGATTATTGACTTTTTAAAGTTTTTCTAGGAAACGTTTTAGATGAATGCTTATTAGCCTTTGTCAGTATGGTCTTTTGCAAAGTGTCTCTGTGGCGCAATCAGTTAGTATGTACGGCTATTAACCATAAGGTTGGTGGTTCAATCCCACCCAGGGACCTAATTGACCTTGTTATCAGATTTTGGTGATCTTTAAGTAGACAAGTCAAAATTTCAAACCCCCTGTTATGGTGTAGGGTACCTGGCCTTCTCTGATGTAATCAGAGTTAGATTTGATTCAGTGATTTTATAAAAACAGCTAGGAAGCACAATTTAGCAGTGGGTTGCAGAGAAAAAAAATATGCTGGCAGAAAAATCCAATTGAGTGATTAAACAGCTCTTCATTTTCTGGCTTTATTTTTATGCTAACAAATTTGTTCTCTGAAAAGTGTCCACAAAGCCAAGTCTCTGATTAACACCTTTGTAAGGATGGTTTTTCACCTATTACTAAATTAAACTTGCTTCATTGGAAAGGCAGCAAGATGTATCCTCATTTCAATGTCTACTGAAATAATACAGGTTGACACCAGGAAACATTAACGCCACTGCATCCTTGCTGCTTTCTCATGTGGAAGTCTGTTTAATGTGAAAACAAGGTGATATCTAATTAGCACACAGGTAAGGAATTAAGAAAATCTTTATTTAAGGGTGAAGATGTTTCTCACAAAATTGTTGACCCAATGCATCATTGAAATTCAAGCTGGAAAGATGATTTTAATATATCACTTGTACATTTTGTATTGCTCTTCTGGTGACAATGTAGTTTGTTTTTGTCAATTACCATTTTAATAATAGGGTAAAGAAAATGAAGTGGATTTTTGAAAGAAAACAATACTGTCAATATACTATTAAAACAAATTAAAATGGTAAAAGTTATTGTACTTTAAGTAAAAATAAAAGAGACAAAATATCAATCCCAGTTTTGGATTACTTTAATTAACAAAAAAAAATGCATATAGCAGAGGATAGTTTCAATCTGCCTACCTCTGGGTTATGGGCCCAGCATGCTTCCATTGCAGTACTCTGCTGCACATGTAAGTGCAAGAGATCCTGAAGCACTCACTCATCATGGGAAAGTACCAAGGTGTTTCTTCGTTGGTTGATCTAAGAAACATCTTACAAAAACTCTCCAGATTATTGACTTTTTTAAGTTTTCTAGGAAACGTTCTAGATGAATGCTTATTAGCCTTTGTCAGTATGCACTTTTGCAAAGTGTCTCTGTGGCGCAATCAGTTAGTGTGTTTGGCTACTAATCAAAAGGTTGGTGGTTCAATCCCACCCAGGGACGTAATTGACCTTGTGATCAGGTTTTGGTGATCTTTAAGTAGACAAGTCAAAATTTCAACCTCTCTTATGATGTAGGTTACCTGGCCTTCTCTGATGTAATCAGAGTTAGATTTGATTAAGTGATTTTATAAAAAACAGCTAGGAAGCACAATTTAGCAGTGGGTTGCAGAGAAAAAAAAATATGCTGGCAGAAAAATCCAATTGAGTGATTAAACAGCTCTTCATTTTCTGGCTTTATTTTTATGCTAACAAATTTGTTCTCTGAAAAGTGTCCACAAAGCCAAGTCTCTGATTAACACCTTTGTAGGGATGGTTTTTCACCTATTACTAAATTAAACTTGCTTCATTGGAAAGGCAGCAAGATGCATCCTCATTTCAATGTCTACTGAAATAATACGGGTTGACACCAGGAAACATTAACGCCAATGCATCCTTGCTGCTTTCTCATGTGGAAGTCTGTTTAATGTGAAAACAAGGTGATATCTAATTAGCACACAGGTAAGGAATTAAGAAAATCTTTATTTAAGGGTGAAGATGTTTCTCACAAAATCGTTGCCCCAATGCATCATTGAAATTCAAGCTGGAAAGATGATTTTTATATATCACTTGTACATTTTGTATTGCTCTTCTGGTGACAATGTAGTTTGTTTTTGTCAATTACCATTTTAATAATAGGGTAAAGAAAATTAAGTGGATTTTTGAAAGAAAACAATACTGTCAATATACTATTAAAACAAATTAAAATGGTAAAAGTTATTGTACTTTAAGTAAAAATAAAAGAGCAAAAATATCAATCCCAGTTTTGGATTACTTTAATTAACAAAAAAAATGCATATAGCAAAGGATAGTTTCAATCTGCCTACCTCTGGGTTATGGGCCCAGCATGCTTCCATTGCAGTACTCTGCTGCACATGTAAGTGCAAGAGATCCTGAAGCACTCACTCATCATGGGAAAGTACCAATGTGTTTCTTCGTTGGTTGATGGAAGAAACATCTTACAAAAACTCTCCAGATTATTGACTTTTTAAAGTTTTTCTAGGAAACGTTTTAGATGAATGCTTATTAGCCTTTGTCAGTATGTACTTTTTGCAAAGTGTCTCTGTGGCGCAATTGGTTAGTGTGTACGGCTATTAACCAAAAGGTTGGTGGTTAAATCCTAACCAGGGATGTAATTGACCTTGTGATCAGATTTTGGTGATATTTAAGTAGACAAGTCAAAATTTCAAACCCCCTCTTATGGTGTAGGGTACCTAGCCTTCTCTGATGTAATCAGAGTTAGATTTGATTCAGTGATTTTATAAAAACAGCTAGGAAGCACAATTTAGCAGTGGGTTGCAGAGAAAAAGAAATATGCTGGCAAAAAAATCCAATTGAGTGATTAAACAGCTCTTCATTTCTGGCTTTATTTTTATGCTAACAAATTTGTTCTCTGAAAAGTGTCCACAAAGCCAAGTCTCTGATTAACACCTTTGTAGGGATGGTTTTTCACATATTACTAAATTAAACTTGCTTCATTGGAAAGGCAGCAAGATGCATCCTCATTTCAATGTCTACTGAAATAATACAAGTTGACACCAGGAAACATTAACGCCACTGCATCCTTGCTGCTTTCTCATGTGGAAGTCTGTTTAATGTGAAAACAAGGTGATATCTAATTAGCACACAAGTAAGGAATTAAGAAAATCTTTATTTAAGGGTGAAGATGTTTCTCACAAAATCGTTGCCCCAATGCATCATTAAAATTCAAGCTGGAAAGATGGTTTTAATATATCACTTGTACATTTTGTATTGCTCTTCTGGTGACAATGTAGTTTGTTTTTGTCAATTACCATTTTAATAATAGGGTAAAGAAAATTAAGTGGATTTTTGAAAGAAAACAATACTGTCAATATACTATTAAAACAAATTAAAATGGTAAAAGTTATTGTACTTTAAGTAAAAATAAAAGAGCCAAAATATCAATCCCAGTTTTGGATTACTTTAATTAACAAAAAAAAATGCATATTGCCGAGGATAGTTTCAATCTGCCTACCTCTGGGTTATGGGCCCAGCATGCTTCCCTTGCTGTACTCTGCTGCACATGTAAGTGCAAGAGATCCTGAAGCACTCACTCATCATGGGAAAGTACCAATGTGTTTCTTCGTTGGTTGATGGAAGAAACATCTTACAAAAACTCTCCAGATTATTGACTTTTTAAAGTTTTTCTAGGAAACGTTTTAGATGAATGCTTATTAGCCTTTGTCAGTATATACTTTTGCAAAGTGTCTCTGTGGCGCAATCAGTTAGTGTGTACGGCTACTAACCAAAAGGTTGGTGGTTCAATCACACCCAGGGACGTAATTGACCTTGTGATCAGATTTTTATGATATTTAAGTAGAGAAGTCAAAATTTCAAACCCCCTCTTATGGTGTAGGGTACCTAGCCTTCTCTGATGTAATCAGAGTTAGATTTGATTCAGTGATTTTCTAAAAACAGCTAGGAAGCACAATTTAGCAGTGGGTTGCAGAGAAAAAGAAATATGCTGGCAAAAAAATCCAATTGAGTGATTAAACAGCTCTTCATTTTCTGGCTTTATTTTTATGCTAACAAATTTGTTCTCTGAAAAGTGTCCACAAAGCCAAGTCTCTGATTAACACCTTTGTAGGGATGGTTTTTCACCTATTACTAAATTAAACTTGCTTCATTGGAAAGGCAGCAAGATGCATCCTCATTTCAATGTCTACTGAAATAATACAGGTTGACACCAGGAAACATTAACGCCACTGCATCCTTGCTGCTTTCTCATGTGGAAGTCTGTTTAATGTGAAAACAAGGTGATATCTAATTAGCACACAGGTAAGGAATTAAGAAAATCTTTATTTAAGGGTGAAGATGTTTCTCACAAAATCGTTGCCCCAATGCATCATTGAAATTCAAGCTGGAAAGATGATTTTAATATATCACTTGTACATTTTGTATTGCTCTTCTGGTGACAATGTAGTTTGTTTTTGTCAATTACCATTTTAATAATAGGGTAAAGAAAATGAAGTGGATTTTTGAAAGAAAACAATACTGTCAATATACTATTAAAACAAATTAAAATGGTAAAAGTTATTGTACTTTAAGTAAAAATAAAAGAGACAAAATATCAATCCCAGTTTTGGATTACTTTAATTAACAAAAAAAAATGCATATAGCAGAGGATAGTTTCAATCTGCCTACCTCTGGGTTATGGGCCCAGCATGCTTCCATTGCAGTACTCTGCTGCACATGTAAGTGCAAGAGATCCTGAAGCACTCACTCATCATGGGAAAGTACCAAGGTGTTTCTTCGTTGGTTGATCTAAGAAACATCTTACAAAAACTCTCCAGATTATTGACTTTTTTAAGTTTTCTAGGAAACGTTCTAGATGAATGCTTATTAGCCTTTGTCAGTATGCACTTTTGCAAAGTGTCTCTGTGGCGCAATCAGTTAGTGTTTGGCTACTAATCAAAAGGTTGGTGGTTCAATCCCACCCAGGGACGTAATTGACCTTGTGATCAGGTTTTGGTGATCTTTAAGTAGACAAGTCAAAATTTCAACCTCTCTTATGATGTAGGTTACCTGGCCTTCTCTGATGTAATCAGAGTTAGATTTGATTAAGTGATTTTATAAAAAACAGCTAGGAAGCACAATTTAGCAGTGGGTTGCAGAGAAAAAAAAATATGCTGGCAGAAAAATCCAATTGAGTGATTAAACAGCTCTTCATTTTCTGGCTTTATTTTTATGCTAACAAATTTGTTCTCTGAAAAGTGTCCACAAAGCCAAGTCTCTGATTAACACCTTTGTAGGGATGGTTTTTCACCTATTACTAAATTAAACTTGCTTCATTGGAAAGGCAGCAAGATGCATCCTCATTTCAATGTCTACTGAAATAATACGGGTTGACACCAGGAAACATTAACGCCAATGCATCCTTGCTGCTTTCTCATGTGGAAGTCTGTTTAATGTGAAAACAAGGTGATATCTAATTAGCACACAGGTAAGGAATTAAGAAAATCTTTATTTAAGGGTGAAGATGTTTCTCACAAAATC
The DNA here is from genome assembly GCF_028390025.1 of Pseudophryne corroboree. NCBI lineage: Eukaryota > Metazoa > Chordata > Amphibia > Anura > Myobatrachidae > Pseudophryne > Pseudophryne corroboree. The sequence continues at coordinate 394,126,664 of NC_086448.1, forward strand.
GTTGCCCCAATGCATCATTGAAATTCAAGCTGGAAAGATGATTTTTATATATCACTTGTACATTTTGTATTGCTCTTCTGGTGACAATGTAGTTTGTTTTTGTCAATTACCATTTTAATAATAGGGTAAAGAAAATTAAGTGGATTTTTGAAAGAAAACAATACTGTCAATATACTATTAAAACAAATTAAAATGGTAAAAGTTATTGTACTTTAAGTAAAAATAAAAGAGCAAAAATATCAATCCCAGTTTTGGATTACTTTAATTAACAAAAAAAATGCATATAGCAAAGGATAGTTTCAATCTGCCTACCTCTGGGTTATGGGCCCAGCATGCTTCCATTGCAGTACTCTGCTGCACATGTAAGTGCAAGAGATCCTGAAGCACTCACTCATCATGGGAAAGTACCAATGTGTTTCTTCGTTGGTTGATGGAAGAAACATCTTACAAAAACTCTCCAGATTATTGACTTTTTAAAGTTTTTCTAGGAAACGTTTTAGATGAATGCTTATTAGCCTTTGTCAGTATGTACTTTTTGCAAAGTGTCTCTGTGGCGCAATTGGTTAGTGTGTACGGCTATTAACCAAAAGGTTGGTGGTTAAATCCTAACCAGGGATGTAATTGACCTTGTGATCAGATTTTGGTGATATTTAAGTAGACAAGTCAAAATTTCAAACCCCCTCTTATGGTGTAGGGTACCTAGCCTTCTCTGATGTAATCAGAGTTAGATTTGATTCAGTGATTTTATAAAAACAGCTAGGAAGCACAATTTAGCAGTGGGTTGCAGAGAAAAAGAAATATGCTGGCAAAAAAATCCAATTGAGTGATTAAACAGCTCTTCATTTCTGGCTTTATTTTTATGCTAACAAATTTGTTCTCTGAAAAGTGTCCACAAAGCCAAGTCTCTGATTAACACCTTTGTAGGGATGGTTTTTCACATATTACTAAATTAAACTTGCTTCATTGGAAAGGCAGCAAGATGCATCCTCATTTCAATGTCTACTGAAATAATACAAGTTGACACCAGGAAACATTAACGCCACTGCATCCTTGCTGCTTTCTCATGTGGAAGTCTGTTTAATGTGAAAACAAGGTGATATCTAATTAGCACACAAGTAAGGAATTAAGAAAATCTTTATTTAAGGGTGAAGATGTTTCTCACAAAATCGTTGCCCCAATGCATCATTAAAATTCAAGCTGGAAAGATGGTTTTAATATATCACTTGTACATTTTGTATTGCTCTTCTGGTGACAATGTAGTTTGTTTTTGTCAATTACCATTTTAATAATAGGGTAAAGAAAATTAAGTGGATTTTTGAAAGAAAACAATACTGTCAATATACTATTAAAACAAATTAAAATGGTAAAAGTTATTGTACTTTAAGTAAAAATAAAAGAGCCAAAATATCAATCCCAGTTTTGGATTACTTTAATTAACAAAAAAAAATGCATATAGCCGAGGATAGTTTCAATCTGCCTACCTCTGGGTTATGGGCCCAGCATGCTTCCCTTGCTGTACTCTGCTGCACATGTAAGTGCAAGAGATCCTGAAGCACTCACTCATCATGGGAAAGTACCAATGTGTTTCTTCGTTGGTTGATGGAAGAAACATCTTACAAAAACTCTCCAGATTATTGACTTTTTAAAGTTTTTCTAGGAAACGTTTTAGATGAATGCTTATTAGCCTTTGTCAGTATATACTTTTGCAAAGTGTCTCTGTGGCGCAATCAGTTAGTGTGTACGGCTACTAACCAAAAGGTTGGTGGTTCAATCACACCCAGGGACGTAATTGACCTTGTGATCAGATTTTTATGATATTTAAGTAGAGAAGTCAAAATTTCAAACCCCCTCTTATGGTGTAGGGTACCTAGCCTTCTCTGATGTAATCAGAGTTAGATTTGATTCAGTGATTTTCTAAAAACAGCTAGGAAGCACAATTTAGCAGTGGGTTGCAGAGAAAAAGAAATATGCTGGCAAAAAAATCCAATTGAGTGATTAAACAGCTCTTCATTTTCTGGCTTTATTTTTATGCTAACAAATTTGTTCTCTGAAAAGTGTCCACAAAGCCAAGTCTCTGATTAACACCTTTGTAGGGATGGTTTTTCACCTATTACTAAATTAAACTTGCTTCATTGGAAAGGCAGCAAGATGCATCCTCATTTCAATGTCTACTGAAATAATACAGGTTGACACCAGGAAACATTAACGCCACTGCATCCTTGCTGCTTTCTCATGTGGAAGTCTGTTTAATGTGAAAACAAGGTGATATCTAATTAGCACACAGGTAAGGAATTAAGAAAATCTTTATTTAAGGGTGAAGATGTTTCTCACAAAATCGTTGCCCCAATGCATCATTGAAATTCAAGCTGGAAAGATGATTTTAATATATCACTTGTACATTTTGTATTGCTCTTCTGGTGACAATGTAGTTTGTTTTTGTCAATTACCATTTTAATAATAGGGTAAAGAAAATGAAGTGGATTTTTGAAAGAAAACAATACTGTCAATATACTATTAAAACAAATTAAAATGGTAAAAGTTATTGTACTTTAAGTAAAAATAAAAGAGACAAAATATCAATCCCAGTTTTGGATTACTTTAATTAACAAAAAAAAATGCATATAGCAGAGGATAGTTTCAATCTGCCTACCTCTGGGTTATGGGCCCAGCATGCTTCCATTGCAGTACTCTGCTGCACATGTAAGTGCAAGAGATCCTGAAGCACTCACTCATCATGGGAAAGTACCAAGGTGTTTCTTCGTTGGTTGATGGAAGAAACATCTTACAAAAACTCTCCAGATTATTGACTTTTTAAAGTTTTTCTAGGAAACGTTCTAGATGAATGCTTATTAGCCTTTGTCAGTATGCACTTTTGCAAAGTGTCTCTGTGGCGCAATCAGTTAGTGTGTTTGGCTACTAACCAAAAGGTTGGTGGTTCAATCCCACCCAGGGACGTAATTGACCTTGTGATCAGGTTTTGGTGATCTTTAAGTAGACAAGTCAAAATTTCAACCTCTCTCTTATGATGTAGGTTACCTGGCCTTCTCTGATGTAATCAGAGTTAGATTTGATTAAGTGATTTTATAAAAAACAGCTAGGAAGCACAATTTAGCAGTGGGTTGCAGAGAAAAAAAATATGCTGGCAGAAAAATCCAATTGAGTGATTAAACAGCTCTTCATTTTCTGGCTTTATTTTTATGCTAACAAATTTGTTCTCTGAAAAGTGTCCACAAAGCCAAGTCTCTGATTAACGCCTTTGTAGGGATGGTTTTTCACCTATTACTAAATTAAACTTGCTTCATTGGAAAGGCAGCAAGATGCATCCTCATTTCAATGTCTACTGAAATAATACGGGTTGACACCAGGAAACATTAACGCCAATGCATCCTTGCTGCTTTCTCATGTAGAAGTCTGTTTAATGTGAAAACAATGTGATATCTAATTAGCACACAGGTAAGGAATTAAGAAAATCTTTATTTAAGGGTGAAGATGTTTCTCACAAAATCGTTGCCCCAATGCATCATTGAAATTCAAGCTGGAAAGATGATTTTTATATATCACTTGTACATTTTGTATTGCTCTTCTGGTGACAATGTAGTTAGTTTTTTTTCAATTACCATTTTAATAATAGGGTAAAGAAAATTAAGTGGATTTTTGAAAGAAAACAATACTGTCAATATACTATTAAAACAAATTAAAATGGTAAAAGTTATTGTACTTTAAGTAAAAATAAAAGAGCAAAAATATCAATCCCAGTTTTGGATTACTTTAATTAACAAAAAAAATGCATATAGCAAAGGATAGTTTCAATCTGCCTACCTCTGGGTTATGGGCCCAGCATGCTTCCATTGCAGTACTCTGCTGCACATGTAAGTGCAAGAGATCCTGAAGCACTCACTCATCATGGGAAAGTACCAATGTGTTTCTTCGTTGGTTGATGGAAGAAACATCTTACAAAAACTCTCCAGATTATTGACTTTTTAAAGTTTTTCTAGGAAACGTTCTAGATGAATGCTTATTAGCCTTTGTCAGTATGTACTTTTTGCAAAGTGTCTCTGTGGCGCAATTGGTTTGTGTGTACGGCTATTAACCAAAAGGTTGGTGGTTAAATCCTACCCAGGGACGTAATTGACCTTGTGATCAGATTTTGGTGATATTTAAGTAGACAAGTCAAAATTTCAAACCCCCTCTTATGGTGTAGGGTACCTAGCCTTCTCTGATGTAATCAGAGTTAGATTTGATTCAGTGATTTTATAAAAACAGCTAGGAAGCACAATTTAGTAGTGGGTTGCAGAGAAAAAGAAATATGCTGGCAAAAAAATCCAATTGAGTGATTAAACAGCTCTTCATTTCTGGCTTTATTTTTATGCTAACAAATTTGTTCTCTGAAAAGTGTCCACAAAGCCAAGTCTCTGATTAACACCTTTGTAGGGATGGTTTTTCACATATTACTAAATTAAACTTGCTTCATTGGAAAGGCAGCAAGATGCATCCTCATTTCAATGTCTACTGAAATAATACAAGTTGACACCAGGAAACATTAACGCCACTGCATCCTTGCTGCTTTCTCATGTGGAAGTCTGTTTAATGTGAAAACAAGGTGATATCTAATTAGCACACAAGTAAGGAATTAAGAAAATCTTTATTTAAGGGTGAAGATGTTTCTCACAAAATCGTTGCCCCAATGCATCATTAAAATTCAAGCTGGAAAGATGATTTTAATATATCACTTGTACATTTTGTATTGCTCTTCTGGTGACAATGTAGTTTGTTTTTGTCAATTACCATTTTAATAATAGGGTAAAGAAAATTAAGTGGATTTTTGAAAGAAAACAATACTGTCAATATACTATTAAAACAAATTAAAATGGTAAAAGTTATTGTACTTTAAGTAAAAATAAAAGAGACAAAATATCAATCCCAGTTTTGGATTACTTTAATTAACAAAAAAAAATGCATATAGCAGAGGATAGTTTCAATCTGCCTACCTCTGGGTTATGGGCCCAGCATGCTTCCATTGCAGTACTCTGCTGCACATGTAAGTGCAAGAGATCCTGAAGCACTCACTCATCATTGGAAAGTACCAAGGTGTTTCTTCGTTGGTTGATCTAAGAAACATCTTACAAAAACTCTCCAGATTATTGACTTTTTAAAGTTTTTCTAGGAAACGTTCTAGATGAATGCTTATTAGCCTTTGTCAGTATGCACTTTTGCAAAGTGTCTCTGTGGCGCAATCAGTTAGTGTGTTTGGCTACTAACCAAAAGGTTGGTGGTTCAATCCCACCCAGGGACGTAATTGACCTTGTGATCAGGTTTTGGTGATCTTTAAGTAGACAAGTCAAAATTTCAACCTCTCTCTTATGATGTAGGTTACCTGGCCTTCTCTGATGTAATCAGAGTTAGATTTGATTAAGTGATTTTATAAAAAACAGCTAGGAAGCACAATTTAGCAGTGGGTTGCAGAGAAAAAAAAATATGCTGGCAGAAAAATCCAATTGAGTGATTAAACAGCTCTTCATTTTCTGGCTTTATTTTTATGCTAACAAATTTGTTCTCTGAAAAGTGTCCACAAAGCCAAGTCTCTGATTAACGCCTTTGTAGGGATGGTTTTTCACCTATTACTAAATTAAACTTGCTTCATTGGAAAGGCAGCAAGATGCATCCTCATTTCAATGTCTACTGAAATAATACGGGTTGACACCAGGAAACATTAACGCCAATGCATCCTTGCTGCTTTCTCATGTGGAAGTCTGTTTAATGTGAAAACAAGGTGATATCTAATTAGCACACAGGTAAGGAATTAAGAAAATCTTTATTTAAGGGTGAAGATGTTTCTCACAAAATCGTTGCCCCAATGCATCATTGAAATTCAAGCTGGAAAGATGATTTTTATATATCACTTGTACATTTTGTATTGCTCTTCTGGTGACAATGTAGTTAGTTTTTGTCAATTACCATTTTAATAATAGGGTAAAGAAAATTAAGTGGATTTTTGAAAGAAAACAATACTGTCAATATACTATTAAAACAAATTAAAATGGTAAAAGTTATTGTACTTTAAGTAAAAATAAAAGAGACAAAATATCAATCCCAGTTTTGGATTACTTTAATTAACAAAAAAAAATGCATATAGCAGAGGATAGTTTCAATCTGCCTACCTCTGGGTTATGGGCCCAGCATGCTTCCATTGCAGTACTCTGCTGCACATGTAAGTGCAAGAGATCCTGAAGCACTCACTCATCATGGGAAAGTACCAAGGTGTTTCTTCGTTGGTTGATCTAAGAAACATCTTACAAAAACTCTCCAGATTATTGACTTTTTAAAGTTTTTCTAGGAAACGTTCTAGATGAATGCTTATTAGCCTTTGTCAGTATGCACTTTTGCAAAGTGTCTCTGTGGCGCAATCAGTTAGTGTGTTTGGCTACTAACCAAAAGGTTGGTGGTTCAATCCCACCCAGGGACGTAATTGACCTTGTGATCAGGTTTTGGTGATCTTTAAGTAGACAAGTCAAAATTTCAACCTCTCTCTTATGATGTAGGTTACCTGGCCTTCTCTGATGTAATCAGAGTTAGATTTGATTAAGTGATTTTATAAAAAACAGCTAGGAAGCACAATTTAGCAGTGGGTTGCAGAGAAAAAAAATATGCTGGCAGAAAAATCCAATTGAGTGATTAAACAGCTCTTCATTTTCTGGCTTTATTTTTATGCTAACAAATTTGTTCTCTGAAAAGTGTCCACAAAGCCAAGTCTCTGATTAACGCCTTTGTAGGGATGGTTTTTCACCTATTACTAAATTAAACTTGCTTCATTGGAAAGGCAGCAAGATGCATCCTCATTTCAATGTCTACTGAAATAATACGGGTTGACACCAGGAAACATTAACGCCAATGCATCCTTGCTGCTTTCTCATGTAGAAGTCTGTTTAATGTGAAAACAATGTGATATCTAATTAGCACACAGGTAAGGAATTAAGAAAATCTTTATTTAAGGGTGAAGATGTTTCTCACAAAATCGTTGCCCCAATGCATCATTGAAATTCAAGCTGGAAAGATGATTTTTATATATCACTTGTACATTTTGTATTGCTCTTCTGGTGACAATGTAGTTAGTTTTTTTTCAATTACCATTTTAATAATAGGGTAAAGAAAATTAAGTGGATTTTTGAAAGAAAACAATACTGTCAATATACTATTAAAACAAATTAAAATGGTAAAAGTTATTGTACTTTAAGTAAAAATAAAAGAGCAAAAATATCAATCCCAGTTTTGGATTACTTTAATTAACAAAAAAAATGCATATAGCAAAGGATAGTTTCAATCTGCCTACCTCTGGGTTATGGGCCCAGCATGCTTCCATTGCAGTACTCTGCTGCACATGTAAGTGCAAGAGATCCTGAAGCACTCACTCATCATGGGAAAGTACCAATGTGTTTCTTCGTTGGTTGATGGAAGAAACATCTTACAAAAACTCTCCAGATTATTGACTTTTTAAAGTTTTTCTAGGAAACGTTCTAGATGAATGCTTATTAGCCTTTGTCAGTATGTACTTTTTGCAAAGTGTCTCTGTGGCGCAATTGGTTTGTGTGTACGGCTATTAACCAAAAGGTTGGTGGTTAAATCCTACCCAGGGACGTAATTGACCTTGTGATCAGATTTTGGTGATATTTAAGTAGACAAGTCAAAATTTCAAACCCCCTCTTATGGTGTAGGGTACCTAGCCTTCTCTGATGTAATCAGAGTTAGATTTGATTCAGTGATTTTATAAAAACAGCTAGGAAGCACAATTTAGTAGTGGGTTGCAGAGAAAAAGAAATATGCTGGCAAAAAAATCCAATTGAGTGATTAAACAGCTCTTCATTTCTGGCTTTATTTTTATGCTAACAAATTTGTTCTCTGAAAAGTGTCCACAAAGCCAAGTCTCTGATTAACACCTTTGTAGGGATGGTTTTTCACATATTACTAAATTAAACTTGCTTCATTGGAAAGGCAGCAAGATGCATCCTCATTTCAATGTCTACTGAAATAATACAAGTTGACACCAGGAAACATTAACGCCACTGCATCCTTGCTGCTTTCTCATGTGGAAGTCTGTTTAATGTGAAAACAAGGTGATATCTAATTAGCACACAAGTAAGGAATTAAGAAAATCTTTATTTAAGGGTGAAGATGTTTCTCACAAAATCGTTGCCCCAATGCATCATTAAAATTCAAGCTGGAAAGATGATTTTAATATATCACTTGTACATTTTGTATTGCTCTTCTGGTGACAATGTAGTTTGTTTTTGTCAATTACCATTTTAATAATAGGGTAAAGAAAATTAAGTGGATTTTTGAAAGAAAACAATACTGTCAATATACTATTAAAACAAATTAAAATGGTAAAAGTTATTGTACTTTAAGTAAAAATAAAAGAGACAAAATATCAATCCCAGTTTTGGATTACTTTAATTAACAAAAAAAAATGCATATAGCAGAGGATAGTTTCAATCTGCCTACCTCTGGGTTATGGGCCCAGCATGCTTCCATTGCAGTACTCTGCTGCACATGTAAGTGCAAGAGATCCTGAAGCACTCACTCATCATTGGAAAGTACCAAGGTGTTTCTTCGTTGGTTGATCTAAGAAACATCTTACAAAAACTCTCCAGATTATTGACTTTTTAAAGTTTTTCTAGGAAACGTTCTAGATGAATGCTTATTAGCCTTTGTCAGTATGCACTTTTGCAAAGTGTCTCTGTGGCGCAATCAGTTAGTGTGTTTGGCTACTAACCAAAAGGTTGGTGGTTCAATCCCACCCAGGGACGTAATTGACCTTGTGATCAGGTTTTGGTGATCTTTAAGTAGACAAGTCAAAATTTCAACCTCTCTCTTATGATGTAGGTTACCTGGCCTTCTCTGATGTAATCAGAGTTAGATTTGATTAAGTGATTTTATAAAAAACAGCTAGGAAGCACAATTTAGCAGTGGGTTGCAGAGAAAAAAAATATGCTGGCAGAAAAATCCAATTGAGTGATTAAACAGCTCTTCATTTTCTGGCTTTATTTTTATGCTAACAAATTTGTTCTCTGAAAAGTGTCCACAAAGCCAAGTCTCTGATTAACGCCTTTGTAGGGATGGTTTTTCACCTATTACTAAATTAAACTTGCTTCATTGGAAAGGCAGCAAGATGCATCCTCATTTCAATGTCTACTGAAATAATACGGGTTGACACCAGGAAACATTAACGCCAATGCATCCTTGCTGCTTTCTCATGTAGAAGTCTGTTTAATGTGAAAACAATGTGATATCTAATTAGCACACAGGTAAGGAATTAAGAAAATCTTTATTTAAGGGTGAAGATGTTTCTCACAAAATCGTTGCCCCAATGCATCATTGAAATTCAAGCTGGAAAGATGATTTTTATATATCACTTGTACATTTTGTATTGCTCTTCTGGTGACAATGTAGTTAGTTTTTTTTCAATTACCATTTTAATAATAGGGTAAAGAAAATTAAGTGGATTTTTGAAAGAAAACAATACTGTCAATATACTATTAAAACAAATTAAAATGGTAAAAGTTATTGTACTTTAAGTAAAAATAAAAGAGCAAAAATATCAATCCCAGTTTTGGATTACTTTAATTAACAAAAAAAATGCATATAGCAAAGGATAGTTTCAATCTGCCTACCTCTGGGTTATGGGCCCAGCATGCTTCCATTGCAGTACTCTGCTGCACATGTAAGTGCAAGAGATCCTGAAGCACTCACTCATCATGGGAAAGTACCAATGTGTTTCTTCGTTGGTTGATGGAAGAAACATCTTACAAAAACTCTCCAGATTATTGACTTTTTAAAGTTTTTCTAGGAAACGTTCTAGATGAATGCTTATTAGCCTTTGTCAGTATGTACTTTTTGCAAAGTGTCTCTGTGGCGCAATTGGTTTGTGTGTACGGCTATTAACCAAAAGGTTGGTGGTTAAATCCTACCCAGGGACGTAATTGACCTTGTGATCAGATTTTGGTGATATTTAAGTAGACAAGTCAAAATTTCAAACCCCCTCTTATGGTGTAGGGTACCTAGCCTTCTCTGATGTAATCAGAGTTAGATTTGATTCAGTGATTTTATAAAAACAGCTAGGAAGCACAATTTAGTAGTGGGTTGCAGAGAAAAAGAAATATGCTGGCAAAAAAATCCAATTGAGTGATTAAACAGCTCTTCATTTCTGGCTTTATTTTTATGCTAACAAATTTGTTCTCTGAAAAGTGTCCACAAAGCCAAGTCTCTGATTAACACCTTTGTAGGGATGGTTTTTCACATATTACTAAATTAAACTTGCTTCATTGGAAAGGCAGCAAGATGCATCCTCATTTCAATGTCTACTGAAATAATACAAGTTGACACCAGGAAACATTAACGCCACTGCATCCTTGCTGCTTTCTCATGTGGAAGTCTGTTTAATGTGAAAACAAGGTGATATCTAATTAGCACACAAGTAAGGAATTAAGAAAATCTTTATTTAAGGGTGAAGATGTTTCTCACAAAATCGTTGCCCCAATGCATCATTAAAATTCAAGCTGGAAAGATGATTTTAATATATCACTTGTACATTTTGTATTGCTCTTCTGGTGACAATGTAGTTTGTTTTTGTCAATTACCATTTTAATAATAGGGTAAAGAAAATTAAGTGGATTTTTGAAAGAAAACAATACTGTCAATATACTATTAAAACAAATTAAAATGGTAAAAGTTATTGTACTTTAAGTAAAAATAAAAGAGACAAAATATCAATCCCAGTTTTGGATTACTTTAATTAACAAAAAAAAATGCATATAGCAGAGGATAGTTTCAATCTGCCTACCTCTGGGTTATGGGCCCAGCATGCTTCCATTGCAGTACTCTGCTGCACATGTAAGTGCAAGAGATCCTGAAGCACTCACTCATCATTGGAAAGTACCAAGGTGTTTCTTCGTTGGTTGATCTAAGAAACATCTTACAAAAACTCTCCAGATTATTGACTTTTTAAAGTTTTTCTAGGAAATGTTCTAGATGAATGCTTATTAGCCTTTGTCAGTATGCACTTTTGCAAAGTGTCTCTGTGGCGCAATCAGTTAGTGTGTTTGGCTACTAACCAAAAGGTTGGTGGTTCAATCCCACCCAGGGACGTAATTGACCTTGTGATCAGGTTTTGGTGATCTTTAAGTAGACAAGTCAAAATTTCAACCTCTCTCTTATGATGTAGGTTACCTGGCCTTCTCTGATGTAATCAGAGTTAGATTTGATTAAGTGATTTTATAAAAAACAGCTAGGAAGCACAATTTAGCAGTGGGTTGCAGAGAAAAAAAAATATGCTGGCAGAAAAATCCAATTGAGTGATTAAACAGCTCTTCATTTTCTGGCTTTATTTTTATGCTAACAAATTTGTTCTCTGAAAAGTGTCCACAAAGCCAAGTCTCTGATTAACACCTTTGTAGGGATGGTTTTTCACCTATTACTAAATTAAACTTGCTTCATTGGAAAGGCAGCAAGATGCATCCTCATTTCAATGTCTACTGAAATAATACGGGTTGACACCAGGAAACATTAACGCCAATGCATCCTTGCTGCTTTCTCATGTGGAAGTCTGTTTAATGTGAAAACAAGGTGATATCTAATTAGCACACAGGTAAGGAATTAAGAAAATCTTTATTTAAGGGTGAAGATGTTTCTCACAAAATCGTTGCCCCAATGCATCATTGAAATTCAAGCTGGAAAGATGATTTTTATATATCACTTGTACATTTTGTATTGCTCTTCTGGTGACAATGTAGTTAGTTTTTGTCAATTACCATTTTAATAATAGGGTAAAGAAAATTAAGTGGATTTTTGAAAGAAAACAATACTGTCAATATACTATTAAAACAAATTAAAATGGTAAAAGTTATTGTACTTTAAGTAAAAATAAAAGAGACAAAATATCAATCCCAGTTTTGGATTACTTTAATTAACAAAAAAAAATGCATATAGCAGAGGATAGTTTCAATCTGCCTACCTCTGGGTTATGGGCCCAGCATGCTTCCATTGCAGTACTCTGCTGCACATGTAAGTGCAAGAGATCCTGAAGCACTCACTCATCATGGGAAAGTACCAAGGTGTTTCTTCGTTGGTTGATCTAAAAAACATCTTACAAAAACTCTCCAGATTATTGACTTTTTAAAGTTTTTCTAGGAAACGTTCTAGATGAATGCTTATTAGCCTTTGTCAGTATGCACTTTTGCAAAGTGTCTCTGTGGCGCAATCAGTTAGTGTGTTTGGCTACTAACCAAAAGGTTGGTGGTTCAATCCCACCCAGGGACGTAATTGACCTTGCGATCAGGTTTTGGTGATCTTTAAGTAGACAAGTCAAAATTTCAACCTCTCTCTTATGATGTAGGTTACCTGGCCTTCTCTGATGTAATCAGAGTTAGATTTGATTAAGTGATTTTATAAAAAACAGCTAGGAAGCACAATTTAGCAGTGGGTTGCAGAGAAAAAAAATATGCTGGCAGAAAAATCCAATTGAGTGATTAAACAGCTCTTCATTTTCTGGCTTTATTTTTATGCTAACAAATTTGTTCTCTGAAAAGTGTCCACAAAGCCAAGTCTCTGATTAACGCCTTTGTAGGGATGGTTTTTCACCTATTACTAAATTAAACTTGCTTCATTGGAAAGGCAGCAAGATGCATCCTCATTTCAATGTCTACTGAAATAATACGGGTTGACACCAGGAAACATTAACGCCAATGCATCCTTGCTGCTTTCTCATGTAGAAGTCTGTTTAATGTGAAAACAATGTGATATCTAATTAGCACACAGGTAAGGAATTAAGAAAATCTTTATTTAAGGGTGAAGATGTTTCTCACAAAATCGTTGCCCCAATGCATCATTGAAATTCAAGCTGGAAAGATGATTTTTATATATCACTTGTACATTTTGTATTGCTCTTCTGGTGACAATGTAGTTAGTTTTTTTTCAATTACCATTTTAATAATAGGGTAAAGAAAATTAAGTGGATTTTTGAAAGAAAACAATACTGTCAATATACTATTAAAACAAATTAAAATGGTAAAAGTTATTGTACTTTAAGTAAAAATAAAAGAGCAAAAATATCAATCCCAGTTTTGGATTACTTTAATTAACAAAAAAAATGCATATAGCAAAGGATAGTTTCAATCTGCCTACCTCTGGGTTATGGGCCCAGCATGCTTCCATTGCAGTACTCTGCTGCACATGTAAGTGCAAGAGATCCTGAAGCACTCACTCATCATGGGAAAGTACCAATGTGTTTCTTCGTTGGTTGATGGAAGAAACATCTTACAAAAACTCTCCAGATTATTGACTTTTTAAAGTTTTTCTAGGAAACGTTCTAGATGAATGCTTATTAGCCTTTGTCAGTATGTACTTTTTGCAAAGTGTCTCTGTGGCGCAATTGGTTTGTGTGTACGGCTATTAACCAAAAGGTTGGTGGTTAAATCCTACCCAGGGACGTAATTGACCTTGTGATCAGATTTTGGTGATATTTAAGTAGACAAGTCAAAATTTCAAACCCCCTCTTATGGTGTAGGGTACCTAGCCTTCTCTGATGTAATCAGAGTTAGATTTGATTCAGTGATTTTATAAAAACAGCTAGGAAGCACAATTTAGTAGTGGGTTGCAGAGAAAAAGAAATATGCTGGCAAAAAAATCCAATTGAGTGATTAAACAGCTCTTCATTTCTGGCTTTATTTTTATGCTAACAAATTTGTTCTCTGAAAAGTGTCCACAAAGCCAAGTCTCTGATTAACACCTTTGTAGGGATGGTTTTTCACATATTACTAAATTAAACTTGCTTCATTGGAAAGGCAGCAAGATGCATCCTCATTTCAATGTCTACTGAAATAATACAAGTTGACACCAGGAAACATTAACGCCACTGCATCCTTGCTGCTTTCTCATGTGGAAGTCTGTTTAATGTGAAAACAAGGTGATATCTAATTAGCACACAAGTAAGGAATTAAGAAAATCTTTATTTAAGGGTGAAGATGTTTCTCACAAAATCGTTGCCCCAATGCATCATTAAAATTCAAGCTGGAAAGATGATTTTAATATATCACTTGTACATTTTGTATTGCTCTTCTGGTGACAATGTAGTTTGTTTTTGTCAATTACCATTTTAATAATAGGGTAAAGAAAATTAAGTGGATTTTTGAAAGAAAACAATACTGTCAATATACTATTAAAACAAATTAAAATGGTAAAAGTTATTGTACTTTAAGTAAAAATAAAAGAGACAAAATATCAATCCCAGTTTTGGATTACTTTAATTAACAAAAAAAATGCATATAGCAGAGGATAGTTTCAATCTGCCTACCTCTGGGTTATGGGCCCAGCATGCTTCCATTGCAGTACTCTGCTGCACATGTAAGTGCAAGAAATCCTGAAGCACTCACTCATCATTGGAAAGTACCAAGGTGTTTCTTCGTTGGTTGATCTAAGAAACATCTTACAAAAACTCTCCAGATTATTGACTTTTTAAAGTTTTTCTAGGAAACGTTCTAGATGAATGCTTATTAGCCTTTGTCAGTATGCACTTTTGCAAAGTGTCTCTGTGGCGCAATCAGTTAGTGTGTTTGGCTACTAACCAAAAGGTTGGTGGTTCAATCCCACCCAGGGACGTAATTGACCTTGTGATCAGGTTTTGGTGATCTTTAAGTAGACAAGTCAAAATTTCAACCTCTCTCTTATGATGTAGGTTACCTGGCCTTCTCTGATGTAATCAGAGTTAGATTTGATTAAGTGATTTTATAAAAAAACAGCTAGGAAGCACAATTTAGCAGTGGGTTGCAGAGAAAAAAAAATATGCTGGCAGAAAAATCCAATTGAGTGATTAAACAGCTCTTCATTTTCTGGCTTTATTTTTATGCTAACAAATTTGTTCTCTGAAAAGTGTCCACAAAGCCAAGTCTCTGATTAACACCTTTGTAGGGATGGTTTTTCACCTATTACTAAATTAAACTTGCTTCATTGGAAAGGCAGCAAGATGCATCCTCATTTCAATGTCTACTGAAATAATACGGGTTGACACCAGGAAACATTAACGCCAATGCATCCTTGCTGCTTTCTCATGTGGAAGTCTGTTTAATGTGAAAACAAGGTGATATCTAATTAGCACACAGGTAAGGAATTAAGAAAATCTTTATTTAAGGGTGAAGATGTTTCTCACAAAATCGTTGCCCCAATGCATCATTGAAATTCAAGCTGGAAAGATGATTTTTATATATCACTTGTACATTTTGTATTGCTCTTCTGGTGACAATGTAGTTAGTTTTTGTCAATTACCATTTTAATAATAGGGTAAAGAAAATTAAGTGGATTTTTGAAAGAAAACAATACTGTCAATATACTATTAAAACAAATTAAAATGGTAAAAGTTATTGTACTTTAAGTAAAAATAAAAGAGCAAAAATATCAATCCCAGTTTTGGATTACTTTAATTAACAAAAAAAATGCATATAGCAAAGGATAGTTTCAATCTGCCTACCTCTGGGTTATGGGCCCAGCATGCTTCCATTGCAGTACTCTGCTGCACATGTAAGTGCAAGAGATCCTGAAGCACTCACTCATCATGGGAAAGTACCAATGTGTTTCTTCGTTGGTTGATGGAAGAAACATCTTACAAAAACTCTCCAGATTATTGACTTTTTAAAGTTTTTCTAGGAAATGTTCTAGATGAATGCTTATTAGCCTTTGTCAGTATGTACTTTTTGCAAAGTGTCTCTGTGGCGCAATTGGTTAGTGTGTACGGCTATTAACCAAAAGGTTGGTGGTTAAATCCTACCCAGGGACGTAATTAACCTTGTGATCAGATTTTGGTGATATTTAAGTAGACAAGTCAAAATTTCAAACCCCCTCTTATGGTGTAGGGTACCTAGCCTTCTCTGATGTAATCAGAGTTAGATTTGATTCAGTGATTTTATAAAAACAGCTAGGAAGCACAATTTAGCAGTGGGTTGCAGAGAAAAAGAAATATGCTGGCAAAAAAATCCAATTGAGTGATTAAACAGTGTTAGGGTCTCCTGCCCTGTGCTGCCACGTCGTCATGGCAACCGGGAGACAAGTGCTAGCAGAGTAACCTGAGCGCAGCTGATACTCCGGTTCGGGTCTTTTGCTGTGCAGTGGTTACAGGCTCTCTGCACGGTAGGGGATCCGGTGCTGGTGTTTGTGCTCACAGTCTGTGAGGTCTGAGTGGGGCGTGGACAGCACCTGCTTTATAAGGCCTCTTCTTAGGGTAAGCAGATGCTGCTGAATCTTTGTTGGTTAGTCAGTTCCTGAAAGTTAGCCAGTACTGTGTAGCTTTGTATTTGTTTGTTGCTTACTGCAAATAGGCCTGGGGATTTGGTATTACACTCTGCCAATCCAGACCTAGCAGTAAGACTGGAGTCAGTCGGGTTCTGTTACTACTCTGTGAATTTAGCAAGTTTGCGGCTGTATTCTAAGACTTGCCTGTCTAATCCTGTCTCACTGTGCTAGGTGTCAGGGGTCAGTTTAGTGGCAGTAAGCTGAACCTGTGCACTGCAAGTGAGAATTAGGATTGTGGAGACTCTCCTTGTGTCTATCATTCCATCTCTGACCAAGGAGTTTACTGCCACACCCGTTGGTAACCCTTTAGGGTTTTGCTGTTGCCCTTAGCAACAGCATTTCGGGTTCTCTACGTATTAAAACACAACATCTTGCTTTTCTCATCTGAGCATTACTAATACAAGGGAGACACCCAGTTCCTTAGCCTCTGGGCTTCTCTGTTCACTTTGTGTGTATTTTGTTACCCTATCACCTTCTGTGTACATTATGTCATATTCCCCAGTCTGTCTGTGAGTCCATTTGTTTTGCATAACAGTTCAAACACCAGTACATTCCTGCAGGCACTGGTGTGCATAACATATTCAGCAGCCTAATACTCCTGTTGAAATTTTGTGGGAATATGGAGCATACCCCTCAAAATACGTTGCAACAGGTGGTCGATCAGGTGCAGGTCCTGACTCGACAATTTAATGATTTGTCCATTGAAATGCACACCTCCCAGGCTGCTGGCGGAGCTCCCGCAGCAGCAGCACCTGCAGGGGTTAAGGAGCCGAAAGTAAATCTCCCGGATCATTTTTCTGGAGATCGCTCGCAGTTCTTTTGTTTCAAGGAGAGCTGCAAGCTATACTTCCGGCTTAGGCCTCAGTCTTCTGGGTCGGAGATTCAGCGGGTGGGCATAGTGATTTCCTTGCTACAAGGAGACCCACAGGTCTGGGCATATGGGTTGCAGCCTGACTGTCCGTCGCTTAAAAGTGTTGATGCTTTTTTTACGGCACTGGGCATGTTGTATGATGACCCTGACAAGACGGCCTCAGCCGAGGCTCAGATTTCGATCCTTAAGCAAGGGCGAAGGCCAGTTGAGGTTTACTGTACGGAGTTTCGGAGGTTGGCCCATGATACCCAGTGGAATGACCCAGCCCTGAGACACCAGTACCGAAGAGGTCTTTCTAACCAGATAAAGGACCAACTGGTACAATATCCCTTGCCTGATAGCTTGGATCAGCTCATGCAGTTATCCATCCGGGTGGATAGACGGCTGAGAGAGCGTAGGCTTGAAAGGGAGACTGAGATTTCCTTCCTTCCCAAGGGAACCTCAGACTCTGAGGAATTTTCCGAGGAGCCTATGCAGATTGGGGCTACCCGCCTCTCCTCGCGTGAGAAGACGCGGAGGAGACAGCAGGGGTTGTGTTTGTACTGTGGGAATAAAGGTCATGTGGTAGTATCATGCCCAGAAAAGCCGGAAAACTTCAGGGCCTGAGGGTGATGGGAAATATCCTGTCAGGCCAGAAGTCAGAATTTCCCAAGAAGACTTTTATCATTCCGGTGACCTTGAAGATCCTCGGTCAAACTGTCAAGACTGAGGCCTTTGTGGACAGTGGGGCCGACAAGGTTTTTATGGACCGCCAATTCGCCCTGAAACACTCTGTTCCCTTAGTACCCTTGGCATCGGAAATTGAGATTTGTGGGTTAAACGGGGAACCATTATCCCAAGGTAAAATTACCTCTTGCACTAGCCAGATTTCTTTGTTTATTGGAGCCACACACTCTGAAAAATTGTCCTTTTATGTGACTGTCTGTACTTTTGCCCCATTGGTGTTGGGGTTACCCTGGTTAAGGGCCCACAATCCTCAATTTGACTGGGTCTCTGGGGAGATTCTTAGTTGGGGTACTGATTGTTTCAGGAGTTGCTTGAGCCTTCCAGTCAGGCTCTCGCAGCTAGGTTTGCCAGGATTGCCAGAGTGTTATGCAGATTTTGCGGACGTGTTCTCCAAAAAAGTTGCAGAGGTACTACCTCCCCATCGCCCCTATGACTGTGCCATTGATTTGTTGCCAAATGCTAAGCTTCCCAAGAGCAGGTTGTACTCCCTGTCACGTCCTGAGACTCAGGCTATGGCAGAGTACATTCAGGAGAACTTGGCTAAGGGATTTATCAGACCTTCACAGTCTCCAGTTGGGTCGGGGTTCTTCTTCGTGGGTAAAAAGGACGGTTCGTTGCGACCCTGCATCGACTTCAGGGAATTGAACCGTATCACGATTAAAAACTTATACCCACTACATCTCATTTCGGTCTTGTTTGACCAGCTTCGTACTGCCACCATTTTTTCTAAGATTGACCTACGCGGTGCGTACAATCTAATCCGAATAAGAGAGGGGGATGAATGGAAGACTGCCTTTAATACCCACTCAGGGCATTATGAATATTTGGTGATGCCTTTTGGGCTCTGTAATGCCCCGGCAGTCTTCCAGGATTTCATGAATGATGTGATCAGGGAATATTTGGATAGATTGTTAGTTGTATACTTAGATGACATCCTAATCTTCTCCCATTCCCTGGAGGAACATCGGAAGCATGTACGCTTAGTCCTCCAGAAACTCAGAGACCACCGGCTTGGGGCGAAGCTGGAGAAGTGCGAATTTGAAGTTCAGCAAATCGCATTTCTAGGATATATTATCTCCCCAGAAGGTTTCCAAATGGAGGGTTCCAAGGTACAGGCAGTCCTGGATTGGGTGCAGCCCACTAGTTTGAAGGCGCTTCAGCGTTTCCTGGGCTTTGCGAATTTTTATAGACGATTTATCGCTGGATTTTCGTCTATAGTGGCGCCCTTGGTGGCACTCACTAAGAAAGGGGCGGATGTTGCTCACTGGTTTTGTGAGGCTAAAGCGGCTTTTGCCCGTCTCAAAAGGGCATTTGTTTCGGCCAAGGTGCTGCGACACCCAGATCCAGAGCGTCCTTTTGTGGTGGAGGTGGATGCCTCTGAGATGGGTATTGGGGCAGTGCTTTCTCAGATGGGAGTGTCTGATAATCGCCTTCATCCCTGTGCTTACTTTTCCCGTAAATTTTCGCCTGCCGAGATGAATTATGACGTGGGTAACCTGGAATTGTTGGCTATTAAGGATGCACTCGAGGAGTGGAGACACTGGCTTGAGGGGGCTAAGTTTGTGGTCTCAATTCTCACTGACCATAAGAATCTGGCATATTTAGAGTCAGCGAAGCGTCTCAATGCCAGGCAGGCACGATGGGCTTTGTTTTTTGCTCGCTTTAATTTTTTGATAACATATCGCCCTGGGTCAAAAAACATCAAGGCTGATGCGCTCTCGCAGAGTTTTGCTCCAATCCAGGAGACCACCGAGGAGCCGTTGCCCATTGTTTACCCATCATGTATTAAAGTGGGCATTACCCAGGACTAGAGATGAGCGCCTGAAATTTTTCGGGTTTTGTGTTTTGGTTTTGGGTTCGGTTCCGCGGCCGTGTTTTGGGTTCGAACGCGTTTTGGCAAAACCTCACCGAATTTTTTTTGTCGGATTCGGGTGTGTTTTGGATTCGGGTGTTTTTTTCAAAAAACACTAAAAAACAGCTTAAATCATAGAATTTGGGGGTCATTTTGATCCCAAAGTATTATTAACCTCAAAAACCATAATTTACACTCATTTTCAGTCTATTCTGAATACCTCACACCTCACAATATTATTTTTAGTCCTAAAATTTGCACCGAGGTTGCTGTGTGAGTAAGATAAGCGACCCTAGTGGCCGACACAAACACCGGGCCCATCTAGGAGTGGCACTGCAGTGTCACGCAGGATGTCCCTTCCAAAAAACACTCCCCAAACAGCACATGACGCAAAGAAAAAAAGAGGCGCAATGAGGTAGCTGTGTGAGTAAGATTAGCGACCCTAGTGGCCGACACAAACACCGGGCCCATCTAGGAGTGGCACTGCAGTGTCACGCAGGATGGCCCTTCCAAAAAACCCTCCCCAAACAGCACATGACGCAAAGAAAAAAAGAGGCGCAATGAGGTAGCTGTGTGAGTAAGATTAGCGACCCTAGTGGCCGACACAAACACCGGGCCCATCTAGGAGTGGCACTGCAGTGTCACGCAGGATGTCCCTTCCAAAAAACCCTCCCCAAACAGCACATGACGCAAAGAAAAAAAGAGGCGCAATGAGGTAGCTGTGTGAGTAAGATTAGCGACCCTAGTGGCCGACACAAACACCGGGCCCATCTAGGAGTGGCACTGCAGTGTCACGCAGGATGTCCCTTCCAAAAAACCCTCCCCAAACAGCACATGACGCAAAGAAAAAAAGAGGCGCAATGAGGTAGCTGACTGTGTGAGTAAGATTAGCGACCCTAGTGGCCGACACAAACACCGGGCCCATCTAGGAGTGGCACTGCAGTGTCACGCAGGATGTCCCTTCCAAAAAACCCTCCCCAATCAGCACATGATGCAAAGAAAAAGAAAAGAAAAAAGAGGTGCAAGATGGAATTGTCCTTGGGCCCTCCCACCCACCCTTATGTTGTATAAACAAAACAGGACATGCACACTTTAACCAACCCATCATTTCAGTGACAGGGTCTGCCACACGACTGTGACTGATATGACGGGTTGGTTTGGACCCCCCCCAAAAAAGAAGCAATTAATCTCTCCTTGCACAAACTGGCTCTACAGAGGCAAGATGTCCACCTCATCTTCACCCTCCGATATATCACCGTGTACATCCCCCTCCTCACAGATTATCAATTCGTCCCCACTGGAATCCACCATCTCAGCTCCCTGTGTACTTTGTGGAGGCAATTGCTGCTGGTCAATGTCTCCGCGGAGGAATTGATTATAATTCATTTTAATGAACATCATCTTCTCCACATTTTCTGGATGTAACCTCGTACGCCGATTGCTGACAAGGTGAGCGGCGGCACTAAACACTCTTTCGGAGTACACACTTGTGGGAGGGCAACTTAGGTAGAATAAAGCCAGTTTGTGCAAGGGCCTCCAAATTGCCTCTTTTTCCTGCCAGTATAAGTACGGACTGTGTGACGTGCCTACTTGGATGCGGTCACTCATATAATCCTCCACCATTCTATCAATGTTGAGAGAATCATATGCAGTGACAGTAGACGACATGTCCGTAATCGTTGTCAGGTCCTTCAGTCCGGACCAGATGTCAGCATCAGCAGTCGCTCCAGACTGCCCTGCATCACCGCCAGCGGGTGGGCTCGGAATTCTGAGCCTTTTCCTCGCACCCCCAGTTGCGGGAGAATGTGAAGGAGGAGATGTTGACAGGTCGCGTTCCGCTTGACTTGACAATTTTGTCACCAGCAGGTCTTTCAACCCCAGCAGACTTGTGTCTGCCGGAAAGAGAGATCCAAGGTAGGCTTTAAATCTAGGATCGAGCACGGTGGCCAAAATGTAGTGCTCTGATTTCAACAGATTGACCACCCGTGAATCCTTGTTAAGCGAATTAAGGGCTGCATCCACAAGTCCCACATGCCTAGCAGAATCGCTCCCTTTTAGCTCCTTCTTCAATGCCTCCAGCTTCTTCTGCAAAAGCCTGATGAGGGGAATGACCTGACTCAGGCTGGCAGTGTCTGAACTGACTTCACGTGTGGCAAGTTCAAAGGGCATCAGAACCTTGCACAACGTTGAAATCATTCTCCACTGCACTTGAGACAGGTGCATTCCACCTCCTATATCGTGCTCAATTGTATAGGCTTGAATGGCCTTTTGCTGCTCCTCCAACCTCTGAAGCATATAGAGGGTTGAATTCCACCTCGTTACCACTTCTTGCTTCAGATGATGGCAGGGCAGGTTCAGTAGTTTTTGGTGGTGCTCCAGTCTTCTGTACGTGGTGCCTGTACGCCGAAAGTGTCCCGCAATTCTTCTGGCCACCGACAGCATCTCTTGCACGCCCCTGTCGTTTTTTAAAAAATTCTGCACCACCAAATTCAAGGTATGTGCAAAACATGGGACGTGCTGGAATTTGCCCATATTTAATGCACACACAATATTGCTGGCGTTGTCCGATGCCACAAATCCACAGGAGAGTCCAATTGGGGTAAGCCATTCCGCGATGATCTTCCTCAGTTGCCGTAAGAGGTTTTCAGCTGTGTGCGTATTCTGGAAAGCGGTGATACAAAGCGTAGCCTGCCTAGGAAAGAGTTGGCGTTTGCGAGATGCTGCTACTGGTGCCGCCGCTGCTGTTCTTGCGGCGGGAGTCCATACATCTACCCAGTGGGCTGTCACAGTCATATAGTCCTGACCCTGCCCTGCTCCACTTGTCCACATGTCCGTGGTTAAGTGGACATTGGGTACAACTGCATTTTTTAGGACACTGGTGAGTCTTTTTCTGACGTCCGTGTACATTCTCGGTATCGCCTGCCTAGAGAAGTGGAACCTAGATGGTATTTGGTAACGGGGGCACACTGCCTCAATAAATTGTCTAGTTCCCTGTGAACTAACGGCAGATACCGGACGCACGTCTAACACCAACATAGTTGTCAAGGCCTCAGTTATCCGCTTTGCAGTAGGATGACTGCTGTGATATTTCATCTTCCTCGCAAAGGACTGTTGAACAGTCAATTGCTTACTGGAAGTAGTACAAGTGGGCTTACGACTTCCCCTCTGGGATGACCATCGACTCCCAGCGGCAACAACAGCAGCGCCAGCAGCAGTAGGCGTTACACGCAAGGATGCATCGGAGGAATCCCAGGCAGGAGAGGACTCGTCAGAATTGCCAGTGACATGGCCTGCAGGACTATTGGCATTCCTGGGGAAGGAGGAAATTGACACTGAGGGAGTTGGTGGGGTGGTTTGCGTGAGCTTGGTTACAAGAGGAAGGGATTTACTGGTCAGTGGACTGCTTCCGCTGTCACCCAAAGTTTTTGAACTTGTCACTGACTTATTATGAATGCGCTGCAGGTGACGTATAAGGGAGGATGTTCCGAGGTGGTTAACGTCCTTACCCCTACTTATTACAGCTTGACAAAGGGAACACACGGCTTGACACCTGTTGTCCGCATTTCTGGTGAAATACCTCCACACCGAAGAGCTGATTTTTTTGGTATTTTCACCTGGCATGTCAACGGCCATATTCCTCCCACGGACAACAGGTGTCTCCCCGGGTGCCTGACTTAAACAAACCACCTCACCATCAGAATCCTCCTGGTCAATTTCCTCCCCAGCGCCAGCAACACCCATATCCTCCTCATCCTGGTGTACTTCAACACTGACATCTTCAATCTGACTATCAGGAACTGGACTGCGGGTGCTCCTTCCAGCACTTGCAGGGGGCGTGCAAATGGTGGAAGGCGCATGCTCTTCACGTCCAGTGTTGGGAAGGTCAGGCATCGCAACCGACACAATTGGACTCTCCTTGTGGATTTGGGATTTCAAAGAATGCACAGTTCTTTGCTGTGCTGCTTTTGCCAGCTTGAGTCTTTTCATTTTTCTAGCGAGAGGCTGAGTGCTTCCATCCTCATGTGAAGCTGAACCACTAGCCATGAACATAGGCCAGGGCCTCAGCCGTTCCTTGCCACTCCGTGTGGTAAATGGCATATTGGCAAGTTTACGCTTCTCCTCCGACAATTTTATTTTAGGTTTTGGAGTCCTTTTTTTTCTGATATTTGGTGTTTTGGATTTGACATGCTCTGTACTATGACATTGGGCATCGGCCTTGGCAGACGACGTTGCTGGCATTTCATCGTCTCGGCCATGACTAGTGGCAGCAGCTTCAGCACGAGGTAGAAGTGGATCTTGATCTTTCCCTAATTTTGGAACCTCAACATTTTTGTTCTCCATATTTTAATAGGCACAACTAAAAGGCACCTCAGGTAAACAATGGAGATGGATACTAGTATACAATTATGGACTGCCTGCCGACTGCAGACACAGAGGTAGCCACAGCCGTGAACTACCGTACTGTACTGTGTCTGCAGCTAATATAGACTGGTTGATAAAGAGAAGATGTCTATGTAACTATGTATGTATAAAGAAGACTGAAAAAAATCCACGGTTAGGTGGTATACAATTATGGACGGACTGCCTGCCGAGTGCAGACACAGAGGTAGCCACAGCCGTGAACTACCGTACTGTACTGTGTCTGCAGCTAATATAGACTGGTTGATAAAGAGAAGATGTCTATGTAACTATGTATGTATAAAGAAGAATGAAAAAAATCCACGGTTAGGTGGTATACAATTATGGACGGACTGCCTGCCGAGTGCAGACACAGAGGTAGCCACAGCCGTGAACTACCGTACTGTACTGTGTCTGCAGCTAATATAGACTGGTTGATAAAGAGAAGATGTCTATGTAACTATGTATGTATAAAGAAGAATGAAAAAAAACCACGGTTAGGTGGTATACAATTATGGACGGACTGCCTGCCGAGTGCAGACACAGAGGTAGCCACAGCCGTGAACTACCGTACTGTACTGTGTCTGCAGCTAATATAGACTGGTTGATAAAGAGAAGATGTCTATGTAACTATGTATGTATAAAGAAGAATGAAAAAAATCCACGGTTAGGTGGTATTACAATTATGGACGGACTGCCTGCCGAGTGCAGAGACACAGAGGTAGCCACAGCCGTGAACTACCGTACTGTGTCTGCTGCGACTGGATGATAAATGATATAAAAAATATATATATATCACTACTGCAGCCGGACAGGTATATATTATATATTATATAATGACGGACCTGCTGGACACTGTCTGTCAGCAGAATGAGTTTTATTTTTATAGAATAAAAAAAAAAACACACAAGTGAAGTCACACGACGAGTGTTTAACTTTTTCAGGCAATCACAATATAAGTATACTACTAACTATACTGGTGGTCAGTGTGGTCAGGTCACTGGTCAGTCACACTGGCAGTGGCACTCCTGCAGCAAAAGTGTGCACTGTTTAATTTTAATATAATATGTACTCCTGGCTCCTGCTATAACCTATAACTGGCACTGCAGTAGTGCTCCCCAGTCTCCCCCACAATTATAAGCTGTGTGAGCTGAGCAGTCAGACAGATATATAATATATATAGATGATGCAGCACACTGGCCTGAGCCTGAGCAGTGCACACAGATATGGTATGTGACTGACTGAGTCACTGTGTGTATCGCTTTTTTCAGGCAGAGAACGGATATATTAAATAAACTGCACTGTGTGTCTGGTGGTCACTCACTATATAATATATTATGTACTCCTGGCTCCTGCTATAACCTATAACTGGCACTGCAGTAGTGCTCCCCCGTCTCCCCCACAATTATAAGCTGTGTGAGCTGAGCAGTCAGACAGATATATATAATATTATATATAGATAATAGATGATGCAGCACACTGGCCTGAGCCTTAGCAGTGCACACAGATATGGTATGTGACTGACTGAGTCACTGTGTGTATCGCTTTTTTCAGGCAGAGAACGGATATATTAAATAAACTGCACTGTGTGTCTGGTGGTCACTCACTATATAATATATTATGTACTCCTGGCTCCTGCTATAACCTATAACTGGCACTGCAGTAGTGCTCCCCAGTCTCCCCCACAATTATAAGCTGTGTGAGCTGAGCAGTCAGACAGATATATATAATATTATATATAGATAATAGATGATGCAGCACACTGGCCTGAGCCTGAGCAGTGCACACAGATATGGTATGTGACTGAGTCACTGTGTGCTGTGTATCGCTTTTTTCAGGCAGAGAACGGATTATAAAGTAAACTGCACTGTCCTCACTAGTAAACTCTCTCCACTCAGTCTCTACACTTCTACAGTAACAGTACTCCTCCTAGTCAGCTCCAGTAAATCTCTCTCAGTCTCTTATAATCTAAATGGAGAGGACGCCAGCCACGTCCTCTCCCTATCAATCTCAATGCACGTGTGAAAATGGCGGCGACGCGCGGCTCCTTATATAGAATCCGAGTCTCGCGATAGAATCCGAGCCTCGCGAGAATCCGACAGCGTCATGATGACGTTCGGGCGCGCTCGGGTTAACCGAGCAAGGCGGGAAGATCCGAGTCGCTCGGACCCGTGAAAAAAAACATGAAGTTCTGGCGGGTTCGGATTCAGAGAAACCGAACCCGCTCATCTCTACCCAGGACCTCTTATCATTAGTCCTTAGAGCACAGGAGCAGGCTCCTCCAGACCTTCCGGTAGGTCTTTTGTTTGTGCCTCCTAGGTTAAGACAGCGAGTGTTCCTGGAATTCCATGCCAAGAAGTCGGCAGGTCACCCGGGTATTTCCAGAACTCGGGAGTTGCTATCTAGGGCGGTGTGGTGGCCCTCGGTGGCTAAGGATGTGGATCAGTGGGTTCGGGCATGTGACATCTGTGCCCGAAATAAGACTCCTGGAGGGGTTCCTGTTGGCCCATTACATCCACTCTCTATCCCATCTAAGCCATGGACCCACATTTCAATGGATTTTGTGGTGGACTTGCCCAAATCCTCGGGGATGACAGCCATCTGGGTTGTCGTTGACAGGTTTTCGAAGATGGCGCACTTCTTTCCACTGGTTGGGCTGCCATCGGCCAGACGCCTGTCTGAATTATTTATGCTGCATGTTGTGCGTCTCCACGGGTTGCCACTTGATGTGGTCTCTGACCGCGGATCCCAGTTTGTGGCCAAATTCTGGAGGGCATTTTGTTCCGATCTCCAGATTTCTGTCAGCTTGTCGTCAGGCTACCATCCGCAGTCTAATGGGCAGACTGAAAGGGTGAACCAGTCCTTGGAGCAGTTCCTCAGGTGTTATGTCTCCAAGTGTCAGACTGACTGGGTTGCTCATCTGTCCATGGCGGAGTTTGCCTATAACAACGCGGCTCACTCTGCTACAGGGATCTCTCCCTTCCTTTGTGTGTATGGGCATCATCCTAAGGCCAATTCTTTTGACCCCCTGGACTCCACGCCTGGTGGTTCCTCTGTGGTTTCGGTCCTTAGAGGTATTTGGCGGAAAGTGAAGAAAGCCCTTGTGTCTGTGTCATTAGTGACCAAAAGGGTTTTTGATAAGCGGAAAAGACCCTGCAGCTTCAAATTAGGAGACTTCGTCTGGTTGTCTACCAAGAATTTGAAGTTGAGACAGCCATCTCATAAGTTAGGCCCCCGGTTCATCGGCCCTTATAAGATCACCAGGGTTATCAATCCGGTGGCATTTCAGTTAGATCTGCCCCGTTCTTTGGGTATCAATAAAACATTTCATTGTTCCCTTTTAAAACGGGCGATTAGTAATCCTTCTTCCAGTGGAAGACCTTCCCCTCTTCTGATACGTGGCCAGAGGGAGTTTGTTGTTGAAAGGATTCTTGACTCCAAGGTGGTTCGGGGTCGGCTGTCATTTTTGGTGCACTGGAAGGGGTATGGCCCGGAGGAGCGGTCGTGGGTGCGCAGTTGTGATCTTCATGCCCCCAGACTGATACGCTCTTTCTTCTCGCAGTTCCCCGATAAACCCGGTGGTAGGGGTTCTTTGACCCCTCGTCAGAGGGGGGGGTACTGTTAGGGTCTCCTGCCCTGTGCTGCCACGTCGTCATGGCAAACGGGAGACAAGTGCTAGCAGAGTAACCTGAGCGCAGCTGATACTCCGGTTCGGGTCTTTTGCTGTGCAGTGGTTACAGGCTCTGTGCACGGTAGGGGATCCGGTGCTGGTTTTTGTGCTCACAGTCTGTGAGGTCTGAGTGGGGCGTGGACAGCACCTGCTTTATAAGGCCTCTTCTTAGGGTAAGCAGATGCTGCTGAATCTTTGTTGGTTAGTCAGTTCCTGAAAGTTAGCCAGTACTGTGTAGCTTTGTATTTGTTTGTTGCTTACTGCAAATAGGCCTGGGGATTTGGTATTACACTCTGCCAATCCAGACCTAGCAGTAAGACTGGAGTCAGTCGGGTTCTGTTACTACTCTGTGAATTTAGCAAGTTTGCGGCTGTATTCTAAGACTTGCCTGTCTAATCCTGTCTCACTGTGCTAGGTGTCAGGGGTCAGTTTAGTGGCAGTAAGCTGAACCTGTGCACTGCAAGTGAGAATTAGGATTGTGGAGACTCTCCTTGTGTCTATCATTCCATCTCTGACCAAGGAGTTTACTGCCACACCCGTTGGTAACCCTTTAGGGTTTTGCTGTTGCCCTTAGCAACAGCATTTCGGGTTCTCTACGTATTAAAACACAACATCTTGCTTTTCACATCTGAGCATTACTAATACAAGGGAGACACCCAGTTCCTTAGCCTCTGGGCTTCTCTGTTCACTTTGTGTGTATTTTGTTACCCTATCACCTTCTGTGTACGTTATGTCATATTCCCCAGTCTGTCTGTGAGTCCATTTGTTTTGCATAACAGTTCAAACACCAGTACATTCCTGCAGGCACTGGTGTGCATAACAAACAGCTCTTCATTTCTGGCTTTATTTTTATGCTAACAAATGTGTTCTCTGAAAAGTGTCCACAAAGCCAAGTCTCTGATTAACACCTTTGTAGGGATGGTTTTTCACATATTACTAAATTAAACTTGCTTCATTGGAAAGGCAGCAAGATGCATCCTCATTTCAATGTCTACTGAAATAATACAAGTTGACACCAGGAAACATTAACGCCACTGCATCCTTGCTGCTTTCTCATGTGGAAGTCTGTTTAATGTGAAAACAAGGTGATATCTAATTAGCACACAAGTAAGGAATTAAGAAAATCTTTATTTAAGGGTGAAGATGTTTCTCACAAAATCGTTGCCCCAATGCATCATTAAAATTCAAGCTGGAAAGATGATTTTAATATATCACTTGTACATTTTGTATTGCTCTTCTGGTGACAATGTAGTTTGTTTTTGTCAATTACCATTTTAATAATAGGGTAAAGAAAATTAAGTGGATTTTTGAAAGAAAACAATACTGTCAATATACTATTAAAACAAATTAAAATGGTAAAAGTTATTGTACTTTAAGTAAAAATAAAAGAGCCAAAATATCAATCCCAGTTTTGGATTACTTTAATTAACAAAAAAAAATGCATATAGCAGAGGATAGTTTCAATCTGCCTACCTCTGGGTTATGGGCCCAGCATGCTTCCATTGCTGTACTCTGCTGCACATGTAAGTGCAAGAGATCCTGAAGCACTCACTCATCATGGGAAAGTACCAATGTGTTTCTTCGTTGGTTGATGGAAGAAACATCTTACAAAAACTCTCCAGATTATTGACTTTTTAAAGTTTTTCTAGGAAACGTTTTAGATGAATGCTTATAAGCCTTTGTCAGTATTTACTTTTGCAAAGTGTCTCTGTGGCGCAATCAGTTAGTGTGTACGGCTACTAACCAAAAGGTTGGTGGTTCAATCACACCCAGGTACGTAATTGACCTTGTGATCAGATTTTGGTGATATTTAAGTAGACAAGTCAAAATTTCAAACCCCCTCTTATGGTGTAGGGTACCTAGCCTTCTCTGATGTAATCAGAGTTAGATTTGATTCAGTGATTTTCTAAAAACAGCTAGGAAGCACAATTTAGCAGTGGGTTGCAGAGAAAAAGAAATATGCTGGCAAAAAAATCCAATTGAGTGATTAAACAGCTCTTCATTTTCTGGCTTTATTTTTATGCTAACAAATTTGTTCTCTGAAAAGTGTCCACAAAGCCAAGTCTCTGATTAACACCTTTGTAGGGATGGTTTTTCACCTATTACTAAATTAAACTTGCTTCATTGGAAAGGCAGCAAGATGCATCCTCATTTCAATGTCTACTGAAATAATACAGGTTGACACCAGGAAACATTAACGCCACTGCATCCTTGCTGCTTTCTCATGTGGAAGTCTGTTTAATGTGAAAACAAGGTGATATCTAATTAGCACACAGGTAAGGAATTAAGAAAATCTTTATTTAAGGGTGAAGATGTTTCTCACAAAATCGTTGCCCCAATGCATCATTGAAATTCAAGCTGGAAAGATGATTTTAATATATCACTTGTACATTTTGTATTGCTCTTCTGGTGACAATGTAGTTTGTTTTTGTCAATTACCATTTTAATAATAGGGTAAAGAAAATGAAGTGGATTTTTGAAAGAAAACAATACTGTCAATATACTATTAAAACAAATTAAAATGGTAAAAGTTATTGTACTTTAAGTAAAAATAAAAGAGACAAAATATCAATCCCAGTTTTGGATTACTTTAATTAACAAAAAAAATGCATATAGCAGAGGATAGTTTCAATCTGCCTACCTCTGGGTTATGGGCCCAGCATGCTTCCATTGCAGTACTCTGCTGCACATGTAAGTGCAAGAGATCCTGAAGCACTCACTCATCATGGGAAAGTACCAATGTGTTTCTTCGTTGGTTGATGGAAGAAACATCTTACAAAAACTCTCCAGATTATTGACTTTTTTAAGTTTTTCTAGGAAACGTTTTAGATGAATGCTTATTAGCATTTGTCAGTATGTACTTTTGCAAAGTGTCTCTGTGGCGCAATCAGTTAGTGTGTACGGCTATTAACCGAAAGGTTGGTGGTTCAATCCCACCCAGGGACGTAATTGACATTGTTATCAGATTTTGGTGATCTTTAAGTAGACAAGTCAAATTTCATACCCCCTGTTATTGTGTAGGGTACCTGGCCTTCTCTGATGTAATCAGAGTTAGATTTGATTCAGTGATTTTATAAAAACATCTAGGAAGCACAATTTAGCAGTGGGTTGCAGAGAAAAAGAAATATGCTGGCAAAAAAATCAAATTGCGTGATTAAACAGCTCTTCATTTTCTGGCTTTATTTTTATGCTAACAAATTTGTTCTCTGAAAAGTGTTCACAAAGCCAAGTCTCTGATTAACACCTTTGTAGGGATGGTTTTTCACCTATTACTAAATTAAACTTGCTTCATTGGAAAGGCAGCAAGATGCATCCTCATTTCAATGTCTACTGAAATAATACAGGTTGACACCAGGAAACATTAACGCCACTGCATCCTTGCTGCTTTCTCATGTGGAAGTCTGTTTAATGTGAAAACAAGGTGATATCTAATTAGCACACAGGTAAGGAATTAAGAAAATCTTTATTTAAGGGTGAATATGTTTCTCACAAAATCGTTGCCCCAATGCATCATTGAAATTCAAGCTGGAAAGATGATTTTAATATATCACTTGTACATTTTGTATTGCTCTTCTGGTGACAATGTAGTTTGTTTTTGTCAATTATCATTTTAATAATAGGGTAAAGAAAATTAAGTGGATTTTTGAAAGAAAACTATACTGTCAATATACTATTAAAACAAATTAAAATGGTAAAAGTTATTGTACTTTAAGTAAAAATAAAAGAGCCAAAATATCAATCCCAGTTTTGGATTACTTTAATTAACAAACAAAAAAATGCATATAGCAGAGGATAGTTTCAATCTGCCTACCTCTGGGTTATGGGCCCAGCATGCTTCCATTGCTGTACTCTGCTGCACATGTAAGTGCAAGAGATCCTGAAGCACTCACTCATCATGGGAAAGTACCAATGTGTTTATTCATTGGTTGATGGAAGAAACATCTTACAAAAACTCTGCAGATTATTGATTTTTTAATGTTTTTCTAGGAAACGTTCTAGATGTATGCTTATTAGCCTTTGTCAGTATGTACTGTTTGCAAAGTGTCTCTGTGGTGCAATCGGTTATTGTGTTCGGCTATTAACCAAAAGGTTGGTGGTTCAATCCCACCCAGGGACGTAATTGACCTTGTGATCAGATTTTGGTGATATTTAAGTAGACAAGTCAAAATTTCAAACCCCCTTTTATTGTGTAGGGTACCTGGCCTTCTCTGATGTAATCAGAGTTAGATTTGATTCAGTGATTTTATAAAAAAACAGCTAGGAAGCACAATTTAGCAGTGGGTTGCAGAGAAAAAAAATATGCTGGCAGAAAAATCCAATTGAGTGATTAAACAGCTCTTCATTTTCTGGCTTTATTTTTATGCTAACAAATTTGTTCTCTGAAAAGTGTCCACAAAGCCAAGTCTCTGATTAACACCTTTGTAAGGATGGTTTTTCACCTATTACTAAATTAAACTTGCTTCATTGGAAAGGCAGCAAGATGCATCCTCATTTCAATGTCTACTGAAATAATACAAGTTGACACTAGGAAACATTAACGCCACTGCATCCTTGCTGCTTTCTCATGTGGAAGTCTGTTTAATGTGAAAACAAGGTGATATCTAATTAGCACACAGGTAAGGAATTAAGAAAATCTTTATTTAAGGGTGAAGATGTTTCTCACAAAATTGTTTACCCAATGCATCATTGAAATTCAAGCTGGAAAGATGATTTTAATATATCAATTGTACATTTTGTATTGCTCTTCTGGTGACAATGTAGTTTTTTTTTGTCAATTACCATTTTAATAATAGGGTAAAGAAAATGAAGTGGATTTTTGAAAGAAAACAATACTGTCAATATACTATTAAAACAAATTAAAATGGTAAAAGTTATTGTACTTTAAGTAAAAATAAAAGAGCCAAAATATCAATCTCAGTTTTGGATTACTTTAATTAACAAAAAAAAATGCATATAGCAGAGGATAGTTTCAATCTGCCTACCTCTGGGTTATGGGCCCAGCATGCTTCCATTGCAGTACTCTGCTGCACATGTAAGTGCAAGAGATCCTGAAGCACTCACTCATCATGGGAAAGTACCAATGTGTTTATTCGTTGGTTGATGGAAGAAACATCTTACAAAAACTCTCCAGATTATTGATTTTTTAATGTTTTTCTAGGAAACGTTCTAGATGTATGCTTATTAGCCTTTGTCAGTATGTAGTTTTTGCAAAGTGTCTCTGTGGCGCAATCGGTTAGTGTGTTTGGCTATTAACCAAAAGGTTGGTGGTTCAATCCCACCCAGGGACGTAATTAACCTTGTGATCAGATTTTGGTGATATTTAAGTAGACAAGTCAAAATTTCAAACCTCCTCTTATGGTGTAGGGTACATGGCCTTCTCTGATGTAATCAGAGTTAGATTTGATTCAGTGATTTTATAAAAACAGCTAGGAAGCACAATTTAGCAGTGGGTTGCAGAGAAAAAAAATATGCTGGCAGAAAAATCCAATCGAGTGATTAAACAGCTCTTCATTTTCTGGCTTTATTTTTATGCTAACAAATTTGTTCTCTGAAAAGTGTCCACAAAGCCAAGTCTCTGATTAACACCTTTGTAAGGATGGTTTTTCACCTATTACTAAATTAAACTTGCTTCATTGGAAAGGCAGCAAGATGCATCCTCATTTTAATGTCTACTGAAATAATACAAGTTGACACCAGGAAACATTAACGCCACTGCATCCTTGCTGCTTTCTCATGTGGAAGTCTGTTTAATGTGAAAACAAGGTGATATCTAATTAGCACACAGGTAAGGAATTAAGAAAATCTTTATTTAAGGGTGAAGATGTTTCTCACAAAATTGTTGACCCACTGCATCATTGAAATTCAAGCTGGAAAGATGATTTTAATATATCACTTGTACATTTTGTATTGCTCTTCTGGTGACAATGTAGTTTGTTTTTGTCAATTACCATTTTAATAATAGGGTAAAGAAAATGAAGTGGATTTTTGAAAGAAAACAATACTGTCAATATACTATTAAAACAAATTAAAATGGTAAAAGTTATTGTACTTTAAGTAAAAATAAAAGAGACAAAATATCAATCCCAGTTTTGGATTACTTTAATTAACAAAAAAAAATGCATATAGCAGAGGATAGTTTCAATCTGCCTACCTCTGGGTTATGGGCCCAGCATGCTTCCATTGCAGTACTCTGCTGCACATGTAAGTTCAAGAGATCCTGAAGCACTCACTCATCATGGGAAAGTACCAATGTGTTTCTTCGTTGGTTGATGGAAGAAACATCTTACAAAAACTCTCCAGATTATTGACTTTTTAAAGCAGGGCTGGCCAAACCAGTCCTCGAGATCAACTAACAGTTCACATTTTCTAGACTACCTAGCTGGTGCACAGGTGTAGTCATTACTAATTAAGATGTGCTGCATTCATTCCTAACTGACCATTCTACAGATCTCCAGGAGGCCTGGAAAACATGAACTGTTGGTAGATCTCGAGGACCGGTTTGGCCAGCCCTGTTTTAAAGTTTTTCTAGGAAACGTTTTAGATGAATGCTTATTAGCCTTTGTCAGTATGGACTTTTGCAAAGTGTCTCTGTGGCGCAATCAGTTAGTATGTACGGCTATTAACCAAAAGGTTGGTGGTTAAATCCCACCCAGGGACCTAAATGACCTTGTTATCAGATTTTGGTGATCTTTAAGTAGACAAGTCAAAATTTCAAACCCCCTGTTATGGTGTAGGGTACCTGGCCTTCTCTGATGTAATCAGAGTTAGATTTGATTCAGTGATTTTATAAAAACAGCTAGGAAGCGCAATTTAGCAGTGGGTTGCAGAGAAAAAAAATATGCTGGCAGAAAAATCCAATTGAGTGATTAAACAGCTCTTTATTTTCTGGCTTTATTTTTATGCTAACAAATTTGTTCTCTGAAAAGTGTCCACAAAGCCAAGTCTCTGATTAACACCTTTGTAGGGATGGTTTTTCACCTATTACTAAATTAAACTTGCTTCATTGGAAAGGCAGCAAGATGCATCCTCATTTCAATGTCTACTGAAATAATACAGGTTGACACCAGGAAACATTAACGCCACTGCATCCTTGCTGCTTTCTCATGTGGAAGTCTGTTTAATGTGAAAACAAGGTGATATCTAATTAGCACACAGGTAAGGAATTAAGAAAATCTTTAAGGGTGAAGATGTTTCTCACAAAATCGTTGCCCCAATGCATCATTGAAATTCAAGCTGGAAAGATGATTTTAATATATCACTTGTACATTTTGTATTGCTCTTCTGGTGACAATGTAGTTTGTTTTTGTCAATTACCATTTTAATAATAGGGTAAAGAAAATGAAGTGGATTTTTGAAAGAAAACAATACTGTCAATATACTATCAAAACAAATTAAAATGGTAAAAGTTATTGTACTTTAAGTAAAAATAAAAGAGACAAAATATCAATCCCAGTTTTGGATTACTTTAATTAACAAAAAAAATGCATATAGCAGAGGATAGTTTCAATCTGCCTGCCTCTGGGTTATGGGCCCAGCATGCTTCCATTGCAGTACTCTGCTGCACATGTAAGTGCAAGAGATCCTGAAGCACAAACTCATCATGGGAAAATACCAATGTGTTTCTTCGTTGGTTGATGGAAGAAACATCTTACAAAAACTCTCCAGATTATTGACTTTTTAAAGTTTTTCTAGGAAACGTTTTAGATGAATGCTTATTAGCCTTTGTCAGTATGGACTTTTGCAAAGTGTCTATGTGGTGCAGTCAGTTAGTATGTACGGCTATTAACCAAAAGGTTGGTGGTTCAATCCCATCCAGGGACCTAATTGACCTTGTTATCAGATTTTGGTGATCTTTTAGTAGACAAGTCAAAATTTCAAACCCCCTGTTATGGTGTAGGGTACCTGGCCTTCTCTGATGTAATCAGAGTTAGATTTGATTCAGTGATTTTATAAAAACAGCTAGGAAGCACAATTTAGCAGTGGGTTGCAGAGAAAAAAAATATGCTGGCAGAAAAATCAAATTGAGTGATTAAACAGCTCTTTATTTTCTGGCTTTATTTTTATGCTAACAAATTTGTTCTCTGAAAAGTGTCCACAAAGCCAAGTCTCTGATTAACACCTTTGTAAGGATGGTTTTTCACCTATTACTAAATTAAACTTGCTTCATCGGAAAGGCAGCAAGATGCATCCTCATTTCAATGTCTACTGAAATAATACAGGTTGACACCAGGAAACATTAACGCCACTGCATCCTTGCTGCTTTCTCATGTGGAAGTCTGTTTAATGTGAAAACAAGGTGATATCTAATTAGCACACAGATAAGGAATTAAGAAAATCTTTATTTAAGGGTGAAGATGTTTCTCACAAAATCGTTGCCCCAATGCATCATTGAAATTCAAGCTGGAAAGATGATTTTAATATATCACTTGTACATTTTGTATTGCTCTTCTGGTGACAATGTAGTTTGTTTTTGTCAATTACCATTTTAATAATAGGGTAAAGAAAATTAAGTGGATTTTTGAAAGAAAACAATACTGTCAATATACTATTAAAACAAATTAAAATGGTAAAAGTTATTGTACTTTAAGTAAAAATAAAAGAGCCAAAATATCAATCCCAGTTTTGGATTACTTTAATTAACAAACAAAAAAATGCATATAGCAGAGGATAGTTTCAATCTGCCTACCTCTGGGTTATGGGCCCAGCATGCTTCCATTGCTGTACTCTGCTGCACATGTAAGTGCAAGAGATCCTGAAGCACTCACTCATCATGGGAAAGTACCAATGTGTTTCTTCGTTGGTTGATAGAAGAAACATCTTACAAAAACTCTCCAGATTATTGACTTTTTTAAGTTTTTCTAGGAAACGTTTTAGATGAATGCTTATTAGCCTTTGTCAGTATGGACTTTTGCAAAGTGTCTCTGTGGCGCAATCAGTTAGTACGTATGGCTATTAACCATAAGGTTGGTGGTTCAATCCCACCTAGGGACCTAATTGATCTTGTTATCAGATTTTGGTGATCTTTAAGTAGACAAGTCAAAATTTCAAACCCCCTGTTATGGTGTAGGGTACCTGGCCTTCTCTGATGTAATCAGAGTTAGATTTGATTCAGTGATTTTATAAAATCAGCTAGGAAGCACAATTTAGCAGTGGGTTGCAGAGAAAAAAAATATGCTGGCAGAAAAATCCAATTGAGTGATTAAACAGCTCTTCATTTTCTGGTTTTATTTTTATGCTAACAAATTTGTTCTCTGAAAAGTGTCCACAAAGCCAAGTCTCTGATTAACACCTTTGTAAGGATGGTTTTTCACCTATTACTAAATTAAACTTGCTTCATTGGAAAGGCAGCAAGATGCATCCTCATTTCAATGTCTACTGAAATAATACAAGTTGACACCAGGAAACATTAACGCCACTGCATCTGTTAGGTTCCTGGTGCTCAGAACAAGGGAGATGTTATGAAGCGAGTCCAGAGCACCAGGACGGAATGCTGGGAAAGGGGAATGGAAAGGGAATAGCCCCTGGCGCCCTATCTCCGTTGTCTCACCCGTGCTGTCAGTACACTCTTGCGAGACTATGGTTGCTTGAGCCCATGGCAGCCGCGTTTGAAGGGCGGATTACGTCTGCCCAACTTCGATGCCCCCTCAGGTCTTAATGAGAGACAAAGAGTGAACCGAGACAGGGTGATAACAAGGGGCCCTCTGACTAAACAACAAGGCCAGGGGCTACTAACAAACCTAAAGCCAAAGTATGTGCGGCTTGCCGCCAAAGGAAAAGAACAACAAAGGAAATGCTGACCACACGCCGACAATACTTTTGTGTACCGGCGGTGACAGCATAAGCAGAACCCTCTGCAAAACACCAGTGACAGAAATGATAAGGGAATACAGCGGCCTAAGCCAACGGACGCGGCCGTGCCGCTACTCACGGAACCGGTACGAATACTGGCAAACGGACAGGAACTCCCAATGCTGCTGACACAGACTCTCAGAACTGGAGGACAGGCAGAATCCCAAACGACAGACCGGTGGACACCAAGAAGCCAGAAACTTGCACAGGCAAAGGTACTGGACAGGAACGCCTCACGGCAGGACACGGGATCAGACATAGGAATCGACACAGGGACTGACACAGGAATCGACACAGGAAGCTCAGGAACTAGCAGGAACCAAGCTCAGACCTCAAGCAGACTGAAAACCCAGGAATATCACCAGCATCTGTGAATTGCAAACAGCCAGCATATAACAGAGAGGCCTAATTAATAATCCCATGCAGCTGCCTTGTTGCAAGATTACAAACTGACCAGATGCAATTAGCAGCCAGGTGAGGCTGAACACAAGGGAACAAGCTGCAATTACACAGACTCACCAGCGGCAGCAGACAAGAGTATTCTAAAACAGAGCAACAGGAAATCCTGGCATGCAAGACAACTTTATAAACATAAAATAGGAATGAACCACTACCTGTGGTTCATAACAGTATCCCTTCCTTAAGGGTGAGCTCCGAGCACCCCATGACACCCACGGGGAACATAAACAGAAGTATAACATGAAATACAGAACAAAACTGCAAAACAGGAATGAGCCACAGCCGTGGCTCATAACATTACCCCCCCCTTGAGGAGGGGTCAAAAGACCCCAAAATTCAGACTATCCAGAACAAGGGATACAAAAAAAAAACCTGACACACTGGTCTAACAGACAAGAAAACAAAAACAAGCTGTAGCAACAACTTGTAACAGTGCCCTCCCCTTGATGGTGGCCACTGGACACAAGACAAGGGGAAAAAAACAAAAAAAACTCTCTTTTTTTATCAAGGCAAGAGTCAAAAATTATTTCTTTTTCTTCTTCTTCTTTTTACAAAGCTCTTTAGGTCTGACCAAGGTAATTCCCCACACATTGTCTGAACTGATGGTACCACCCAGCAAGGCTGCGTTCAAATCAGAGACAGGTATCTTACCCTTGGGAGCTGAACTTTCTGGTAAAGTACTATTATTAGAAGAAGAAGTCAGAAAAGCACATCCTGCAGTCAAAACAACGGGCTGAGACTCTTGTGCTGAGTTTACAGTATTTGGTGGACTCTCAGTATATAAGACGGGTGACCTAGAGGAACCTGAACCAATTTCTTTGGAACCATATCTTTTAATAATTGCATCACTGAATGCTAGGGGATCCTGAAGAATGGGATCTTCAGCTTTCATTAGGCTGGTCGCCCACTCAAAAGGCTCTCCTCTAAAAGAATAAATCAGATAAAGCACAATGTTCTCTGAAGTGATGCCCAGAAATGGTCTAGACAACATAATAATGTAATAGTGTTTGTAAAGTGTCAAAAATTGGGCTAAGTCCCCATCAAAGATTATGGATGTTGAGATATCAGAGTCAGGATCTGTTTCCTTCTCATCTGACTGACTGGAGTGCTTTGCTAGGACCTGGTCACTATTGACCTTACTCGAGGCTGATACTCTCTGAACCCCACCCGGGGCAGTGACTTTCTGAACCCCACCCGGGGCAGTGACTTTCTGAACCCCACCCGGGGCAGAGACTTCCGGGAACCCCGCCGGGGCAGTGGCCTCCGGGAACCCTGCTGGGGCAGTGGCCTCCGGGAACCCCGCTGGGGCAGTGGCCTCCGGGAACCCCGCTGGGGCAGTGGCCTCCGGGAACCCCGCTGGGGCAGTGGCCTCCGGGAACCCCGCTGGGGCCAGCACCTCGGATTCTTTTACTGGGACCGGGCCGTTGGCCTCCCTGACTGGGATCGGGCCATCGGCCTCCCTCTCTGAGTCGATAATTATCGAAAGTTCTCCCGGGACTATGACTTCCGGGACTTTTGCTGAAGCAATAACGTTCAGATCCTCCACTAATGCTATGCTTCTTAAGTTCTTTCCTGGGGAAGTGACTTCTAGACCCTTCTTTGGGGCTGCGTCTCTCGAGACCCCACTTGGGGATATTACTTCAAAGATCCCTTCTGGGGTTTTGCTTCTCGAGTTCCCTTCAAGAACTATGGTTTTAGAGACCCTTTCTTGGGTTGCGCTTTTCAAGTCCCTACCTGGGGTGACAGCTTCTGAGACCCCTTCCGGTATGGACACCTGAACTATAATATTTGATGTCCCTCTATAAGCTAGGGCATCGGGTACCGCTCCAGCACTCTGGGCATCGGGTACCGCTCCAGCACTCTGGGCATCGGGTACCGCTCCAGCACTCTGGGCATCGGGTACCGCTCCAGCACTCTGGGCATCGGGTACCGCTCCAGCACTCTGGGCATCGGGTACCGCTCCAGCACTCTGGGCATCAGGTACCGCTCCAGCACTCTGGGCTACGGGCACCACTCCAGGACCCTGGGCTATGGGCACCACTCCAGGACCCTGGGCTACGGGCACCACTCCAGGACCCTGGGCTACGGGCACCACTCCAGGACCCTGGGCTACGGGCACCACTCCAGGACCCTGGGCTACGGGCACCACTCCAGGACCCTGGGCTACGGGCACCACTCCAGGGGCTTGCAACTCCACTTCCACAGGAACCTCAAGAGAGGAGAAAAACATTCTTTTTTGATTCCTGAATCTATAATGGGGCTCCCTTGCCCAAGGACCCCAATTATAGGACAGAGAGCTTTTAGTGTGGGTTGTGTGACAAGTACCTCTGCCACAGTAGAGACAGGAGTAGGTCTTGTATCCTGACTCAACTTGGCCAGGGGGCAAGACTCGTCACCACACTTTGGCTTGCGCAACTCACAGGTCTGCAGATAGTGGCCTAAACCCCCACAATATAGGCATAAGTTTAAGTTTCTGCGACGCAGACGCTCCTCTTCTGAGAGCCTGGGCCGCAGAAAACTTTTAAACCTTTTCTCTTCAATTAAACCAGAGGATTCTCTTGTCACCATACTGTGAACAAGAGTCTCTTTAGAGATAGATGTACTCTCAACGACTTCTGGCAAAATGAGCAAGATTTCAGTCAGAAGGTTTTGCAGTTGCTTTAGGGATTGCTGCAAAACTTCTAGTCGCTCTGGTCTCAAAGCACTGAATACAGAGTTCAGGGCTGCGAGAGATGCCTGCAGGGCTTGCATAGTAGACATAGGAGGATTTAAAACTAGACAGGACAAGACAAGGCAAGGCAAGGCAAGACTAAATTTTGCTAAACAAAACAAGACTTTTTTTTTTTTTTCCACCGGTCTGGATTCTAAACACCGCGGACTGGATTCTAAACACCGGACTGGATTCTAAACACCGGACTGGATTCTAAACACCGCGGACTGGATTCTAAACACCGGACTGGATTCTAAACACCGCGGACTGGATTCTAAACACCGGACTGGATTCTAAACACCGGACTGGATTCTAAACACCGGACTGGATTCTAAACAAGACTGGATTCTAGACAAGACTGGATTCTAGACAAAACTGGATTCTAACACCGGACTGGATTCTAACACCGGACTGGATTCTAACACCGGACTGGATTCTAGACTAGACACTGGACTGGGCCAAAAAAGAAAAAAAGTTTTATTTCTTTTTTGTGGTATGGCTGGTGATAATGTTAGGTTCCTGGTGCTCAGAACAAGGGAGATGTTATGAAGCGAGTCCAGAGCACCAGGACGGAATGCTGGGAAAGGGGAATGGAAAGGGAATAGCCCCTGGCGCCCTATCTCCGTTGTCTCACCCGTGCTGTCAGTACACTCTTGCGAGACTATGGTTGCTTGAGCCCATGGCAGCCGCGTTTGAAGGGCGGATTACGTCTGCCCAACTTCGATGCCCCCTCAGGTCTTAATGAGAGACAAAGAGTGAACCGAGACAGGGTGATAACAAGGGGCCCTCTGACTAAACAACAAGGCCAGGGGCTACTAACAAACCTAAAGCCAAAGTATGTGCGGCTTGCCGCCAAAGGAAAAGAACAACAAAGGAAATGCTGACCACACGCCGACAATACTTTTGTGTACCGGCGGTGACAGCATAAGCAGAACCCTCTGCAAAACACCAGTGACAGAAATGATAAGGGAATACAGCGGCCTAAGCCAACGGACGCGGCCGTGCCGCTACTCACGGAACCGGTACGAATACTGGCAAACGGACAGGAACTCCCAATGCTGCTGACACAGACTCTCAGAACTGGAGGACAGGCAGAATCCCAAACGACAGACCGGTGGACACCAAGAAGCCAGAAACTTGCACAGGCAAAGGTACTGGACAGGAACGCCTCACGGCAGGACACGGGATCAGACATAGGAATCGACACAGGGACTGACACAGGAATCGACACAGGAAGCTCAGGAACTAGCAGGAACCAAGCTCAGACCTCAAGCAGACTGAAAACCCAGGAATATCACCAGCATCTGTGAATTGCAAACAGCCAGCATATAACAGAGAGGCCTAATTAATAATCCCATGCAGCTGCCTTGTTGCAAGATTACAAACTGACCAGATGCAATTAGCAGCCAGGTGAGGCTGAACACAAGGGAACAAGCTGCAATTACACAGACTCACCAGCGGCAGCAGACAAGAGTATTCTAAGACAGAGCAACAGGAAATCCTGGCATGCAAGACAACTTTATAAACATAAAATAGGAATGAACCACTACCTGTGGTTCATAACAGTATCCCTTCCTTAAGGGTGAGCTCCGAGCACCCCATGACACCCACGGGGAACATAAACAGAAGTATAACATGAAATACAGAACAAAACTGCAAAACAGGAATGAGCCACAGCCGTGGCTCATAACATTACCCCCCCCTTGAGGAGGGGTCAAAAGACCCCAAAATTCAGACTATCCAGAACAAGGGATACAAAAAAAAAACCTGACACACTGGTCTAACAGACAAGAAAACAAAAACAAGCTGTAGCAACAACTTGTAACAGTGCCCTCCCCTTGATGGTGGCCACTGGACACAAGACAAGGGGAAAAAAACAAAAAAAACTTTCTTTTTTATCAAGGCAAGAGTCAAAAATTATTTCTTTTTCTTCTTCTTCTTTTTACAAAGCTCTTTAGGTCTGACCAAGGTAATTCCCCACACATTGTCTGAACTGATGGTACCACCCAGCAAGGCTGCGTTCAAATCAGAGACAGGTATCTTA
This sequence comes from Pseudophryne corroboree, assembly GCF_028390025.1. Taxonomy (NCBI): domain Eukaryota; kingdom Metazoa; phylum Chordata; class Amphibia; order Anura; family Myobatrachidae; genus Pseudophryne; species Pseudophryne corroboree. The sequence continues at coordinate 394,169,572 of NC_086448.1, forward strand.
CCCTTGGGAGCTGAACTTTCTGGTAAAGTACTATTATTAGAAGAAGAAGTCAGAAAAGCACATCCTGCAGTCAAAACAACGGGCTGAGACTCTTGTGCTGAGTTTACAGTATTTGGTGGACTCTCAGTATATAAGACGGGTGACCTAGAGGAACCTGAACCAATTTCTTTGGAACCATATCTTTTAATAATTGCATCACTGAATGCTAGGGGATCCTGAAGAATGGGATCTTCAGCTTTCATTAGGCTGGTCGCCCACTCAAAAGGCTCTCCTCTAAAAGAATAAATCAGATAAAGCACAATGTTCTCTGAAGTGATGCCCAGAAATGGTCTAGACAACATAATAATGTAATAGTGTTTGTAAAGTGTCAAAAATTGGGCTAAGTCCCCATCAAAGATTATGGATGTTGAGATATCAGAGTCAGGATCTGTTTCCTTCTCATCTGACTGACTGGAGTGCTTTGCTAGGACCTGGTCACTATTGACCTTACTCGAGGCTGATACTCTCTGAACCCCACCCGGGGCAGTGACTTTCTGAACCCCACCCGGGGCAGTGACTTTCTGAACCCCACCCGGGGCAGAGACTTCCGGGAACCCCGCCGGGGCAGTGGCCTCCGGGAACCCTGCTGGGGCAGTGGCCTCCGGGAACCCCGCTGGGGCAGTGGCCTCCGGGAACCCCGCTGGGGCAGTGGCCTCCGGGAACCCCGCTGGGGCAGTGGCCTCCGGGAACCCCGCTGGGGCCAGCACCTCGGATTCTTTTACTGGGACCGGGCCGTTGGCCTCCCTGACTGGGATCGGGCCATCGGCCTCCCTCTCTGAGTCGATAATTATCGAAAGTTCTCCCGGGACTATGACTTCCGGGACTTTTGCTGAAGCAATAACGTTCAGATCCTCCACTAATGCTATGCTTCTTAAGTTCTTTCCTGGGGAAGTGACTTCTAGACCCTTCTTTGGGGCTGCGTCTCTCGAGACCCCACTTGGGGATATTACTTCAAAGATCCCTTCTGGGGTTTTGCTTCTCGAGTTCCCTTCAAGAACTATGGTTTTAGAGACCCTTTCTTGGGTTGCGCTTTTCAAGTCCCTACCTGGGGTGACAGCTTCTGAGACCCCTTCCGGTATGGACACCTGAACTATAATATTTGATGTCCCTCTATAAGCTAGGGCATCGGGTACCGCTCCAGCACTCTGGGCATCGGGTACCGCTCCAGCACTCTGGGCATCGGGTACCGCTCCAGCACTCTGGGCATCGGGTACCGCTCCAGCACTCTGGGCATCGGGTACCGCTCCAGCACTCTGGGCATCGGGTACCGCTCCAGCACTCTGGGCTACGGGCACCACTCCAGGACCCTGGGCTACGGGCACCACTCCAGGACCCTGGGCTACGGGCACCACTCCAGGACCCTGGGCTACGGGCACCACTCCAGGACCCTGGGCTACGGGCACCACTCCAGGACCCTGGGCTACGGGCACCACTCCAGGACCCTGGGCTACGGGCACCACTCCAGGGGCTTGCAACTCCACTTCCACAGGAACCTCAAGAGAGGAGAAAAACATTCTTTTTTGATTCCTGAATCTATAATGGGGCTCCCTTGCCCAAGGACCCCAATTATAGGACAGAGAGCTTTTAGTGTGGGTTGTGTGACAAGTACCTCTGCCACAGTAGAGACAGGAGTAGGTCTTGTATCCTGACTCAACTTGGCCAGGGGGCAAGACTCGTCACCACACTTTGGCTTGCGCAACTCACAGGTCTGCAGATAGTGGCCTAAACCCCCACAATATAGGCATAAGTTTAAGTTTCTGCGACGCAGACGCTCCTCTTCTGAGAGCCTGGGCCGCAGAAAACTTTTAAACCTTTTCTCTTCAATTAAACCAGAGGATTCTCTTGTCACCATACTGTGAACAAGAGTCTCTTTAGAGATAGATGTACTCTCAACGACTTCTGGCAAAATGAGCAAGATTTCAGTCAGAAGGTTTTGCAGTTGCTTTAGGGATTGCTGCAAAACTTCTAGTCGCTCTGGTCTCAAAGCACTGAATACAGAGTTCAGGGCTGCGAGAGATGCCTGCAGGGCTTGCATAGTAGACATAGGAGGATTTAAAGCTAGACAGGACAAGACAAGGCAAGGCAAGGCAAGACTAAATTTTGCTAAACAAAACAAGACTTTTTTTTTTTTTTCCACCGGTCTGGATTCTAAACACCGCGGACTGGATTCTAAACACCGGACTGGATTCTAAACACCGGACTGGATTCTAAACACCGCGGACTGGATTCTAAACACCGGACTGGATTCTAAACACCGCGGACTGGATTCTAAACACCGGACTGGATTCTAAACACCGGACTGGATTCTAAACACCGGACTGGATTCTAAACAAGACTGGATTCTAGACAAGACTGGATTCTAGACAAAACTGGATTCTAACACCGGACTGGATTCTAACACCGGACTGGATTCTAACACCGGACTGGATTCTAGACTAGACACTGGACTGGGCCAAAAAAGAAAAAAAGTTTTATTTCTTTTTTGTGGTATGGCTGGTGATAATGTTAGGTTCCTGGTGCTCAGAACAAGGGAGATGTTATGAAGCGAGTCCAGAGCACCAGGACGGAATGCTGGGAAAGGGGAATGGAAAGGGAATAGCCCCTGGCGCCCTATCTCCGTTGTCTCACCCGTGCTGTCAGTACACTCTTGCGAGACTATGGTTGCTTGAGCCCATGGCAGCCGCGTTTGAAGGGCGGATTACGTCTGCCCAACTTCGATGCCCCCTCAGGTCTTAATGAGAGACAAAGAGTGAACCGAGACAGGGTGATAACAAGGGGCCCTCTGACTAAACAACAAGGCCAGGGGCTACTAACAAACCTAAAGCCAAAGTATGTGCGGCTTGCCGCCAAAGGAAAAGAACAACAAAGGAAATGCTGACCACACGCCGACAATACTTTTGTGTACCGGCGGTGACAGCATAAGCAGAACCCTCTGCAAAACACCAGTGACAGAAATGATAAGGGAATACAGCGGCCTAAGCCAACGGACGCGGCCGTGCCGCTACTCACGGAACCGGTACGAATACTGGCAAACGGACAGGAACTCCCAATGCTGCTGACACAGACTCTCAGAACTGGAGGACAGGCAGAATCCCAAACGACAGACCGGTGGACACCAAGAAGCCAGAAACTTGCACAGGCAAAGGTACTGGACCTCAGGACAGGAACGCCTCACGGCAGGACACGGGATCAGACATAGGAATCGACACAGGGACTGACACAGGAATCGACACAGGAAGCTCAGGAACTAGCAGGAACCAAGCTCAGACCTCAAGCAGACTGAAAACCCAGGAATATCACCAGCATCTGTGAATTGCAAACAGCCAGCATATAACAGAGAGGCCTAATTAATAATCCCATGCAGCTGCCTTGTTGCAAGATTCCAAACTGACCAGATGCAATTAGCAGCCAGTTGAGGCTGAACACAAGGGAACAAGCTGCAATTACACAGACTCACCAGCGGCAGCAGACAAGAGTATTCTAAAACAGAGCAACAGGAAATCCTGGCATGCAAGACAACTTTATAAACATAAAATAGGAATGAACCACTACCTGTGGTTCATAACAGTATCCCTTCCTTAAGGGTGAGCTCCGAGCACCCCATGACACCCACGGGGAACATAAACAGAAGTATAACATGAAATACAGAACAAAACTGCAAAACAGGAATGAGCCACAGCCGTGGCTCATAACAGCATCCTTGCTGCTTTCTCATGTGGAAGTCTGTTTAATGTGAAAACAAGGTGATATCTAATTAGCACACAGGTAAGGAATTAAGAAAATCTTTATTTAAGGGTGAAGATGTTTCTCACAAAATCGTTGCCCCAATGCATCATTGAAATTCAAGCTGGAAAGATGATTTTAATATATCACTTGTACATTTTGTATTGCTCTTCTGGTGACAATGTAGTTTGTTTTTGTCAATTACCATTTTAATAATAGGGTAAAGAAAATTAAGTGGATTTTTGAAAGAAAACAATACTGTCAATATACTATTAAAACAAATTAAAATGGTAAAAGTTATTGTACTTTAAGTAAAAATAAAAGAGACAGAATATCAATCCCAGTTTTGGATTACTTTAATTAACAAAAAAAAATGCATATAGCAGAGGATAGTTTCAATCTGCCTACTTCTGGGTTATGGGCCCAGCATGCTTCCATTGCAGTACTCTGCTGCACATGTAAGTTCAAGAGATCCTGAAGCACTCACTCATCATGGGAAAGTACCAATGTGTTTCTTCGTTGGTTGATGGAAGAAACATCTTACAAAAACTCTCCAGATTATTGACTTTTTTAAGTTTTTCGAGGAAACGTTTTAGATGAATGCTTATTAGCATTTGTCAGTATGCACTTTTGCAAAGTGTTTCTGTGGCGCAATCAGTTAGTGTGTACGGCTATTAACCAAAAGTTTGGTGGTTCAATCCCACCCAGGGACGTAATTGACCTTGTTATCAGATTTTGGTGATCTTTAAGTAGACAAGTCAAATTTCATACCCCCTGTTATGGTGTAGGGTACCTGGCCTTCTCTGATGTAATCAGAGTTAGATTTGATTCAGTGATTTTATAAAAACATCTAGGAAGCACAATTTAGCAGTGGGTTGCAGAGAAAAAGAAATATGCTGGCAAAAAAATCAAATTGCGTGATTAAACAGCTCTTCATTTTCTGGCTTTATTTTTATGCTAACAAATTTGTTCTCTGAAAAGTGTCCACAAAGCCAAGTCTCTGATTAACACCTTTGTAGGGATGGTTTTTCACCTATTACTAAATTAAACTTGCTTCATTGGAAAGGCAGCAAGATGTATCTTCATTTCAATGTCTACTGAAATAATACAGGTTGACACCAGGAAACATTAACGCCACTGCATCCTTGCTGCTTTCTCATGTGGAAGTCTGTTTAATGTGAAAACAAGGTGATATCTAATTAGCACACAGGTAAGGAATTAAGAAAATCTTTATTTAAGGGTGAAGATGTTTCTCACAAAATTGTTGACCCAATGCATCATTGAAATTCAAGCTGGAAAGATGATTTTAATATATCACTTGTACATTTTGTATTGCTCTTCTGGTGACAATGTAGTTTGTTTTTGTCAATTACCATTTTAATAATAGGGTAAAGAAAATGAAGTGGATTTTTGAAAGAAAACAATACTGTCAATATACTATTAAAACAAATTAAAATGGTAAAAGTTATTGTACTTTAAGTAAAAATAAAAGAGACAAAATATCAATCCCAGTTTTGGATTACTTTAATTAACAAAAAAAAATGCATATAGCAGAGGATAGTTTCAATCTGCCTGCCTCTGGGTTATGGGCCCAGCATGCTTCCATTGCAGTACTCTGCTGCACATGTAAGTGCAAGAGATCCTGAAGCACTCACTCATCATGGGAAAGTACCAATGTGTTTCTTCGTTGGTTGATGGAAGAAACATCTTACAAAAACTCTCCAGATTATTGACTTTTTAAAGTTTTTCTAGGAAACGTTTTAGATGAATGCTTATTAGCTGTTGTCAGTATGGACTTTTGCAAAGTGTCTATGTGGTGCAATCAGTTAGTATGTACGGCTATTAACCAAAAGGTTGGTGGTTCAATCCCACCCAGGGACTTAATTGACCTTGTTATCAGATTTTGGTGATCTTTAAGTAGACAAGTCAAAATTTCAAACCCCCTGTTATGGTGTAGGGTACCTGGCCTTCTCTGATGTAATCAGAGTTAGATTTGATTCAGTGATTTTATAAAAACAGCTAGGAAGCACAATTTAGCAGTGGGTTGCAGAGAAAAAAAATATGCTGGCAGAAAAATCCAATTGAGTGATTAAACAGCTCTTTATTTTCTGGCTTTATTTTTATGCTAACAAATTTGTTCTCTGAAAAGTGTCCACAAAGCCAAGTCTCTGATTAACACCTTTGTAAGGATGGTTTTTCACCTATTACTAAATTAAACTTGCTTCATCGGAAAGGCAGCAAGATGCATCCTCATTTCAATGTCTACTGAAATAATACAGGTTGACACCAGGAAACATTAACGCCACTGCATCCTTGCTGCTTTCTCATGTGGAAGTCTGTTTAATGTGAAAACAAGGTGATATCTAATTAGCACACAGATAAGGAATTAAGAAAATCTTTATTTAAGGGTGAAGATGTTTCTCACAAAATCGTTGCCCCAATGCATCATTGAAATTCAAGCTGGAAAGATGATTTTAATATATCACTTGTACATTTTGTATTGCTCTTCTGGTGACAATGTAGTTTGTTTTTGTCAATAACCATTTTAATAATAGGGTAAAGAAAATTAAGTGGATTTTTGAAAGAAAACAATACTGTCAATATACTATTAAAACAAATTAAAATGGTAAAAGTTATTGTACTTTAAGTAAAAATAAAAGAGCCAAAATATCAATCCCAGTTTTGGATTACTTTAATTAACAAACAAAAAAATGCATACAGCAGAGGATAGTTTCAATCTGCCTACCTCTGGGTTATGGGCCCAGCATGCTTCCATTGCTGTACTCTGCTGCACATGTAAGTGCAAGAGATCCTGAAGCACTCACTCATCATGGGAAAGTACCAATGTGTTTCTTCGTTGGTTGATAGAAGAAACATCTTACAAAAACTCTCCAGATTATTGACTTTTTTAAGTTTTTCTAGGAAACGTTTTAGATGAATGCTTATTAGCCTTTGTCAGTATGGACTTTTGCAAAGTGTCTCTGTGGCGCAATCAGTTAGTATGTACGGCTATTAACCATAAGGTTGGTGGTTCAATCCCCCCCAGGGACCTAATTGACCTTGTTATCAGATTTTGGTGATCTTTAAGTAGACAAGTCAAAATTTCAAACCCCCTGTTATGGTGTAGGGTACCTGGCCTTCTCTGATGTAATCAGAGTTAGATTTGATTCAGTGATTTTATAAAATCAGCTAGGAAGCACAATTTAGCAGTGGGTTGCAGAGAAAAAAAATATGCTGGCAGAAAAATCCAATTGAGTGATTAAACAGCTCTTCATTTTCTGGCTTTATTTTTATGCTAACAAATTTGTTCACTGAAAAGTGTCCACAAAGCCAAGTCTCTGATTAACACCTTTGTAAGGATGGTTTTTCACCTATTACTAAATTAAACTTGCTTCATTGGAAAGGCAGCAAGATGCATCCTCATTTCAATGTCTACTGAAATAATACAAGTTGACACCAGGAAACATTAACGCCACTGCATCCTTGCTGCTTTCTCATGTGGAAGTCTGTTTAATATGAAAACGAGGTGATATCTAATTAGCACACAGGTAAGGAATTAAGAAAATCTTTATTTAAGGGTGAAGATGTTTCTCACAAAATCGTTGCCCCAATGCATCATTGAAATTCAAGCTGGAAATATGATTTTAATATATCACTTGTACATTTTGTATTGCTCTTCTGGTGACAATGTAGTTTGTTTTTGTCAATTACCATTTTAATAATAGGGTAAAGAAAATGAAGTGGATTTTTGAAAGAAAACTATACTGTCAATATACTATTAAAACAAATTAAAATGGTAAAAGTTATTGTACTTTAAGTAAAAATAAAAGAGACAGAATATCAATCCCAGTTTTGGATTACTTTAATTAACAAAAAAAAATGCATATAGCAGAGGATAGTTTCAATCTGCCTACCTCTGGGTTATGGGCCCAGCATGCTTCCATTGCAGTACTCTGCTGCACATGTAAGTTCAAGAGATCCTGAAGCACTCACTCATCATGGGAAAGTACCAATGTGTTTCTTCGTTGGTTGATGGAAGAAACATCTTACAAAAACTCTCCAGATTATTGACTTTTTAAAGTTTTTCTAGGAAACGTTTTAGATGAATGCTTATTAGCCTTTGTCAGTACGGACTTTTGCAAAGTGTCTCTGTGGCGCAATCAGTTAGTATGTACGGCTATTAACCAAAAGGTTGGTGGTTCAATCCCACCCAAGGACCTAATTGACCTTGTTATCAGATTTTGGTGATCTTTAAGTAGACAAGTCAAAATTTCAAACCCCCTGTTATGGTGTAGGGTACTTGGCCTTCTCTGATGTAATCAGAGTTAGATTTGATACAGTGATTTTATAAAAACAGCTAGGAAGCACAATTTAGCAGTGGGTTGCAGAGAAAAAAAATATGCTGGCAGAAAAATCCAATTGAGCGATTAAACAGCTCTTCATTTTCTGGCTTTATTTTTATGCTAACAAATTTGTTCTCTGAAAAGTGTCCACAAAGCCAAGTCTCTGATTAACACCTTTGTAAGGATGGTTTTTCACCTATTACTAAATTAAACTTGCTTCATTGGAAAGGCAGCAAGATGCATCCTCATTTCAATGTCTACTGAAATAATACAAGTTGACACCAGGAAACATTAACGCCACTGCATCCTTGCTGCTTTCTCATGTGGAAGTCTATTTAATGTGAAAACAAGGTGATATCTAATTAGCACACAGGTAAGGAATTAAGAAAATCTTTATTTAAGGGTGAAGATGTTTCTCACAAAATCGTTGCCCCAATGCATCATTGAAATTCAAGCTGGAAAGATGATTTTAATATATCACTTGTACATTTTGTATTGCTCTTCTGGTGACAATGTAGTTTGTGTTTGTCAATTACCATTTTAATAATAGGGTAAAGAAAATTAAGTGGATTTTTTAATGAAAACAATACTGTCAATATACTATTAAAACAAATTAAAATGGTAAAAGTTATTGTACTTTAAGTAAAAATAAAAGAGCCAAAATATCAATCCCAGTTTTGGATTACTTTAATTAACAAACAAAAAAATGCATATAGCAGAGGATAGTTTCAATCTGCCTACCTCTGGGTTATGGGCCCAGCATGCTTCCATTGCTATACTCTGCTGCACATGTAAGTGCAAGAGATCCTGAAGCACTCACTCATCATGGGAAAGTACCAATGTGTTTCTTCGTTGGTTGATAGAAGAAACATCTTACAAAAACTCTCCAGATTATTGACTTTTTTAAGTTTTTCTAGGAAACGTTTTAGATGAATGCTTATTAGCATTTGTCAGTATGCACTTTTGCAAAGTGTCTCTGTGGCACAATCAGTTAGTGTGTACGGCTATTAACCAAAAGGTTGGTGGTTCAATCCCACCCAGGGACGTAATTGACCTTGTTATCAGATTTTGGTGATCTTTAAGTAGACAAGTCAAATTTCATACCCCCTGTTATGGTGTAGGGTACCTGGCCTTCTCTGATGTAATCAGAGTTAGATTTGATTCAGTGATTTTATAAAAACATCTAGGAAGCACAATTTAGCAGTGGGTTGCAGAGAAAAAGAAATATGCTGGCAAAAAAATCAAATTGCGTGATTAAACAGCTCTTCATTTTCTGGCTTTATTTTTATGCTAACAAATTTGTTCTCTGAAAAGTGTCCACAAAGCCAAGTCTCTGATTAACACCTTTGTAGGGATGGTTTTTCACCTATTACTAAATTAAACTTGCTTCATTGGAAAGGCAGCAAGATGTATCCTCATTTCAATGTCTACTGAAATAATACAGGTTGACACCAGGAAACATTAACGCCACTGCATCCTTGCTGCTTTCTCATGTGGAAGTCTGTTTAATGTGAAAACAAGGTGATATCTAATTAGCACACAGGTAAGGAATTAAGAAAATCTTTATTTAAGGGTGAAGATGTTTCTCACAAAATTGTTGACCCAATGCATCATTGAAATTCAAGCTGGAAAGATGATTTTAATATATCACTTGTACATTTTGTATTGCTCTTCTGGTGACAATGTAGTTTGTTTTTGTCAATTACCATTTTAATAATAGGGTAAAGAAAATGAAGTGGATTTTTGAAAGAAAACAATACTGTCAATATACTATTAAAACAAATTAAAATGGTAAAAGTTATTGTACTTTAAGTAAAAATAAAAGAGACAAAATATCAATCCCAGTTTTGGATTACTTTAATTAACAAAAAAAAATGCATATAGCAGAGGATAGTTTCAATCTGCCTACCTCTGGGTTATGGGCCCAGCATGCTTCCATTGCAGTACTCTGCAGCACATGTAAGTTCAAGAGATCCTGAAGCACTCACTCATCATGGGAAAGTACCAATGTGTTTCTTCGTTGGTTGATGGAAGAAACATCTTACAAAAACTCTCCAGATTATTGACTTTTTAAAGTTTTTCTAGGAAACGTTTTAGATGAATGCTTATTAGCCTTTGTCAGTATGGACTTTTGCAAAGTGTCTCTGTGGCGCAATCAGTTAGTATGTACGGCTATTAACCATAAGGTTGGTGGTTCAATCCCACCCAGGGACCTAATTGACCTTGTTATCAGATTTTGGTGATCTTTAAGTAGACAAGTCAAAATTTCAAACCCCCTGTTATGGTGTAGGGTACCTGGCCTTCTCTGATGTAATCAGAGTTAGATTTGATTCAGTGATTTTATAAAAACAGCTAGGAAGCACAATTTAGCAGTGGGTTGCAGAGAAAAAAAATATGCTGGCAGAAAAATCCAATTGAGTGATTAAACAGCTCTTCATTTTCTGGCTTTATTTTTATGCTAACAAATTTGTTCTCTGAAAAGTGTCCACAAAGCCAAGTCTCTGATTAACACCTTTGTAAGGATGGTTTTTCACCTATTACTAAATTAAACTTGCTTCATTGGAAAGGCAGCAAGATGCATCCTCATTTCAATGTCTACTGAAATAATACAAGTTGACACCAGGAAACATTAACGCCACTGCATCCTTGCTGCTTTCTCATGTGGAAGTCTGTTTAATATGAAAACAAGGTGATATCTAATTAGCACACAGGTAAGGAATTAAGAAAATCTTTATTTAAGGGTGAAGATGTTTCTCACAAAATCGTTGCCCCAATGCATCATTGAAATTCAAGCTGGAAATATGATTTTAATATATCACTTGTACATTTTGTATTGCTCTTCTGGTGACAATGTAGTTTGTTTTTGTCAATTACCATTTTAATAATAGGGTAAAGAAAATGAAGTGGATTTTTGAAAGAAAACAATACTGTCAATATACTATTAAAACAAATTAAAATGGTAAAAGTTATTGTACTTTAAGTAAAAATAAAAGAGACAAAATATCAATCCCAGTTTTGGATTACTTTAATTAACAAAAAAAATGCATATAGCAGAGGATAGTTTCAATCTGCCTACCTCTGGGTTATGGGCCCAGCATGCTTCCATTGCAGTACTCTGCTGCACATGTAAGTGCAAGAGATCCTGAAGCACTCACTCATCATGGGAAAGTACCAATGTGTTTCTTCGTTGGTTGATGGAAGAAACATCTTACAAAAACTCTCCAGATTATTGACTTTTTAAAGTTTTTCTAGGAAACGTTTTAGATGAATGCTTATTAGCCTTTGTCAGTATGGACTTTTGCAAAGTGTCTCTGTGGCGCAATCAGTTAGTATGTACGGCTATTAACCAAAAGGTTGGTGGTTCAATCCCACCCAGGATCCTAATTGACCTTGTTATCAGATTTTGGTGATCTTTAAGTAGACAAGTCAAAATTTCAAACCCCCTGTTATGGTGTAGGGTACCTGGCCTTCTCTGATGTAATCAGAGTTAGATTTGATTCAGTGATTTTATAAAAACAGCTAGGAAGCACAATTTAGCAGTGGGTTGCAGAGAAAAAAAATATGCTGGCAGAAAAATCCAATTGAGTGATTAAACAGCTCTTTATTTTCTGGCTTTATTTTTATGCTATCAAATTTGTTCTCTGAAAAGTGTCCACAAAGCCAAGTCTCTGATTAACACCTTTGTAAGGATGGTTTTTCACCTATTACTAAATTAAACTTGCTTCATTGGAAAGGCAGCAAGATGCATCCTCATTTCAATGTATACTAAAATAATACAAGTTGACACCAGGAAACATTAACGCCACTGCATCCTTGCTGCTTTCTCATGTGGAAGTCTGTTTAATATGAAAACAAGGTGATATCTAATTTGCACACAGGTAAGGAATTAAGAAAATCTTTATTTAAGGGTTTAAGGGTGAAGATGAGACATTGAAATGAGGAAACATCTTGCTGCCTTTCCAATGAAGCAAGTTTAATTTAGTAATAGGTGAAAAACCATCCTTACAAAGGTGTTAATCAGAGACTTGGCTTTGTGGACACTTTTCAGAGAACAAATTTGTTAGCATAAAAATAAAGCCAGAAAATAAAGAGCTGTTTAATCACTCAATTGGATTTTTCTGCCAGCATATTTTTTTTCTCTGCAACCCACTGCTAAATTGTGCTTCCTAGCTGTTTTTATAAAATCACTGAATCAAATCTAACTCTGATTACATCAGAGAAGGCCAGGTACCCTACACCATAACAGGGGGTTTGAAATTTTGACTTGTCTACTTAAAGATCACCAAAATCTGATAACAAGGTCAATTAGGTCCCTGGGTGGGATTGAACCACCAACCTTTTGGTTAATAGCCATACATACTAACTGATTGCGCCACAGAGACACTTTGCAAAAATCCATACTGACAAAGGCTAATAAGCATTCATCTAAAACGTTTCCTAGAAAAACTTTAAAAAGTCAATAATCTGGAGAGTTTTTGTAAGATGTTTCTTCCATCAACCAACGAAGAAACACATTGGTACTTTCCCATGATGAGTGAGTGCTTCAGGATCTCTTGCACTTACATGTGCAGCAGAGTACTTGCAATGGAAGCATGCTGGGCCCATAACCCAGAGGTAGGCAGATTGAAACTATCCTCTGCTATAGGCATTTTTTTTTTGTTAATTAAAGTAATCCAAAACTGGGATTGATATTTTGTATCTTTTATTTTTATTTAAAGTACAATAACTTTTACCATTTTAATTTGTTTTAATAGTATATTGACAGTATTGTTTTCTTTCAAAAATCCACTTCATTTTCTTTACCCTATTATTAAAATGGTAATTGACAAAAACAAACTACATTGTCACCAGAAGAGCAATACAAAATGTACAAGTGATATATTAAAATCATCTTTCCAGCTTGAATTTCAATGATGCATTGGGTCAACAATTTTGTGAGAAACATCTTCACCCTTAAATAAAGATTTTCTTAATTCCTTACCTGTGTGCTAATTAGATATCACCTTGTTTTCACATTAAACAGACTTCCACATGAGAAAGCAGCAAGGATGCAGTGGCGTTAATGTTTCCTGGTGTCAACCTGTATTATTTCAGTAGACATTGAAATGAGGATACATCTTGCTGCCTTTCCAATGAAGCAAGTTTAATTTAGTAATAGGTGAAAAACCATCCCTACAAAGGTGTTAATCAGAGACTTGGCTTTGTGGACACTTTTCAGAGAACAAATTTGTTAGCATAAAAATAAAGCCAGAAAATGAAGAGCTGTTTAATCACGCAATTTGATTTTTTTGCCAGCATATTTCTTTTTCTCTGCAACCCACTGCTAAATTGTGCTTCCTAGATGTTTTTATAAAATCACTGAATCAAATCTAACTCTGATTACATCAGAGAAGGCCAGGTACCCTACACCATAACAGGGGGTATGAAATTTGACTTGTCTACTTAAAGATCACCAAAATCTGATAACAAGGTCAATTACGTCCCTAGGTGGGATTGAACCACCAACCTTTTGGTTAATAGCCGTACACACTAACTGATTGCGCCACAGAGACACTTTGCAAAAGTACATACTGACAAATGCTAATAAGCATTCATCTAAAACGTTTCTTAGAAAAACTTAAAAAAGTCAATAATCTGGAGAGTTTTTGTAAGATGTTTCTTCTATCAACCAACGAAGAAACACATTGGTACTTTCCCATGATGAGTGAGTGCTTCAGGATCTCTTGCACTTACATGTGCAGCAGAGTACAGCAATGGAAGCATGCTGGGCCCATAACCCAGAGGTAGGCAGATTGAAACTATTCTCTGCTATATGCATTTTTTTGTTTGTTAATTAAAGTAATCCAAAACTGGGTTTGATATTTTGGCTCTTTTATTTTTACTTAAAGTACAATAACTTTTACCATTTTAATTTGTTTTAATAGTTTATTGACAGTATTGTTTTCTTTAAAAAATCCACTTCATTTTCTTTACCCTATTATTAAAATGGTAATTGACAAAAACAAACTACATTGTCACCAGAAGAGCAATACAAAATGTACAAGTGATATATTAAAATCATCTTTCCAGCTTGAATTTCAATGATGCATTGGGGCAACGATTTTGTGAGAAACATCTTCACCCTTAAATAAAGATTTTCTTAATTCCTTACCTGTGTGCTAATTAGATATCACCTTGTTTTCACATTAAACAGACTTCCACATGAGAAAGCAGCAAGGATGCAGTGGCGTTAATGTTTCCTGGTGTCAACCTGTATTATTTCAGTAGACATTGAAATGAGGATGCATCTTGCTGCCTTTCCAATGAAGCAAGTTTAATTTAGTAATAGGTGAAAAACCATCCTTACAAAGGTGTTAATCAGAGACTTGGCTTTGTGGACACTTTTCAGAGAACAAATTTGTTAGCATAAAAATAAAGCCAGAAAATAAAGAGCTGTTTAATCACTCAATTGGATTTTTCTGCCAGCATATTTTTTTTCTCTGCAACCCACTGCTAAATTGTGCTTCCTAGCTGTTTTTATAAAATCACTGAATCAAATCTAACTCTGATTACATCAGAGAAGGCCAGGTACCCTACACCATAACAGGGGGTTTGAAATTTTGACTTGTCTACTTAAAGATCACCAAAATCTGATAACAAGGTCAATTAGGTCCCTGGATGGGATTGAACCACCAACCTTTTGGTTAATAGCCGTACATACTAACTGATTGCGCCATAGAGACACTTTGCAAAAGTCCATACTGACAAAGGCTAATAAGCATTCATCTAAAACGTTTCCTAGAAAAACTTTAAAAAGTCAATAATCTGGAGAGTTTTTGTAAGATGTTTCTTCCATCAACCAACGAAGAAACACATTGGTACTTTCCCATGATGAGTGAGTGCTTCAGGATCTCTTGAACTTACATGTGCAGCAGAGTACTGCAATGGAAGCATGCTGGGCCCATAACCCAGAGGTAGGCAGATTGAAACTATCCTCTGCTATATGCATTTTTTTTTTTTGTTAATTAAAGTAATCCAAAACTGGGATTGATATTTTGTCTCTTTTATTTTTACTTAAAGTACAATAACTTTTACCATTTTAATTTGTTTTAATAGTATATTGACAGTATTGTTTTCTTTCAAAAATCCACTTCATTTTCTTTACCCTATTATTAAAATGGTAATTGACAAAAACAAACTACATTGTCACCAGTAGAGCAATACAAAATGTACAAGTGATATATTAAAATCATATTTCCAGCTTGAATTTCAATAATGCATTGGGGCAACGATTTTGTGAGAAACATCTTCACCCTTAAATAAAGATTTTCTTAATTCCTTACCTGTGTGCTAATTAGATATCACCTTGTTTTCATATTAAACAGACTTCCACATGAGAAAGCAGCAAGGATGCAGTGGCGTTAATTTTTCCTGGTGTCAACTTGTATTATTTTAGTAGACATTGAAATGAGGATGCATCTTGCTGCCTATCCAATGAAGCAAGTTTAATTTAGTAATAGGTGAAAAACCATCCTTACAAAGGTGTTAATCAGAGACTTGGCTTTGTGGACACTTTTCAGAGAACAAATTTGTTAGCATAAAAATAAAGCCAGAAAATGAAGAGCTGTTTAATCACTCAAATGGATTTTTCTGCCAGCATATTTTTTTTCTCTGCAACCCAATGCTAAATTGTGCTTCCTAGCTGTTTTTATAAAATCACTGAATCAAATCTAACTCTGATTACATCAGAGAAGGCCAGGCACCCTACACCATAACAGGGGGTTTGAAATTTTGACTTGTCTACTTAAAGATCACCAAAATCTGATAACAAGGTCAATTAGGTCCCTGGGTGGGATTGAACCACCAACCTTATGGTTAATAGCCATACATACTAACTGATTGTGCCACAGAGACACTTTGCAAAAGTCCCTACTGACAAAGGCTAATAAGAATTCATCTAAAACGTTTCCTAGAAAAACTTTAAAAAGTCAATAATCTGGAGAGTTTTTGTAAGATGTTTCTTCCATCAACCAGCGAAGAAACACATTGGTACTTTCCCATGATGAGTGAGTGCTTCAGGATCTCTTGCACTTACATGTGCAGCAGAGTACTGCAATGGAAGCATGCTGGGCCCATAACCCAGAGGTAGGCAGATTGAAACTATCCTCTGCTATATGCGTTTTTTTTGTTAATTAAAGTAATCCAAAACTGGGATTGATATTTTGTCTCTTTTATTTTTACTTAAAGTACAATAACTTTTACCATTTTAATTTGTTTTAATAGTATATTGACAGTATTGTTTTCTTTCAAAAATCCACTTCATTTTCTTTACCCTATTATTAAAATGGTAATTGACAAAAACAAACTACATTGTCACCAGAAGAGCAATACAAAATGTACAAGTGATATATTAAAATCATATTTCCAGCTTGAATTTCAATGATGCATTGGGGAACGATTTTGTGAGAAACATCTTCACCCTTAAATAAAGATTTTCTTAATTCCTTACCTGTGTGCTAATTAGATATCACCTTGTTTTCATATTAAACAGACTTCCACATGAGAAAGCAGCAAGGATGCAGTGGCGTTAATGTTTCCTGGTGTCAACTTGTATTATTTCAGTAGACATTGAAATGAGGATGCATCTTGCTGCCTTTCCAATGAAGCAAGTTTAATTTAGTAATAGGTGAAAAACCATCCTTACAAAGGTGTTAATCAGAGACTTGGCTTTGTGGACACTTTTCAGAGAACAAATTTGTTAGCATAAAAATAAAGCCAGAAAATGAAGAGCTGTTTAATCACTCAATTGGATTTTTCTGCCAGCATATTTTTTTTCTCTGCAACCCACTGCTAAATTGTGCTTCCTAGCTGTTTTTATAAAATCACTGAATCAAATATAACTCTGATTACATCAGAGAAGGCCAGGTACCCTACACCATAACAGGGGGTTTGAAATTTTGACTTGTCTACTTAAAGATCACCAAAATCTGATAACAAGGTCAATTAGGTCCCTGGGTGGGATTGAACCACCAACCTTATGGTTAATAGCCGTACATACTAACTGATTGCGCCACAGAGACACTTTGCAAAAGTCCGTACTGACAAAGGCTAATAAGCATTCATCTAAAACGTTTCCTAGAAAAACTTTAAAAAGTCAATAATCTGGAGAGTTTTTGTAAGATGTTTCTTCCATCAACCAACGAAGAAACACATTGGTACTTTCCCATGATGAGTGGGTGCTTCAGGATCTCTTGCACTTACATGTGCAGCAGAGTACTGCAATGGAAGCATGCTGGGCCCATAACCCAGAGGTAGGCAGATTGAAACTATCCTCTGCTATATGCATTTTTTTTGTTAATTAAAGTAATCCAAAACTGGGATTGATATTTTGTCTCTTTTATTTTTACTTAAAGTACAATAACTTTTACCATTTTAATTTGTTTTAATAGTATTTTGACAGTATTGTTTTCTTTCAAAAATCCACTTCATTTTCTTTACCCTATTATTAAAATGGTAATTGACAAAAACAAACTACATTGTCACCAGAAGAGCAATACAAAATGTACAAGTGATATATTAAAATCATCTTTCCAGCTTGAATTTCAATGATGCATTGGGTCAACAATTTTGTGAGAAACATCTTCACCCTTAAATAAAGATTTTCTTAATTCCTTACCTGTGTGCTAATTAGATATCACCTTGTTTTCACATTAAACAGACTTCCACATGAGAAAGCAGCAAGGATGCAGTGGCATTAATGTTTCCTGGTGTCAACCTGTATTATTTCAGTAGACATTGAAATGAGGATACATCTTGCTGCCTTTCCAATGAAGCAAGTTTAATTTAGTAATAGGTGAAAAACCATCCCTACAAAGGTGTTAATCAGAGACTTGGCTTTGTGGACACTTTTCAGAGAACAAATTTGTTAGTATAAAAATAAAGCCAGAAAATGAAGAGCTGTTTAATCACGCAATTTGATTTTTTGCCAGCATATTTCTTTTTCTCTGCAACCCACTGCTAAATTGTGCTTCCTAGATGTTTTTATAAAATACACTGAATCAAATCTAACTCTGATTACATCAGAGAAGGCCAGGTACCCTACACCATAACAGGGGGTATGAAATTTGACTTGTCTACTTAAAGATCACCAAAATCTGATAACAAGGTCAATTACGTCCCTAGGTGGGATTGAACCACCAACCTTTTGGTTAATAGCCGTACACACTAACTGATTGCGCCACAGAGACACTTTGCAAAAGTACATACTGACAAATGCTAATAAGCATTCATCTAAAACGTTTCCTAGAAAAACTTTAAAAAGTCAATAATCTGGAGAGTTTTTGTAAGATGTTTCTTCTATCAACCAACGAAGAAACACATTGGTACTTTCCCATGATGAGTGAGTGCTTCAGGATCTCTTGCACTTACATGTGCAGCAGAGTACAGCAATGGAAGCATGCTGGGCCCATAACCCAGAGGTAGGCAGATTGAAACTATCCTCTGCTATATGCATTTTTTTGTTTGTTAATTAAAGTAATCCAAAACTGGGATTGATATTTTGGCTCTTTTATTTTAACTTAAAGTACAATAACTTTTACCATTTTAATTTGTTTTAATAGTATATTGACAGTATTGTTTTCTTTCAAAAATCCACTTCATTTTCTTTACCCTATTATTAAAATGGTAATTGACAAAAACAAACTACATTGTCACCAGAAGAGCAATACAAAATGTACAAGTGATATATTAAAATCATCTTTCCAGCTTGAATTTCAATGATGCATTGGGGCAACGATTTTGTGAGAAACATCTTCACCCTTAAATAAAGATTTTCTTAATTCCTTACCTGTGTGCTAATTAGATATCACCTTGTTTTCACATTAAACAGACTTCCACATGAGAAAGCAGCAAGGATGCAGTGGCGTTAATGTTTCCTGGTGTCAACCTGTATTATTTCAGTAGACATTGAAATGAGGATGCATCTTGCTGCCTATCCAATGAAGCAAGTTTAATTTAGTAATAGGTGAAAAACCATCCTTACAAAGGTGTTAATCAGAGACTTGGCTTTGTGGACACTTTTCAGAGAACAAATTTGTTAGCATAAAAATAAAGCCAGAAAATAAAGAGCTGTTTAATCACTCAATTGGATTTTTCTGCCAGCATATTTTTTTTCTCTGCAACCCACTGCTAAATTGTACTTCCTAGATGTTTTTATAAAATCACTGAATCAAATCTAACTCTGATTACATCAGAGAAGGCCAGGTACCCTACACCATAACAGGGGGTATGAAATTTGACTTGTCTACTTAAAGATCACCAAAATCTGATAACAAGGTCAATTACGTCCCTAGGTGGGATTGAACCACCAACCTTTTGGTTAATAGCCGTACACACTAACTGATTGCGCCACAGAGACACTTTGCAAAAGTCCCTACTGACAAAGGCTAATAAGAATTCATCTAAAACGTTTCCTAGAAAAACTTTAAAAAGTCAATAATCTGGAGAGTTTTTGTAAGATGTTTCTTCCATCAACCAACGAAGAAACACATTGGTACTTTCCCATGATGAGTGAGTGCTTCAGGATCTCTTGCACTTACATGTGCAGCAGAGTACTGCAATGGAAGCATGCTGGGCCCATAACCCAGAGGTAGGCAGATTGAAACTATCCTCTGCTATATGCATTTTTTTGTTAATTAAAGTAATCCAAAACTGGGATTGATATTTTGTCTCTTTTATTTTTACTTAAAGTACAATAACTTTTACCATTTTAATTTGTTTTAATAGTATATTGACAGTATTGTTTTCTTTCAAAAATCCACTTCATTTTCTTTACCCTATTATTAAAATGGTAATTGACAAAAACAAACTACATTGTCACCAGAAGAGCAATACAAAATGTACAAGTGATATATTAAAATCATATTTCCAGCATGAATTTCAATGATGCATTGGGGAAACGATTTTGTGAGAATCATCTTCACCCTTAAATAAAGATTTTCTTAATTCCTTACCTGTGTGCTAATTAGATATCACCTTGTTTTCATATTAAACAGACTTCCACATGAGAAAGCAGCAAGGATGCAGTGGCGTTAATGTTTCCTGGTGTCAACTTGTATTATTTCAGTAGACATTGAAATGAGGATGCATCTTGCTGCCTTTCCAATGAAGCAAGTTTAATTTAGTAATAGGTGAAAAACCATCCTTACAAAGGTGTTAATCAGAGACTTGGCTTTGTGGACACTTTTCAGAGAACAAATTTGTTAGCATAAAAATAAAGCCAGAAAATGAAGAGCTGTTTAATCACTCAATTGGATTTTTCTGCCAGCATATTTTTTTTCTCTGCAACCCACTGCTAAATTGTGCTTCCTAGCTGTTTTTATAAAATCACTGAATCAAATCTAACTCTGATTACATCAGAGAAGGCCAGGTACCCTACACCATAACAGGGGGTTTGACATTTTGACTTGTCTACTTAAAGATCACCAAAATCTGATAACAAGGTCAATTAGGTCCCTGGGTGGGATTGAACCACCAACCTTATGGTTAATAGCCGTACATACTAACTGATTGCGCCACAGAGACACTTTGCAAAAGTCCATACTGACAAAGGCTAATAAGCATTCATCTAAAACGTTTCCTAGAAAAACTTTAAAAAGTCAATAATCTGGAGAGTTTTTGTAAGATGTTTCTTCCATCAACCAACGAAGAAACACATTGGTACTTTCCCATGATGAGTGGGTGCTTCAGGATCTCTTGCACTTACATGTGCAGCAGAGTACTGCAATGGAAGCATGCTGGGCCCATAACCCAGAGGTAGGCAGATTGAAACTATCCTCTGCTATATGCATTTTTTTTGTTAATTAAAGTAATCCAAAACTGGGATTGATATTTTGTCTCTTTTATTTTTACTTAAAGTACAATAACTTTTACCATTTTAATTTGTTTTAATAGTATTTTGACAGTATTGTTTTCTTTCAAAAATCCACTTCATTTTCTTTACCCTATTATTAAAATGGTAATTGACAAAAACAAACTACATTGTCACCAGAAGAGCAATACAAAATGTACAAGTGATATATTAAAATCATCTTTCCAGCTTGAATTTCAATGATGCATTGGGTCAACAATTTTGTGAGAAACATCTTCACCCTTAAATAAAGATTTTCTTAATTCCTTACCTGTGTGCTAATTAGATATCACCTTGTTTTCACATTAAACAGACTTCCACATGAGAAAGCAGCAAGGATGCAGTGGCATTAATGTTTCCTGGTGTCAACCTGTATTATTTCAGTAGACATTGAAATGAGGATACATCTTGCTGCCTTTCCAATGAAGCAAGTTTAATTTAGTAATAGGTGAAAAACCATCCCTACAAAGGTGTTAATCAGAGACTTGGCTTTGTGGACACTTTTCAGAGAACAAATTTGTTAGCATAAAAATAAAGCCAGAAAATGAAGAGCTGTTTAATCACGCAATTTGATTTTTTGCCAGCATATTTCTTTTTCTCTGCAACCCACTGCTAAATTGTGCTTCCTAGATGTTTTTATAAAATCACTGAATCAAATCTAACTCTGATTACATCAGAGAAGGCCAGGTACCCTACACCATAACAGGGGGTATGAAATTTGACTTGTCTACTTAAAGATCACCAAAATCTGATAACAAGGTCAATTACGTCCCTAGGTGGGATTGAACCACCAACCTTTTGGTTAATAGCCGTACACACTAACTGATTGCGCCACAGAGACACTTTGCAAAAGTACATACTGACAAATGCTAATAAGCATTCATCTAAAACGTTTCCTAGAAAAACTTTAAAAAGTCAATAATCTGGAGAGTTTTTGTAAGATGTTTCTTCTATCAACCAACGAAGAAACACATTGGTACTTTCCCATGATGAGTGAGTGCTTCAGGATCTCTTGCACTTACATGTGCAGCAGAGTACAGCAATGGAAGCATGCTGGGCCCATAACCCAGAGGTAGGCAGATTGAAACTATCCTCTGCTATATGCATTTTTTTGTTTGTTAATTAAAGTAATCCAAAACTGGGATTGATATTTTGGCTCTTTTATTTTTACTTAAAGTACAATAACTTTTACCATTTTAATTTGTTTTAATAGTATATTGACAGTATTGTTTTCTTTCAAAAATCCACTTCATTTTCTTTACCCTATTATTAAAATGGTAATTGACAAAAACAAACTACATTGTCACCAGAAGAGCAATACAAAATGTACAAGTGATATATTAAAATCATCTTTCCAGCTTGAATTTCAATGATGCATTGGGGCAACGATTTTGTGAGAAACATCTTCACCCTTAAATAAAGATTTTCTTAATTCCTTACCTGTGTGCTAATTAGATATCACCTTGTTTTCACATTAAACAGACTTCCACATGAGAAAGCAGCAAGGATGCAGTGGCGTTAATGTTTCCTGGTGTCAACCTGTATTATTTCAGGAGACATTGAAATGAGGATGCATCTTGCTGCCTTTCCAATGAAGCAAGTTTAATTTAGTAATAGGTGAAAAACCATCCTTACAAAGGTGTTAATCAGAGACTTGGCTTTGTGGACACTTTTCAGAGAACAAATTTGTTAGCATAAAAATAAAGCCAGAAAATAAAGAGCTGTTTAATCACTCAATTGGATTTTTCTGCCAGCATATTTTTTTTCTCTGCAACCCACTGCTAAATTGTGCTTCCTAGATGTTTTTATAAAATCACTGAATCAAATCTAACTCTGATTACATCAGAGAAGGCCAGGTACCCTACACCATAACAGGGGGTATGAAATTTGACTTGTCTACTTAAAGATCACCAAAATCTGATAACAAGGTCAATTACGTCCCTAGGTGGGATTGAACCACCAACCTTTTGGTTAATAGCCGTACACACTAACTGATTGCGCCACAGAGACACTTTGCAAAAGTACATACTGACAAATGCTAATAAGCATTCATCTAAAACGTTTCCTAGAAAAACTTTAAAAAGTCAATAATCTGGAGAGTTTTTGTAAGATGTTTCTTCTATCAACCAACGAAGAAACACATTGGTACTTTCCCATGATGAGTGAGTGCTTCAGGATCTCTTGCACTTACATGTGCAGCAGAGTACAGCAATGGAAGCATGCTGGGCCCATAACCCAGAGGTAGGCAGATTGAAACTATCCTCTGCTATATGCATTTTTTTGTTTGTTAATTAAAGTAATCCAAAACTGGGATTGATATTTTGGCTCTTTTATTTTTACTTAAAGTACAATAACTTTTACCATTTTAATTTGTTTTAATAGTATATTGACAGTATTGTTTTCTTTCAAAAATCCACTTCATTTTCTTTACCCTATTATTAAAATGGTAATTGACAAAAACAAACTACATTGTCACCAGAAGAGCAATACAAAATGTACAAGTGATATATTAAAATCATCTTTCCAGCTTGAATTTCAATGATGCATTGGGGCAACGATTTTGTGAGAAACATCTTCACCCTTAAATAAAGATTTTCTTAATTCCTTACCTGTGTGCTAATTAGATATCACCTTGTTTTCACATTAAACAGACTTCCACATGAGAAAGCAGCAAGGATGCAGTGGCGTTAATGTTTCCTGGTGTCAACCTGTATTATTTCAGGAGACATTGAAATGAGGATGCATCTTGCTGCCTTTCCAATGAAGCAAGTTTAATTTAGTAATAGGTGAAAAACCATCCTTACAAAGGTGTTAATCAGAGACTTGGCTTTGTGGACACTTTTCAGAGAACAAATTTGTTAGCATAAAAATAAAGCCAGAAAATAAAGAGCTGTTTAATCACTCAATTGGATTTTTCTGCCAGCATATTTTTTTTCTCTGCAACCCACTGCTAAATTGTGCTTCCTAGATGTTTTTATAAAATCACTGAATCAAATCTAACTCTGATTACATCAGAGAAGGCCAGGTACCCTACACCATAACAGGGGGTATGAAATTTGACTTGTCTACTTAAAGATCACCAAAATCTGATAACAAGGTCAATTACGTCCCTAGGTGGGATTGAACCACCAACCTTTTGGTTAATAGCCGAACACACTAACTGATTGCGCCACAGAGACACTTTGCAAAAGTACATACTGACAAATGCTAATAAGCATTCATCTAAAACGTTTCCTAGAAAAACTTTAAAAAGTCAATAATCTGGAGAGTTTTTGTAAGATGTTTCTTCTATCAACCAACGAAGAAACACATTGGTACTTTCCCATGATGAGTGAGTGCTTCAGGATCTCTTGCACTTACATGTGCAGCAGAGTACAGCAATGGAAGCATGCTGGGCCCATAACCCAGAGGTAGGCAGATTGAAACTATCCTCTGCTATATGCATTTTTTTGTTTGTTAATTAAAGTAATCCAAAACTGGGATTGATATTTTGGCTCTTTTATTTTTACTTAAAGTACAATAACTTTTACCATTTTAATTTGTTTTAATAGTATATTGACAGTATTGTTTTCTTTCAAAAATCCACTTCATTTTCTTTACCCTATTATTAAAATGGTAATTGACAAAAACAAACTACATTGTCACCAGAAGAGCAATACAAAATGTACAAGTGATATATTAAAATCATCTTTCCAGCTTGAATTTCAATGATGCATTGGGGCAACGATTTTGTGAGAAACATCTTCACCCTTAAATAAAGATTTTCTTAATTCCTTACCTGTGTGCTAATTAGATATCACCTTGTTTTCACATTAAACAGACTTCCACATGAGAAAGCAGCAAGGATGCAGTGGCGTTAATGTTTCCTGGTGTCAACCTGTATTATTTCAGTAGACATTGAAATGAGGATGCATCTTGCTGCCTTTCCAATGAAGCAAGTTTAATTTAGTAATAGGTGAAAAACCATCCTTACAAAGGTGTTAATCAGAGACTTGGCTTTGTGGACACTTTTCAGAGAACAAATTTGTTAGCATAAAAATAAAGCCAGAAAATAAAGAGCTGTTTAATCACTCAATTGGATTTTTCTGCCAGCATATTTTTTTTCTCTGCAACCCACTGCTAAATTGTGCTTCCTAGATGTTTTTATAAAATCACTGAATCAAATCTAACTCTGATTACATCAGAGAAGGCCAGGTACCCTACACCATAACAGGGGGTATGAAATTTGACTTGTCTACTTAAAGATCACCAAAATCTGATAACAAGGTCAATTACGTCCCTAGGTGGGATTGAACCACCAACCTTTTGGTTAATAGCCGTACACACTAACTGATTGCGCCACAGAGACACTTTGCAAAAGTCCCTACTGACAAAGGCTAATAAGAATTCATCTAAAACGTTTCCTAGAAAAACTTTAAAAAGTCAATAATCTGGAGAGTTTTTGTAAGATGTTTCTTCCATCAACCAACGAAGAAACACATTGGTACTTTCCCATGATGAGTGAGTGCTTCAGGATCTCTTGCACTTACATGTGCAGCAGAATACTGCAATGGAAGCATGCTGGGCCCATAACCCAGAGGAAGGCAGATTGAAACTATCCTCTGTTATATGCGTTTTTTTTTGTTAATTAAAGTAATCCAAAACTGGGATTGATATTTTGTCTCTTTTATTTTTACTTAAAGTACAATAACTTTTACCATTTTAATTTGTTTTAATAGTATATTGACAGTATTGTTTTCTTTCAAAAATCCACTTCATTTTCTTTACCCTATTATTAAAATGGTAATTGACAAAAACAAACTACATTGTCACCAGAAGAGCAATACAAAATGTACAAGTGATATATTAAAATCATATTTCCAGCATGAATTTCAATGATGCATTGGGGCAACGATTTTGTGAGAAACATCTTCACCCTTAAATAAAGATTTTCTTAATTCCTTACCTGTGTGCTAATTAGATATCACCTTGTTTTCATATTAAACAGACTTCCACATGAGAAAGCAGCAAGGATGCAGTGGCGTTAATGTTTCCTGGTGTCAACTTGTATTATTTCAGTAGACATTGAAATGAGGATGCATCTTGCTGCCTTTCCAATGAAGCAAGTTTAATTTAGTAATAGGTGAAAAACCATCCTTACAAAGGTGTTAATCAGAGACTTGGCTTTGTGGACACTTTTCAGAGAACAAATTTGTTAGCATAAAAATAAAGCCAGAAAATGAAGAGCTGTTTAATCACTCAATTGGATTTTTCTGCCAGCATATTTTTTTTCTCTGCAACCCACTGCTAAATTGTGCTTCCTAGCTGTTTTTATAAAATCACTGAATCAAATCTAACTCTGATTACATCAGAGAAGGCCAGGTACCCTACACCATAACAGGGGGTTTGAAATTTTGACTTGTCTACTTAAAGATCACCAAAATCTGATAACAAGGTCAATTAGGTCCCTGGGTGGGATTGAACCACCAACCTTATGGTTAATAGCCGTACATACTAACTGATTGCGCCACAGAGACACTTTGCAAAAGTCCATACTGACAAAGGCTAATAAGCATT
The DNA here is from genome assembly GCF_028390025.1 of Pseudophryne corroboree. NCBI lineage: Eukaryota > Metazoa > Chordata > Amphibia > Anura > Myobatrachidae > Pseudophryne > Pseudophryne corroboree. Next base: position 394,196,119 of record NC_086448.1, read on the forward strand.
CATCTAAAACGTTTCCTAGAAAAACTTTAAAAAGTCAATAATCTGGAGAGTTTTTGTAAGATGTTTCTTCCATCAACCAACGAAGAAACACATTGGTACTTTCCCATGATGAGTGGGTGCTTCAGGATCTCTTGCACTTACATGTGCAGCAGAGTACTGCAATGGAAGCATGCTGGGCCCATAACCCAGAGGTAGGCAGATTGAAACTATCCTCTGCTATATGCATTTTTTTTGTTAATTAAAGTAATCCAAAACTGGGATTGATATTTTGTCTCTTTTATTTTTACTTAAAGTACAATAACTTTTACCATTTTAATTTGTTTTAATAGTATTTTGACAGTATTGTTTTCTTTCAAAAATCCACTTCATTTTCTTTACCCTATTATTAAAATGGTAATTGACAAAAACAAACTACATTGTCACCAGAAGAGCAATACAAAATGTACAAGTGATATATTAAAATCATCTTTCCAGCTTGAATTTCAATGATGCATTGGGTCAACAATTTTGTGAGAAACATCTTCACCCTTAAATAAAGATTTTCTTAATTCCTTACCTGTGTGCTAATTAGATATCACCTTGTTTTCACATTAAACAGACTTCCACATGAGAAAGCAGCAAGGATGCAGTGGCATTAATGTTTCCTGGTGTCAACCTGTATTATTTCAGTAGACATTGAAATGAGGATACATCTTGCTGCCTTTCCAATGAAGCAAGTTTAATTTAGTAATAGGTGAAAAACCATCCCTACAAAGGTGTTAATCAGAGACTTGGCTTTGTGGACACTTTTCAGAGAACAAATTTGTTAGCATAAAAATAAAGCCAGAAAATGAAGAGCTGTTTAATCACGCAATTTGATTTTTTGCCAGCATATTTCTTTTTCTCTGCAACCCACTGCTAAATTGTGCTTCCTAGATGTTTTTATAAAATCACTGAATCAAATCTAACTCTGATTACATCAGAGAAGGCCAGGTACCCTACACCATAACAGGGGGTATGAAATTTGACTTGTCTACTTAAAGATCACCAAAATCTGATAACAAGGTCAATTACGTCCCTAGGTGGGATTGAACCACCAACCTTTTGGTTAATAGCCGTACACACTAACTGATTGCGCCACAGAGACACTTTGCAAAAGTACATACTGACAAATGCTAATAAGCATTCATCTAAAACGTTTCCTAGAAAAACTTTAAAAAGTCAATAATCTGGAGAGTTTTTGTAAGATGTTTCTTCTATCAACCAACGAAGAAACACATTGGTACTTTCCCATGATGAGTGAGTGCTTCAGGATCTCTTGCACTTACATGTGCAGCAGAGTACAGCAATGGAAGCATGCTGGGCCCATAACCCAGAGGTAGGCAGATTGAAACTATCCTCTGCTATATGCATTTTTTTGTTTGTTAATTAAAGTAATCCAAAACTGGGATTGATATTTTGGCTCTTTTATTTTTACTTAAAGTACAATAACTTTTACCATTTTAATTTGTTTTAATAGTATATTGACAGTATTGTTTTCTTTCAAAAATCCACTTCATTTTCTTTACCCTATTATTAAAATGGTAATTGACAAAAACAAACTACATTGTCACCAGAAGAGCAATACAAAATGTACAAGTGATATATTAAAATCATCTTTCCAGCTTGAATTTCAATGATGCATTGGGGCAACGATTTTGTGAGAAACATCTTCACCCTTAAATAAAGATTTTCTTAATTCCTTACCTGTGTGCTAATTAGATATCACCTTGTTTTCACATTAAACAGACTTCCACATGAGAAAGCAGCAAGGATGCAGTGGCGTTAATGTTTCCTGGTGTCAACCTGTATTATTTCAGGAGACATTGAAATGAGGATGCATCTTGCTGCCTTTCCAATGAAGCAAGTTTAATTTAGTAATAGGTGAAAAACCATCCTTACAAAGGTGTTAATCAGAGACTTGGCTTTGTGGACACTTTTCAGAGAACAAATTTGTTAGCATAAAAATAAAGCCAGAAAATAAAGAGCTGTTTAATCACTCAATTGGATTTTTCTGCCAGCATATTTTTTTTCTCTGCAACCCACTGCTAAATTGTGCTTCCTAGATGTTTTTATAAAATCACTGAATCAAATCTAACTCTGATTACATCAGAGAAGGCCAGGTACCCTACACCATAACAGGGGGTATGAAATTTGACTTGTCTACTTAAAGATCACCAAAATCTGATAACAAGGTCAATTACGTCCCTAGGTGGGATTGAACCACCAACCTTTTGGTTAATAGCCGAACACACTAACTGATTGCGCCACAGAGACACTTTGCAAAAGTACATACTGACAAATGCTAATAAGCATTCATCTAAAACGTTTCCTAGAAAAACTTTAAAAAGTCAATAATCTGGAGAGTTTTTGTAAGATGTTTCTTCTATCAACCAACGAAGAAACACATTGGTACTTTCCCATGATGAGTGAGTGCTTCAGGATCTCTTGCACTTACATGTGCAGCAGAGTACAGCAATGGAAGCATGCTGGGCCCATAACCCAGAGGTAGGCAGATTGAAACTATCCTCTGCTATATGCATTTTTTTGTTTGTTAATTAAAGTAATCCAAAACTGGGATTGATATTTTGGCTCTTTTATTTTTACTTAAAGTACAATAACTTTTACCATTTTAATTTGTTTTAATAGTATATTGACAGTATTGTTTTCTTTCAAAAATCCACTTCATTTTCTTTACCCTATTATTAAAATGGTAATTGACAAAAACAAACTACATTGTCACCAGAAGAGCAATACAAAATGTACAAGTGATATATTAAAATCATCTTTCCAGCTTGAATTTCAATGATGCATTGGGGCAACGATTTTGTGAGAAACATCTTCACCCTTAAATAAAGATTTTCTTAATTCCTTACCTGTGTGCTAATTAGATATCACCTTGTTTTCACATTAAACAGACTTCCACATGAGAAAGCAGCAAGGATGCAGTGGCGTTAATGTTTCCTGGTGTCAACCTGTATTATTTCAGTAGACATTGAAATGAGGATGCATCTTGCTGCCTTTCCAATGAAGCAAGTTTAATTTAGTAATAGGTGAAAAACCATCCTTACAAAGGTGTTAATCAGAGACTTGGCTTTGTGGACACTTTTCAGAGAACACATTTGTTAGCATAAAAATAAAGCCAGAAAATGAAGAGCTGTTTAATCACGCAATTTGATTTTTTTGCCAGCATATTTCTTTTTCTCTGCAACCCACTGCTAAATTGTGCTTCCTAGATGTTTTTATAAAATCAATGAATCAAATCTAACTCTGATTACATCAGAGAAGGCCAGGTACCCTACACCATAACAGGGGGTATGAAATTTGACTTGTCTACTTAAAGATCACCAAAATCTGATAACAAGGTCAATTACGTCCCTGGGTGGGATTGAACCACCAACCTTTTGGTTAATAGCCGTACACACTAACTGATTGCGCCACAGAGACACTTTGCAAAATTACGTACTGACAAATGCTAATAAGCATTCATCTAAAACGTTTCCTAGAAAAACTTTAAAAAGTCAATAATCTGGAGAGTTTTTGTAAGATGTTTCTTCTATCAACCAACTAAGAAACACATTGGTACTTTCCCATGATGAGTGAGTGCTTCAGGATCTCTTGCACTTACATGTGCAGCAGAGTACTGCAATGGAAGCATGCTGGGCCCATAACCCAGAGGTAGGCAGATTGAAACTATCCTCTGCTATATGCATTTTTTTGTTTGTTAATTAAAGTAATTCAAAACTGGGATTGATATTTTGGCTTTTATTTTTACTTAAAGTACAATAACTTTTACCATTTTAATTTGTTTTAATAGTATATTGACAGTATTGTTTTCTTTCAAAAATCCACTTCATTTTCTTTACCCTATTATTAAAATGGTAATTGACAAAAACAAACTACATTGTCACCAGAAGAGCAATACAAAATGTACAAGTGATATATTAAAATCATCTTTCCAGCTTGAATTTCAATGATGCATTGGGGCAACGATTTTGTGAGAAACATCTTCACCCTTAAATAAAGATTTTCTTAATTCCTTACCTGTGTGCTAATTAGATATCACCTTGTTTTCACATTAAACAGACTTCCACATGAGAAAGCAGCAAGGATGCAGTGGCGTTAATGTTTCCTGGTGTCAACCTGTATTATTTCAGTAGACATTGAAATGAGGATGCATCTTGCTGCCTTTCCAATGAAGCAAGTTTAATTTAGTAATAGGTGAAAAACCATCCTTACAAAGGTGTTAATCAGAGACTTGGCTTTGTGGACACTTTTCAGAGAACAAATTTGTTAGCATAAAAATAAAGCCAGAAAATGAAGAGCTGTTTAATCACGCAATTTGATTTTTTTGCCAGCATATTTCTTTTTCTCTGCAACCCACTGCTAAATTGTGCTTCCTAGATGTTTTTATAAAATCAATGAATCAAATCTAACTCTGATTACATCAGAGAAGGCCAGGTACCCTACACAATAAGAGGGGGTTTGAAATTTTGACTTGTCTACTTAAATATCACCAAAATCTGATCACAAGGTCAATTACATTCCTGGATGGGATTGAACCACCAACCTTTTGGTTAATAGCCTTACACACTAACCAATTGCGCCACAGAGACACTTTGCAAAAGTACATACTGACAAAGGCTAATAAGCATTCATCTAGAACGTTTCCTAGAAAAACTTTAAAAAGTCAATAATCTGGAGAGTTTTTGTAAGATGTTTCTTCCATCAACCAACGAAGAAACACATTGGTACTTTCCCATGATGAGTGAGTGCTTCAGGATCTCTTGCACTTACATGTGCAGCAGAGTACTGCAATGGAAGCATGCTGGGCCCATAACCCAGAGGTAGGCAGATTGAAACTATCCTTTGCTATATGCATTTTTTTTGTTAATTAAAGTAATCCAAAACTGGGATTGATATTTTTGCTCTTTTATTTTTACTTAAAGTACAATAACTTTTACCATTTTAATTTGTTTTAATAGTATATTGACAGTATTGTTTTCTTTCAAAAATCCACTTAATTTTCTTTACCCTATTATTAAAATGGTAATTGACAAAAACAAACTACATTGTCACCAGAAGAGCAATACAAAATGTACAAGTGATATATTAAAATCATCTTTCCAGCTTGAATTTCAATGATGCATTGGGTCAACAATTTTGTGAGAAACATCTTCACCCTTAAATAAAGATTTTCTTAATTCCTTACCTGTGTGCTAATTAGATATCACCTTGTTTTCACAATTAAACAGACTTCCACATGAGAAAGCAGCAAGGATGCAGTGGCGTTAATGTTTCCTGGTGTCAACCTGTATTATTTCAGTAGACATTGAAATGAGGATGCATCTTGCTGCCTTTCCAATGAAGCAAGTTTAATTTAGTAATAGGTGAAAAACCATCCTTACAAAGGTGTTAATCAGAGACTTGGCTTTGTGGACACTTTTCAGAGAACAAATTTGTTAGCATAAAAATAAAGCCAGAAAATAAAGAGCTGTTTAATCACTCAATTGGATTTTTCTGCCAGCATATTTTTTTTCTCTGCAACCCACTGCTAAATTGTGCTTCCTAGATGTTTTTATAAAATCACTGAATCAAATCTAACTCTGATTACATCAGAGAAGGCCAGGTACCCTACACCATAACAGGGGTATGAAATTTGACTTGTCTACTTAAAGATCACCAAAATCTGATAACAAGGTCAATTACGTCCCTAGGTGGGATTGAACCACCAACCTTTTGGTTAATAGCCGTACACACTAACTGATTGCGCCACAGAGACACTTTGCAAAAGTACATACTGACAAATGCTAATAAGCATTCATCTAGAACGTTTCCTAGAAAAACTTTAAAAAGTCAATAATCTGGAGAGTTTTTGTAAGATGTTTCTTCCATCAACCAACGAAGAAACACATTGGTACTTTCCCATGATGAGTGAGTGCTTCAGGATCTCTTGCACTTACATGTGCAGCAGAGTACAGCAATGGAAGCATGCTGGGCCCATAACCCAGAGGTAGGCAGATTGAAACTATCCTCTGCTATATGCATTTTTTTGTTTGTTAATTAAAGTAATTCAAAACTGGGATTGATATTTTGGCTTTTATTTTTACTTAAAGTACAATAACTTTTACCATTTTAATTTGTTTTAATAGTATATTGACAGTATTGTTTTCTTTCAAAAATCCACTTCATTTTCTTTACCCTATTATTAAAATGGTAATTGACAAAAACAAACTACATTGTCACCAGAAGAGCAATACAAAATGTACAAGTGATATATTAAAATCATCTTTCCAGCTTGAATTTCAATGATGCATTGGGGCAACGATTTTGTGAGAAACATCTTCACCCTTAAATAAAGATTTTCTTAATTCCTTACCTGTGTGCTAATTAGATATCACCTTGTTTTCACATTAAACAGACTTCCACATGAGAAAGCAGCAAGGATGCAGTGGCGTTAATGTTTCCTGGTGTCAACCTGTATTATTTCAGTAGACATTGAAATGAGGATGCATCTTGCTGCCTTTCCAATGAAGCAAGTTTAATTTAGTAATAGGTGAAAAACCATCCTTACAAAGGTGTTAATCAGAGACTTGGCTTTGTGGACACTTTTCAGAGAACAAATTTGTTAGCATAAAAATAAAGCCAGAAAATGAAGAGCTGTTTAATCACGCAATTTGATTTTTTTGCCAGCATATTTCTTTTTCTCTGCAACCCACTGCTAAATTGTGCTTCCTAGATGTTTTTATAAAATCAATGAATCAAATCTAACTCTGATTACATCAGAGAAGGCCAGGTACCCTACACAATAAGAGGGGGTTTGAAATTTTGACTTGTCTACTTAAATATCACCAAAATCTGATCACAAGGTCAATTACATTCCTGGATGGGATTGAACCACCAACCTTTTGGTTAATAGCCTTACACACTAACCAATTGCGCCACAGAGACACTTTGCAAAAGTACATACTGACAAAGGCTAATAAGCATTCATCTAGAACGTTTCCTAGAAAAACTTTAAAAAGTCAATAATCTGGAGAGTTTTTGTAAGATGTTTCTTCCATCAACCAACGAAGAAACACATTGGTACTTTCCCATGATGAGTGAGTGCTTCAGGATCTCTTGCACTTACATGTGCAGCAGAGTACTGCAATGGAAGCATGCTGGGCCCATAACCCAGAGGTAGGCAGATTGAAACTATCCTTTGCTATATGCATTTTTTTTGTTAATTAAAGTAATCCAAAACTGGGATTGATATTTTTGCTCTTTTATTTTTACTTAAAGTACAATAACTTTTACCATTTTAATTTGTTTTAATAGTATATTGACAGTATTGTTTTCTTTCAAAAATCCACTTAATTTTCTTTACCCTATTATTAAAATGGTAATTGACAAAAACAAACTACATTGTCACCAGAAGAGCAATACAAAATGTACAAGTGATATATTAAAATCATCTTTCCAGCTTGAATTTCAATGATGCATTGGGTCAACAATTTTGTGAGAAACATCTTCACCCTTAAATAAAGATTTTCTTAATTCCTTACCTGTGTGCTAATTAGATATCACCTTGTTTTCACAATTAAACAGACTTCCACATGAGAAAGCAGCAAGGATGCAGTGGCGTTAATGTTTCCTGGTGTCAACCTGTATTATTTCAGTAGACATTGAAATGAGGATGCATCTTGCTGCCTTTCCAATGAAGCAAGTTTAATTTAGTAATAGGTGAAAAACCATCCCTACAAAGGTGTTAATCAGAGACTTGGCTTTGTGGACACTTTTCAGAGAACAAATTTGTTAGCATAAAAATAAAGCCAGAAAATGAAGAGCTGTTTAATCACTCAATTGGATTTTTCTGCCAGCATATTTTTTTTCTCTGCAACCTACTGCTAAATTGTGCTTCCTAGCTGTTTTTATAAAATCACTGAATCAAATCTAACTCTGATTACATCAAGGAAGGCCAGGTACCTACACCATAACAGGGGGTTTGAAATTTTGACTTGTCTACTTAAAGATCACCAAAATCTGATCACAAGGTCAATTACATCCCTGGGTGGGATTGAACCACCAACCTTTTGGTTAATAGCCAAACACACTAACCGATTGCGCCACAGAGACACTTTGCAAAAAGTACATACTGACAAAGGCTAATAAGCATTCATCTAGAACGTTTCCTAGAAAAACTTTAAAAAGTCAATAATCTGGAGAGTTTTTGTAAGATGTTTCTTCCATCAACCAACGAAGAAACACATTGGTACTTTCCCATGATGAGTGAGTGCTTCAGGATCTCTTGCACTTACATGTGCAGCAGAGTACTGCAATGGAAGCATGCTGGGCCGATAACCCAGAGGTAGGCAGATTGAAACTATCCTCTGCTATATGCATTTTTTTTAATTAAAGTAATCCAAAATTGGGATTGATATTTTAGCTCTTTTATTTTTACTTAAAGTACAATAACTTTTACCATTTTAATTTGTTTAATAGTATATTGACAGTATTGTTTTCTTTCAAAAATCCACTTCATTTTCTTTACCCTATTATTAAAATGGTAATTGACAAAAACAAACTACATTGTCACCAGAAGAGCAATACAAAATGTACAAGTGATATATTAAAATCATCTTTCCATCTTGAATTTCAATGATGCATTGGGGCAACGATTTTGTGAGAAACATCTTCACCCTTAAATAAAGATTTTCTTAATTCCTTACCTGTGTGCTAATTAGATATCACCTTGTTTTCACATTAAACAGACTTCCACATGAGAAAGCAGCAAGGATGCAGTGGCGTTAATGTTTCCAGGTGTCAACCTGTATTATTTCAGTAGATATTGAAATGACGATGCATCTTGCTGCCTTTCCAATGAAGCAAGTTTAATTTAGTAATAGGTGAAAAACCATCCCTACAAAGGTGTTAATCAGATACTTGGCTTTGTGGACACTTTTCAGAGAACAAATTTGTTAGCATAAAAATAAAGCCAGAAAATGAAGAGCTGTTTAATCACTCAATTGGATTTTTTTGCCAGCATATTTCTTTTTCTCTGCAACCCACTGCTAAATTGTGCTTCCTAGCTGTTTTTTTTATAAAATCACTTAATCAAATCTAACTCTGATTACATCAGAGAAGGCCAGGTACCCTACACCACAAGAGGGGGTTTGAAATTTTGACTTGTCTACTGAAAGATCACCAAAATCTGATAACAAGGTAAATTACGTCCCGGGGTGGGATTGAACCACCAACCTTTTGGATAATAACCGAACACGCTAACTGATTGCGCCACAGAGACACTTTGCAAACGTACATTCTGACAAACGCTAATAAGCATTCATCTAGAACGTTTCCTAGAAAAACTTTAAAAAGTCAATAATCTGGAGAGTTTTTGTAAGATGTTTCTTCCATCAATCAACGAAGAACATTCAAGCTGATTTCTTGCAGCAGCTGGGCACTGTAACAGCTCCAGAGCTGCTCTGTAAGGCAACTAAAAGGGTGTGGGCCCTGCAGCACTACCTGTAGTTCGCATTGTGCGTTGGAAGGCACAAAGTAAGCAGACGGGAGAAGTCAGGATAGTGCGCAAGGGCATAGAAGGGAGCGGCTCAAGAAAAGAGAAGTGGAAACAGACAGCAAACTAGGCTGGAGAGAGACCTGAGACAAAGAGATCTGAATTATACGAGAGCCGACCAGGGGAAACACAAATTATGCAGTCGAGTTTCCCACATTTGGGGAAATCGCTGGAGCAGCACACACAGAGTGCAATGGGTGAGCATTGCCCTGGGAGAAGCACCTTCATGATCATAGTATCTCACCTGGCAGGTAAGTAGGAGTTGGGCAAGAGCTGAGGAGGGTCGCTGCTCGGGCACCCCCTGTCAAGTGAAGGAGATCCAACTGAGGCAGCACAAGAGAACTCTCGAAAGAAGAACAAGGCTAGAGGAAGATCTGAGACACAGAAATCTGGCTTTTACCAGAGCTGACCAGAGGAAAGCACAAACACAGTCCCCCACTACCACAAATAATGCAGTCGAGTTTCCCACATTTGGGGAAATCACAGGGGTCAGCATACCCAGAATGCAATGAATGAACCTCACCCTGGGAGAACAATCTTCATGACCATGGTATCTCCTATGCAAAATAAGTATGATTTGGGATAGGGCTGGGGAGGGCCGCTGCTCAGGCACATCTCTGTCAAGTAAAGGAGATTCAACTGAGGCAGCACAAGGGAACTCTCATCTGGGGACAACAACTGCAGGGAGAACACATATTTTCAGATGAACATGGGAGGGCAGAAGGCTGCCTAATACTGAAGCACCCCCAAACAACAAACCAAATGCAACAACTAGTACAAGCATTCCTGGGGGAAGGCCTGCAGCAGATGGATTTGCATGTGGTGATGTCATCCAAGCAGTGGGTCAAAGTTGGCTTCAACCCTCGTCTGCATATGAAAAGAGAAAAGGGGCGTGCAGGGCATGGCGGCCTTTTGCGGCGCTTGGATGACCCCTTGTTCGCATTAAACACCTCCACCCTACTTCGGTGTGGGGCTCATGTTGGCTATGTCCCAGCCCCTGAAGCATTCAAGCTGATTACTTGCAGCAGCTGGGCACTGTAATAGCTCCAGAGCTGCTCTGTAAGGCAAGTAAAAGGGTGTGGGCCCTGCAGCACTACCTGTAGTTCGCATTGTGCGTTGGAAGGCACAAAGTAAGCAGATGGGAGAAGTCAAGATAGTGCGCAAGGGCATAGAAGGGAGCGGCTCAAGAAAAGAGAAGTTGAAACAGACAGCAAACTAGTCTGGAGAGAGACCTGAGACAAAGAGATCTGAATTATACGAGAGCTGACCAGGGGAAACACAAATTATGCAGTCAAGTTTCCCACATTTGGGGAAATCGCAGGAGCAGCACACCCAGAGTGCAATGGGTGAGCCTTGCCCTGGGAGAAGCACCTTCATGATCATAGTATCTCACCTGGCAGGTAAGTAGGAGTTGGGCTTGAGCTGGGGAGGGTCGCTGCTCGGGCACCCCCCTGTCAAGTAAAGGAGATCCAACTGAGGCAGCACAAGGGAACTCTCGAAAGAAGAACAAGGCTAGAGGAAGATCTGAGACAAATAAATCTGACTTTTACCAGAGCTGACCAGAGGAAAGCACAAACACAGTCCCCCACTACCACAAATAATGCAGTCGAGTTTCCCACATTTGGGGAAATCATAGGAGTCAGCATACCCAGAATGCAATGAATGAACCTCACCCTGGGAGAACAATCTTCATGACCATGGTATCTCCTATGCAAAATAAGTATGATTTGGGATAGAGCTGGGGAGGGCCGCTGCTCAGGCACATCTCTGTCAAGTAAAGGAGATTCAACTGAGGCAGCACAAGGGAACTCTCATCTGGGGACAACAACTGCAGGGAGAACACATATTTTCTGATGAACATGGGAGGGCAGAAGGCTGCCTAATACTGAAGCACCCCCAAACAACAAACCAAATGCAACAACTAGTACATACATTCCTGGGGGAAGGCCTACAGCAGATGGATTTGCATATGGTGATGTCATCCAAGCAGTGGGTCAAAGTTGGCTTCAACCCTCATCTGCATATGAAAAGAGAAAAGGGGCGTGCAGGGCATGGCGGCCTTTTGCGGCGCTTGGATGACCCCTAGTTCGCATTAAACACCTCCACCCTCCTTCGGTGTGGGGCTCATGTTGGCTATGCCCCAGCCCCTGAAGCATTCAAGCTGATTTCTTGCAGCAGCTGGGCCCTGTAACAGCTCCAGAGCTGTTCTGTAAAGCATGTAAAAGGGTGTGGGCCCTGCAGCACTACCTGTAGTATGCATTGTGCGTTGGAAGGCACAAAGTAAGCAGACGGGAGAGGTCAGGATAGTGTGCAAGGGCATAGAAGGGAGCGGCTCAAGAAAAGAGAAGTGGAAACAGACAGCAAACTAGGCTGGAGAAAGACCTGAGACAAAGAGATCTGAATTATACGAGAGCCGACCAGAGGAAACACAAATTATGCAGTCAAGTTTCCCACATTTGGGGAAATCGCAGGAGCAGCACACCCAGAGTGCAATGGGTGAGCCTTGCCCTGGGAGAAGCACCTTCATGATCATAGTATCTCACCTGGCAGGTAAGTAGGAGTTGGGCTTGAGCTGGGGAGGGTCGCTGCTCGGGCACCCCCCTGTCAAGTAAAGGAGATCCAACTGAGGCAGCACAAGGGAACTCTCGAAAGAAGAACAAGGCTAGAGGAAGATCTGAGACAAATAAATCTGACTTTTACCAGAGCTGACCAGAGGAAAGCACAAACACAGTCCCCCACTACCACAAATAATGCAGTCGAGTTTCCCACATTTGGGGAAATCATAGGAGTCAGCATACCCAGAATGCAATGAATGAACCTCACCCTGGGAGAACAATCTTCATGACCATGGTATCTCCTATGCAAAATAAGTATGATTTGGGATAGAGCTGGGGAGGGCCGCTGCTCAGGCACATCTCTGTCAAGTAAAGGAGATTCAACTGAGGCAGCACAAGGGAACTCTCATCTGGGGACAACAACTGCTGGGAGAACACATATTTTCAGATGAACATGGGAGGGCAGAAGGCTGCCTAATACTGAAGCACCCCCAAACAACAAACCAAATGCAACAACTAGTACAAGCATTCCTGGGGGAAGGCCTACAGCAGATGGATTTGCATATGGTGATGTCATCCAAGCAGTGGGTCAAAGTTGGCTTCAACCCTCATCTGCATATGAAAAGAGAAAAGGGGCGTGCAGGGCATGGCGGCCTTTTGCGGCGCTTGGATGACCCCTAGTTCGCATTAAACACCTCCACCCTCCTTCGGTGTGGGGCTCATGTTGGCTATGCCCCAGCCCCTGAAGCATTCAAGCTGATTTCTTGCAGCAGCTGGGCCCTGTAACAGCTCCAGAGCTGCTCTGTAAGGCAAGTAAAAGGGTGTGGGCCCTGCAGCACTACCAGTAGTTCGCATTGTGCGTTGGAAGGCACAAAGTAAGCAGACGGGAGAAGTCAGGATAGTGCGCAAGGGCATAGAAGGGAGCGGCTCAAGAAAAGAGAAGTGGAAACAGACAGCAAACTAGGCTGGAGAGAGACCTGAGACAAAGAGATCTGAATTATACGAGAGCCGACCAGGGGAAACACAAATTATGCAGTCAAGTTTCCCACATTTGGGGAAATCACAGGGGCAGCACACCCAGAGTGCAATGGGTGAGCCTTGCCCTGGGAGAAGCACCTACATGATCATAGTATCTCACCTGGCAGGTAAGTAGGAGTTGGGCTAGAGCTGGGGAGGGTCGCTGCTCGGGTACCCCCCTGTCAAGTGAAGGAGATCCAACTGAGGCAGCACAAGGGAACTCTCGAAAGAAGAACAAGGCTAGAGGAAGATCTGAGACAAAGAAATCTGACTTTTACCAGAGCTGACCAGAGGAAAGCACAAACACAGTCCCCCACTACCACAAATAATGCAGTCAAGTTTCCCACATTTGGGGAAATCACAGGGGTCATCATACCCAGAATGCAATGAATGAACCTCACCCTGGGAGAACAATCTTCATGACCATGGTATCTCCTATGCAAAATAAGTATGATTTGGGATAGGGCTGGGGAGGGCCGCTGCTCAGGCACATCTCTGTCAAGTAAAGGCGATTCAACTGAGGCAGCACAAGGGAACTCTCATCTGGGGACAACAACTGCAGGGAGAACACATATTTTCAGATGAACATGGGAGGGCAGAAGGCTGCCTAATACTGAAGCACCCCCAAACAACAAACCAAATGCAACAACTAGTGCAAGCATTCCTGGGGGAAGGCCTGCAGCAGATGGATTTGCATATGGTGATGTCATCCAAGCAGTGGGTCAAAGTTGGCTTCAACCCTCGTCTGCATATGGAAAGAAAAAAGGGATATGCAGGGCATGGCGTCCTTTTGTGGCGCTTGGATGACCCCTAATTCACATTAAACATCTCCACCCTCCTTCGGTATGGGGCTCATGTTGGCTATGCCCCAGCCCCTGAAGCATTCAAGATGATTTCTTGCAGCAGCTGGGCACTGTAACAGCTCCAGAGCTGTTCTGTAAAGCATGTAAAAGGGTGTGGGCCCTGCAGCACTACCTGTAGTATGCATTGTGCGTTGGAAGGCACAAAGTAAGCAGACGGGAGAGGTCAGGATAGTGTGCAAGGGCATAGAAGGGAGCGGCTCAAGAAAAGAGAAGTGGAAACAGACAGCAAACTAGGCTGGAGAAAGACCTGAGACAAAGAGATCTGAATTATACGAGAGCCGACCAGAGGAAACACAAATTATGCAGTCAAGTTTCCCACATTTGGGGAAATCGCAGGAGCAGCACACCCAGAGTGCAATGGGTGAGCCTTGCCCTGGGAGAAGCACCTTCCTGATCATAGTATCTCACCTGGCAGGTAAGTAGGAGTTGGGCTAGAGCTGGGGAGGTTCGCTGCTCGGGCACCCCCCTGTCAAGTGAAGGAGTTCCAACTGAGGCAGCACAAGGGAACTCTCGAAAGAAGAACAAGGCTAGAGGAAGATCTGAGACAAAGAAATCTGACTTTTACCAGAGCTGAGCAGAGGAAAGCACAAACACAGTCCCCCACTACCACAAATAATGCAGTCGAGTTTCCCACATTTGGGGAAATCACAGGGGTCAGCATACCCAGAATGCAATGAATGAACCTCACCCTGGGAGAACAATCTTCATGACCATGGTATCTCCTATGCAAAATAAGTATGATTTGGGATAGGGCTGGGGAGGGCCGCTGCTCAGGCACATCTCTGTCAAGTAACGGAGATTCAACTGAGGCAGCACAAGGGAACTCTCATCTGGGGACAACAACTGCAGGGAGAACACATATTTTCAGATGAACATGGGAGGGCAGAAGGCTGCCTAATACTGAAGCACCCCCAAACAACAAACCAAATGCAACAACTAGTGCAAGCATTCCTGGGGGAAGGCCTGCAGCAGATTGATTTGCATATGGTAATGCCATCCAAGCAGTGGGTCAAAGTTGGCTTCAACCCTCGTCTGCATATGAAAAGAGAAAAGGGGCGTGCAGGGCATGGCGGCCTTTTGCGGCGCTTGGGTGACCCTTAGTTCGCATTAAACACCCCCACCCTCCTTCGGTGTGGGGCTCATGTTGGCAATGCCCCAGCCCCTGAAGCATTCAAGCTGATTTCTTGCAGCAGCTGGGCACTGTAACAGCTCCAGAGCTGCTCTGTGAGGCAAGTAAAAGGGTGTGGGCCCTGCAGCACTACCTGTAGTTTGCATTGTGTGTTGGAAGGCACAAAGTAAGCAGACGGGAGAAGTCAGGATAGTGCGCAAGGGCATAGAAGGGAGCGGCTCAAGAAAAGAGAAGTGGAAACAGACAGCAAACTAGGCTGGAGAGAGACCTGAGACAAAGAGATCTGAATTATACGAGAGCCGACCAGGGGAAACACAAATTATGCAGTCAAGTTTCCCACATTTGGGGAAATCACAGGGGCAGCACACCCAGAGTGCAATGGGTGAGCCTTGCCCTGGGAGAAGCACCTACATGATCATAGTATCTCACCTGGCAGGTAAGTAGGAGTTGGGCTAGAGCTGCGAAGGGTCGCTGCTCGGGTACCCCCCTGTCAAGTGAAGGAGATCCAACTAAGGCAGCACAAGGGAACTCTCGAAAGAGGAACAAGGCTAGAGGAAGATCTGAGACAAAGAAATCTGATTTTTACCAGAGTTGACCAGAAGAAAACACAAACACAGTCCCCCACTACCACAAATAATGCAGTTGAGTTTCCCACATTTGGGGAAATCACAGGGGTCAGCATACCCAGAATGCAATGAATGAACCTCACCCTGGGAGAACAATCTTCATGACCATGGTATCTCCTATACAAAATAAGTATGATTTGGGATAGGGCTGGGGAGGGCCGCTGCTCAGGCACATCTCTGTCAAGTAAAGGAGATTCAACTGAGGCAGCACAAGGGAACTCTCATCTGGGGACAACAACTGCAGGGAGAACACATATTTTCAGATGAACATGGGAGGGCAGAAGGCTGCCTAATACTGATGCACCCCCAAACAACAAACCAAATGCAACAACTAGTGCAAGCATTCCTGGGGGAAGGCCTGCAGCAGATGGATTTGCATATGGTGATGTAATCCAAGCAGTGGGTCAAAGTTGGCTTCAACCCTCGTCTGCATATGAAAAGAAAAAAGGGATGTGCAGGGCATGGCGTCCTTTTGTGGCGCTTGGATGACCCCTAATTCGCATTAAACATCTCCACCCTCCTTCGGTGTGGGGCTCATGTTGGCTATGCCCCAGCCCCTGAAGCATTCAAGATGATTTCTTGCAGCAGCTGGGCACTGTAACAGCTCCAGAGCTGCTCTGTAAAGCATGTAAAAGGGGGTGGGCCCTGCAGCACTACCTGTAGTATGCATTGTGCGTTGGAAGGCACAAAGTAAGCAGACGGGAGAGGTCAGGATAGTGCGCAAGGGCATAGAAGGGAGCGGCTCAAGAAAAGAGAAGTGGAAACAGACAGCAAACTAGACTGGAGAGAGACCTGAGACAAAGAGATCTGAATTATATGAGAGCCGACCAGGGGAAACACAAATTATGCAGTCGAGTTTCCCACATTTGGGGAAATCTCTGGAGCAGCACACCCAGAGTGTAATTTTCTTTCTAGTGACCTTCGTGTGGGAGAAAAATGCAAAGGTACAAGACAGCTTGTCCTTGCCAATATCTCTCTTTTGCAAAGAGCTGCGCATTGGAAAATTCAGGGCTATGTCGTGTAGATGGTGGCCTAACAGGAGGCTTTAAAATTTTAATTCTAGTGTCCTTCGTTTGGGAGAAAAATGCAAAGGTACAAGACAGCTTTTCCTTGCCAATATCTCTCTTTTGCAAAGAGCTGCGCATTGGAAAATTCATGGCTATGCCGTGTAGATGATAGTCTAAACAGGAGGCTTTAAAATTTTCTTTCTAGTGTCCCTCGTTTGGGAGAAAAATGCAAAGGTACAAGACAGCTTTTCCTTGCCAATATCTCTCTTTTGCAAAGAGCTGCGCATTGGAAAATTCAGGGCTATGTCGTGTAGATGATGGCCTAACAGGAGGCTTTAAAATTTTCTTTCTAGTGTCCTTCGTTTGGGAGAAAAATGCAAAGGTACAAGACAGCTTTTCCTTGCCAATATCTCTCTTTTGCAAAGAGCTGCGCATTGGAAAATTCAGGGCTATGTCGTGTAGATGATGGTCTAAACAGGAGGCTTTAAAATTTTCTTTCTAGTGTCCTTCGTTTGGGAGAAAAATGCAAAGGTACAAGACAGCTTTTCCTTGCCAATATCTCTCTTTTGCAAAGAGCTGCGCATTGGAAAATTCATGGCTATGCCGTGTAGATGATGGTCTAAACAGGAGGCTTTAAAATTTTAATTCTAGTGTCCTTCGTTTGGGAGAAAAATGCAAAGGTACAAGACAGCTTTTCCTTGCCAATATCTCTCTTTTGCAAAGAGCTGCGCATTGGAAAATTCATGGCTATGCCGTGTAGATGATGGTCTAAACAGGAGGCTTTAAAATTTTCTTTCTAGTGTCCTTCGTTTGGGAGAAAAATGCAAAGGTACAAGACAGCTTTTCCTTGCCAATATCTCTCTTTTGCAAAGAGCTGCGCATTGGAAAATTCAGGGCTATGTCGTGTAAATGATGGCCTAACAGGAGGCTTTAAAATTTTCTTTCTAGTGTCCTTCGTTTGGGAGAAAAATGCAAAGGTACAAGACAGCTTTTCCTTGCCAATATCTCTCTTTTACAAAGAGCTGCGCATTGGAAAATTCAGGGCTATGTCGTGTAGATGATGGCCTAACAGGAGGCTTTAAAATTTTCTTTCTAGTGACCTTCGTTTGGGAGGAAAATGCAAAGGTACAAGACAGCTTTTCCTTGCCAATATCTCTCTTTTGCAAAGAGCTGCGCATTGGAAAATTCAGGGCTATGTCGTGTAGATGATGGCCTAACAGGAGGCTTTAAAATTTTAATTCTAGTGTCCTTCGTTTGGGAGAAAAATGCAAAGGTACAAGACAGCTTTTACTTGCCAATATCTCTCTTTTGCAAAGAGCTGCGCATTGGAAAATTCAGGGCTATGTCGTGTAGATGATGGCCTAACAGGAGGCTTTAAAATTTTCTTTCTAGTGTCCTTCGTTTGGGAGAAAAATGCAAAGGTACAAGACAGCTTTTCCTTGCCAATATCTCTCTTTTGCAAAGAGCTACGCATTGGAAAATTCAGGGCTATGTCGTGTAGATGATGGCCTAACAGGAGGCTTTAAAATTTTCTTTCTAGTGACCTTCGTTTGGGAGAAAAATGCAAAGGTACAAGACAGCTTTTCCTTGCCAATATCTCTCTTTTGCAAAGAGCTGCGCATTGGAAAATTCAGGGCTGTGTCGTGTAGATGATGGCCTAACAGGAGGCTTTAAAATTTTCTTTCTAGTGTCCTTCGTTTGGGAGAAAAATGCAATGGTACAAGACAGCTTTTCCTTGCCAATATCTCTCTTTTGCAAAGAGCTGCGCATTGGAAAATTCAGGGCTATGTCGTGTAGATGATGGCCTAACAGGAGGCTTTAAAATTTTAATTCTAGTGTCCTTCGTTTGGGAGAAAAATGCAAAGGTACAAGACAGCTTTTCCTTGCCAATATCTCTCTTTTGCAAAGAGCTGCGCATTGGAAAATTCAGGGCTATGTCGTGTAGATGATGGCCTAACAGGAGGCTTTAAAATTTTCTTTCTAGTGTCCTTCGTTTGGGAGAAAAATGCAGAGGTACAAGACAGCTTTTCCTTGCCAATATCTCTCTTTTGCAAAGAGCTACGCATTGGAAAATTCAGGGCTATGTCGTGTAGATGATGGCCTAACAGGAGGCTTTAAAATTTTCTTTCTAGTGACCTTCGTTTGGGAGAAAAATGCAAAGGTACAAGACAGCTTTTCCTTGCCAATATCTCTCTTTTGCAAAGAGCTACGCATTGGAAAATTCAGGGCTATGTCGTGTAGATGATGGCCTAACAGGAGGCTTTAAAATTTTCTTTCTAGTGACCTTCGTTTGGGAGAAAAATGCAAAGGTACAAGACAGCTTTTCCTTGCCAATATCTCTCTTTTGCAAAGCTGCGCATTGGAAAATTCAGGGCTATGTCGTGTAGATGATGGCCTAACAGGAGGCTTTAAAATTTTCTTTCTAGTGACCTTCGTTTGGGAGAAAAATGCAAAGGTACAAGACAGCTTTTCCTTGCCAATATCTCTCTTTTGCAAAGAGCTGCGCATTGGAAAATTCAGGGCTATGTCGTGTAGATGATGGCCTAACAGGAGGCTTTAAAATTTTCTTTCTAGTGTCCTTCGTTTGGGAGAAAAATGCAAAGGTACAAGACAGCTTTTCCTTGCCAATATCTCTCTTTTGCAAAGAGCTGCGCATTGGAAAATTCAGGGCTATGTCGTGTAGATGATGGCCTAACAGGAGGCTTTAAAATTTTTATTCTAGTGTCCTTCGTTTGGTAGAAAAATGCAAAGGTACAAGACAGCTTTTCCTTGCCAATATCTCTCTTTTGCAAAGAGCTGCGCATTGGAAAATTCAGGGCCATGTCGTGTAGATGATGGCCTAACAGGAGGCTTTAAAATTATCTTTCTAGTGTCCTTCGTTTGGGAGAAAAATGCAAAGGTACAAGACAGCTTTTCCTTGCCAATATCTCTCTTTTGCAAAGAGCTGCGCATTGGAAAATTCAGGGCTATGTCGTGTAGATGATGGCCTAACAGGAGGCTTTAAAATTTTAATTCTAGTGTCCTTCGTTTGGGAGAAAAATGCAAAGGTACAAGACAGCTTTTCCTTGCCAATATCTCTCTTTTGCAAAGAGCTGCGCATTGGAAAATTCAGGGCTATGTCGTGTAGATGATGGCCTAACAGGAGGCTTTAAAATTTTCTTTCTAGTGTCCTTCGTTTGGGAGAAAAATGCAAAGGTACAAGACAGCTTTTCCTTGCCAATATCTCTCTTTTGCAAAGAGCTACGCATTGGAAAATTCAGGGCTATGTCGTGTAGATGATGGCCTAACAGGAGGCTTTAAAATTTTAATTCTAGTGTCCTTCGTTTGGGAGAAAAATGCAAAGGTACAAGACAGCTTTTCCTTGCCAATATCTCTCTTTTGCAAAGCTGCGCATTGGAAAATTCAGGGCTATGTCGTGTAGATGATGGCCTAACAGGAGGCTTTAAAATTTTCTTTCTAGTGACCTTCGTTTGGGAGAAAAATGCAAAGGTACAAGACAGCTTTTCCTTGCCAATATCTCTCTTTTGCAAAGAGCTGCGCATTGGAAAATTCAGGGCTATGTCGTGTAGATGATGGCCTAACAGGAGGCTTTAAAATTTTCTTTCTAGTGTCCTTCGTTTGGGAGAAAAATGCAAAGGTACAAGACAGCTTTTCCTTGCCAATATCTCTCTTTTGCAAAGAGCTGCGCATTGGAAAATTCAGGGCTATGTCGTGTAGATGATGGCCTAACAGGAGGCTTTAAAATTTTAATTCTAGTGTCCTTCGTTTGGGAGAAAAATGCAAAGGTACAAGACAGCTTTTCCTTGCCAATATCTCTCTTTTGCAAAGAGCTGCGCATTGGAAAATTCAGGGCCATGTCGTGTAGATGATGGCCTAACAGGAGGCTTTAAAATTATCTTTCTAGTGTCCTTCGTTTGGGAGAAAAATGCAAAGGTACAAGACAGCTTTTCCTTGCCAATATCTCTCTTTTGCAAAGAGCTGCGCATTGGAAAATTCAGGGCTATGTCGTGTAGATGATGGCCTAACAGGAGGCTTTAAAATTTTAATTCTAGTGTCCTTCGTTTGGGAGAAAAATGCAAAGGTACAAGACAGCTTTTCCTTGCCAATATCTCTCTTTTGCAAAGAGCTGCGCATTGGAAAATTCAGGGCTATGTCGTGTAGATGATGGCCTAACAGGAGGCTTTAAAATTTTCTTTCTAGTGTCCTTCGTTTGGGAGAAAAATGCAAAGGTACAAGACAGCTTTTCCTTGCCAATATCTCTCTTTTGCAAAGAGCTACGCATTGGAAAATTCAGGGCTATGTCGTGTAGATGATGGCCTAACAGGAGGCTTTAACATTTTAATTCTAGTGTCCTTCGTTTGGGAGAAAAATGCAAAGGTACAAGACAGCTTTTCCTTGCCAATATCTCTCTTTTGCAAAGAGCTGCGCATTGGAAAATTCAGGGCTATGTCGTGTAGATGATGGCCTAACAGGAGGCTTTAAAATTTTCTTTCTAGTGTCCTTCGTTTGGGAGAAAAATGCAAAGGTACAAGACAGCTTTTCCTTGCCAATATCTCTCTTTTGCAAAGAGCTGCGCATTGGAAAATTCAGGGCTATGTCGTGTAGATGATGGCCTAACATGAGGCTTTAAAATTTTAATTCTAGTGTCCTTCGTTTGGGAGAAAAATGCAAAGGTACAAGACAGCTTTTCCTTGCCAATATCTCTCTATTGCAAAGAGCTACGCATTGGAAAATTCAGGGCTATGCCGTTTAGATGAAGCACTAACAGGAGGCTTTAAAATTTTAATTCTAGTGTCTTTCGTTTTGGAGAAAAATGCAAAGGTACAAGACAGCTTTTCCTTGCCAATATCTCTCTTTTGCAAAGAGCTGCGCATTGGAAAATTCAGGGCCATGTCGTGTAGATGATGGCCTAACAGGAGGCTTTAAAATTATCTTTCTAGTGTCCTTCGTTTGGGAGAAAAATGCAAAGGTACAAGACAGCTTTTCCTTGCCAATATCTCTCTTTTGCAAAGAGCTGCGCATTGGAAAATTCAGGGCTATGTCGTGTAGATGATGGCCTAACAGGAGGCTTTAAAATTTTAATTCTAGTGTCCTTCGTTTGGGAGAAAAATGCAAAGGTACAAGACAGCTTTTCCTTGCCAATATCTCTCTTTTGCAAAGAGCTGCGCATTGGAAAATTCAGGGCTATGTCGTGTAGATGATGGCCTAACAGGAGGCTTTAAAATTTTCTTTCTAGTGTCCTTCGTTTGGGAGAAAAATGCAAAGGTACAAGACAGCTTTTCCTTGCCAATATCTCTCTTTTGCAAAGAGCTACGCATTGGAAAATTCAGGGCTATGTCGTGTAGATGATGGCCTAACAGGAGGCTTTAAAATTTTAATTCTAGTGTCCTTCGTTTGGGAGAAAAATGCAAAGGTACAAGACAGCTTTTCCTTGCCAATATCTCTCTTTTGCAAAGAGCTGCGCATTGGAAAATTCAGGGCTATGTCGTGTAGATGATGGCCTAACAGGAGGCTTTAAAATTTTCTTTCTAGTGTCCTTCGTTTGGGAGAAAAATGCAAAGGTACAAGACAGCTTTTCCTTGCCAATATCTCTCTTTTGCAAAGAGCTACGCATTGGAAAATTCAGGGCTATGTCGTGTAGATGATGGCCTAACAGGAGGCTTTAAAATTTTCTTTCTAGTGACCTTCGTTTGGGAGAAAAATGCAAAGGTACAAGACAGCTTTTCCTTGCCAATATCTCTCTTTTGCAAAGAGCTGCGCATTGGAAAATTCAGGGCTATGTCGTGTAGATGATGGCCTAACAGGAGGCTTTAAAATTTTCTTTCTAGTGACCTTCGTTTGGGAGAAAAATGCAAAGGTACAAGACAGCTTTTCCTTGCCAATATCTCTCTTTTGCAAAGAGCTGCGCATTGGAAAATTCAGGGCTATGTCGTGTAGATGATGGCCTAACAGGAGGCTTTAAAATTTTCTTTCTAGTGTCCTTCGTTTGGGAGAAAAATGCAAAGGTACAAGACAGCTTTTCCTTGCCAATATCTCTCTTTTGCAAAGAGCTGCGCATTGGAAAATTCAGGGCTATGTCGTGTAGATGATGGCCTAACAGGAGGCTTTAAAATTTTCTTTCTAGTGTCCTTCGTTTGGGAGAAAAATGCAAAGGTACAAGACAGCTTTTCCTTGCCAATATCTCTCTTTTGCAAAGAGCTGCGCATTGGAAAATTCAGGGCTATGTCGTGTAGATGATGGCCTAACAGGAGGCTTTAAAATTTTAATTCTAGTGTCCTTCGTTTGGGAGAAAAATGCAATGGTACAAGACAGCTTTTCCTTGCCAATATCTCTCTTTTGCAAAGAGCTGCGCATTGAAAAATTCAGGGCTATGTCGTGTAGATGATGGCCTAACAGGAGGCTTTAAAATGTTCTTTCTAGTGTCCTTCGTTTGGGAGAAAAATGCAATGGTACAAGACAGCTTTTCCTTGCCAATATCTCTCTTTTGCAAAGAGCTGCGCATTGGAAAATTCAGGGCTATGTCGTGTAGATGATGGCCTAACAGGAGGCTTTAAAATTTTCTTTCTAGTGTCCTTCGTTTGGGAGAAAAATGCAAAGGTACAAGACAGCTTTTCCTTGCCATTATCTCTCTTTTGCAAAGAGCTACGCATTGGAAAATTCAGGGCTATGTCGTGTAGATGATGGCCTAACAGGAGGCTTTAAAATTTTCTTTCTAGTGACCTTCGTTTGGGAGAAAAATGCAAAGGTACAAGACAGCTTTTCCTTGCCAATATCTCTCTTTTGCAAAGAGCTGCGCATTGGAAAATTCAGGGCTATGTCGTGTAGATGATGGCCTAACAGGAGGCTTTAAAATTTTCTTTCTAGTGTCCTTCGTTTGGGAGAAAAATGCAAAGGTACAAGACAGCTTTTCCTTGCCAATATCTCTCTTTTGCAAAGAGCTGCGCATTGGAAAATTCAGGGCTATGTCGTGTAGATGATGGCCTAACAGGAGGCTTTAAAATTTTCTTTCTAGTGTCCTTCGTTTGGGAGAAAAATGCAAAGGTACAAGACAGCTTTTCCTTGCCAATATCTCTCTTTTGCAAAGAGCTACGCATTGGAAAATTCAGGGCTATGTCGTGTAGATGATGGCCTAACAGGAGGCTTTAAAATTTTAATTCTAGTGTCCTTCGTTTGGGAGAAAAATGCAAAGGTACAAGACAGCTTTTCCTTGCCAATATCTCTCTTTTGCAAAGCTGCGCATTGGAAAATTCAGGGCTATGTCGTGTAGATGATGGCCTAACAGGAGGCTTTAAAATTTTCTTTCTAGTGACCTTCGTTTGGGAGAAAAATGCAAAGGTACAAGACAGCTTTTCCTTGCCAATATCTCTCTTTTGCAAAGAGCTGCGCATTGGAAAATTCAGGGCTATGTCGTGTAGATGATGGCCTAACAGGAGGCTTTAAAATTTTCTTTCTAGTGTCCTTCGTTTGGGAGAAAAATGCAAAGGTACAAGACAGCTTTTCCTTGCCAATATCTCTCTTTTGCAAAGAGCTGCGCATTGGAAAATTCAGGGCTATGTCGTGTAGATGATGGCCTAACAGGAGGCTTTAAAATTTTAATTCTAGTGTCCTTCGTTTGGGAGAAAAATGCAAAGGTACAAGACAGCTTTTCCTTGCCAATATCTCTCTTTTGCAAAGAGCTGCGCATTGGAAAATTCAGGGCCATGTCGTGTAGATGATGGCCTAACAGGAGGCTTTAAAATTATCTTTCTAGTGTCCTTCGTTTGGGAGAAAAATGCAAAGGTACAAGACAGCTTTTCCTTGCCAATATCTCTCTTTTGCAAAGAGCTGCGCATTGGAAAATTCAGGGCTATGTCGTGTAGATGATGGCCTAACAGGAGGCTTTAAAATTTTAATTCTAGTGTCCTTCGTTTGGGAGAAAAATGCAAAGGTACAAGACAGCTTTTCCTTGCCAATATCTCTCTTTTGCAAAGAGCTGCGCATTGGAAAATTCAGGGCTATGTCGTGTAGATGATGGCCTAACAGGAGGCTTTAAAATTTTCTTTCTAGTGTCCTTCGTTTGGGAGAAAAATGCAAAGGTACAAGACAGCTTTTCCTTGCCAATATCTCTCTTTTGCAAAGAGCTACGCATTGGAAAATTCAGGGCTATGTCGTGTAGATGATGGCCTAACAGGAGGCTTTAAAATTTTAATTCTAGTGTCCTTCGTTTGGGAGAAAAATGCAAAGGTACAAGACAGCTTTTCCTTGCCAATATCTCTCTTTTGCAAAGAGCTGCGCATTGGAAAATTCAGGGCTATGTCGTGTAGATGATGGCCTAACAGGAGGCTTTAAAATTTTCTTTCTAGTGTCCTTCGTTTGGGAGAAAAATGCAAAGGTACAAGACAGCTTTTCCTTGCCAATATCTCTCTTTTGCAAAGAGCTGCGCATTGGAAAATTCAGGGCTATGTCGTGTAGATGATGGCCTAACAGGAGGCTTTAAAATTTTAATTCTAGTGTCCTTCGTTTGGGAGAAAAATGCAAAGGTACAAGACAGCTTTTCCTTGCCAATATCTCTCTATTGCAAAGAGCTACGCATTGGAAAATTCAGGGCTATGCCGTTTAGATGAAGCACTAACAGGAGGCTTTAAAATTTTAATTCTAGTGTCCTTCGTTTTGGAGAAAAATGCAAAGGTACAAGACAGCTTTTCCTTGCCAATATCTCTCTTTTGCAAAGAGCTGCGCATTGGAAAATTCAGGGCCATGTCGTGTAGATGATGGCCTAACAGGAGGCTTTAAAATTATCTTTCTAGTGTCCTTCGTTTGGGAGAAAAATGCAAAGGTACAAGACAGCTTTTCCTTGCCAATATCTCTCTTTTGCAAAGAGCTGCGCATTGGAAAATTCAGGGCTATGTCGTGTAGATGATGGCCTAACAGGAGGCTTTAAAATTTTAATTCTAGTGTCCTTCGTTTGGGAGAAAAATGCAAAGGTACAAGACAGCTTTTCCTTGCCAATATCTCTCTTTTGCAAAGAGCTGCGCATTGGAAAATTCAGGGCTATGTCGTGTAGATGATGGCCTAACAGGAGGCTTTAAAATTTTCTTTCAAGTGTCCTTCGTTTGGGAGAAAAATGCAAAGGTACAAGACAGCTTTTCCTTGCCAATATCTCTCTTTTGCAAAGAGCTACGCATTGGAAAATTCAGGGCTATGTCGTGTAGATGATAGCCTAACAGGAGGCTTTAAAATTTTAATTCTAGTGTCCTTCGTTTGGGAGAAAAATGCAAAGGTACAAGACAGCTTTTCCTTGCCAATATCTCTCTTTTGCAAAGAGCTGCGCATTGGAAAATTCAGGGCTATGTCGTGTAGATGATGGCCTAACAGGAGGCTTTAAAATTTTCTTTCTAGTGTCCTTCGTTTGGGAGAAAAATGCAAAGGTACAAGACAGCTTTTCCTTGCCAATATCTCTCTTTTGCAAAGAGCTACGCATTGGAAAATTCAGGGCTATGTCGTGTAGATGATGGCCTAACAGGAGGCTTTAAAATTTTCTTTCTAGTGACCTTCGTTTGGGAGAAAAATGCAAAGGTACAAGACAGCTTTTCCTTGCCAATATCTCTCTTTTGCAAAGAGCTGCGCATTGGAAAATTCAGGGCTATGTCGTGTAGATGATGGCCTAACAGGAGGCTTTAAAATTTTCTTTCTAGTGACCTTCGTTTGGGAGAAAAATGCAAAGGTACAAGACAGCTTTTCCTTGCCAATATCTCTCTTTTGCAAAGAGCTACGCATTGGAAAATTCAGGGCTATGTCGTGTAGATGATGGCCTAACAGGAGGCTTTAAAATTTTCTTTCTAGTGACCTTCGTTTGGGAGAAAAATGCAAAGGTACAAGACAGCTTTTCCTTGCCAATATCTCTCTTTTGCAAAGAGCTGCGCATTGGAAAATTCAGGGCTATGTCGTGTAGATGATGGCCTAACAGGAGGCTTTAAAATTTTCTTTCTAGTGACCTTCGTTTGGGAGAAAAATGCAAAGGTACAAGACAGCTTTTCCTTGCCAATATCTCTCTTTTGCAAAGAGCTGCGCATTGGAAAATTCAGGGCTATGTCGTGTAGATGATGGCCTAACAGGAGGCTTTAAAATTTTAATTCTAGTGTCCTTCGTTTGGGAGAAAAATGCAATGGTACAAGACAGCTTTTCCATGCCAATATCTCTCTTTTGCAAAGAGCTGCGCATTGGAAAATTCAGGGCTATATCGTGTAGATGATGGCCTTACAGGAGGCTTTAAAATTTTCTTTCTAGTGTCCTTCGTTTGGGAGAAAAATGCAAAGGTACAAGACAGCTTTTCCTTGCCAATATCTCTCTTTTGCAAAGAGCTACGCATTGGAAAATTCAGGGCTATGTCGTGTAGATGATGGCCTAACAGGAGGCTTTAAAATTTTAATTCTAGTGTCCTTCGTTTGGGAGAAAAATGCAAAGGTACAAGACAGCTTTTCCTTGCCAATATCTCTCTTTTGCAAAGAGCTGCGCATTGGAAAATTCAGGGCTATGTCGTGTAGATGATGGCCTAACAGGAGGCTTTAAAATTTTCTTTCTAGTGTCCTTCGTTTGGGAGAAAAATGCAAAGGTACAAGACAGCTTTTCCTTGCCAATATCTCTCTTTTGCAAAGAGCTGCGCATTGGAAAATTCAGGGCTATGTCATGTAGATGATGGCCTAACAGGAGGCTTTAAAATTTTCTTTCTAGTGTCCTTCGTTTGGGAGAAAAATGCAAAGGTACAAGACAGCTTTTCCTTGCCAATATCTCTCTTTTGTAAAGAGCTACGCATTGGAAAATTCAGGGCTATGTCGTGTAGATGATGGCCTAACAGGAGGCTTTAAAATTTTCTTTCTAGTGACCTTCGTTTGGGAGAAAAATGCAAAGGTACAAGACAGCTTTTCCTTGCCAATATCTCTCTTTTGCAAAGAGCTGCGCATTGGAAAATTTAGGGCTATGTCGTGTAGATGATGGCCTAACAGGTGGCTTTAAAAATTTTCTTTCTAGTGTCCTTCGTTTGGGAGAAAAATGCAATGGTACAAGACAGCTTTTCCTTGCCAATATCTCTCTTTTGCAAAGAGCTGCGCATTGGAAAATTCAGGGCTATGTCGTGTAGATGATGGCCTTACAGGAGGCTTTAAAATTTTCTTTCTAGTGTCCTTCGTTTGGGAGAAAAATGCAAAGGTACAAGACAGCTTTTCCTTGCCAATATCTCTCTTTTGCAAAGAGCTACGCATTGGAAAATTCAGGGCTATGTCGTGTAGATGATGGCCTAACAGGAGGCTTTAAAATTTTAATTCTAGTGTCCTTCGTTTGGGAGAAAAATGCAAAGGTACAAGACAGCTTTTCCTTGCCAATATCTCTCTTTTGCAAAGAGCTGCGCATTGGAAAATTCAGGGCTATGTCGTGTAGATGATGGCCTTACAGGAGGCTTTAAAATTTTCTTTCTAGTGTCCTTCGTTTGGGAGAAAAATGCAAAGGTACAAGACAGCTTTTCCTTGCCAATATCTCTCTTTTGCAAAGAGCTGCGCATTGGAAAATTCAGGGCTATGTCGTGTAGATGATGGCCTTACAGGAGGCTTTAAAATTTTCTTTCTAGTGTCCTTCGTTTGGGAGAAAAATGCAAAGGTACAAGACAGCTTTTCCTTGCCAATATCTCTCTTTTGCAAAGAGCTGCGCATTGGAAAATTCAGGGCTATGTCGTGTAGATGATGGCCTTACAGGAGGCTTTAAAATTTTCTTTCTAATGTCCTTCGTTTGGGAGAAAAATGCAAAGGTACAAGACAGCTTTTCCTTGCCAATATCTCTCTTTTGCAAAGAGCTACGCATTGGAAAATTCAGGGCTATGTCGTGTAGATGATGGCCTAACAGGAGGCTTTAAAATTTTAATTCTAGTGTCCTTCGTTTGGGAGAAAAATGCAAAGGTACAAGACAGCTTTTCCTTGCCAATATCTCTCTTTTGCAAAGAGCTGCGCATTGGTAAATTCAGGGCTATGTCGTGTAGATGATGGCCTAACAGGAGGCTTTAAAATTTTCTTTCTAGTGTCCTTCGTTTGGGAGAAAAATGCAAAGGTACAAGACAGCTTTTCCTTGCCAATATCTCTCTTTTGCAAAGAGCTGCGCATTGGAAAATTCAGGGCTATGTCGTGTAGATGATGGCCTAACAGGAGGCTTTAAAATTTTCTTTCTAGTGACCTTCGTTTGGGAGAAAAATGCAAAGGTACAAGACAGCTTTACCTTGCCAATATCTCTCTTTTGCAAAGAGCTGCGCATTGGAAAATTCAGGGCTATGTCGTGTAGATGATGGCCTAACAGGAGGCTTTAAAATGTTCTTTCTAGTGTCCTTCGTTTGGGAGAAAAATGCAAAGGTACAAGACAGCTTTTCCTTGCCAATATCTCTCTTTTGCAAAGAGCTACGCATTGGAAAATTCAGGGCTATGTCGTGTAGATGATGGCCTAACAGGTGGCTTTAAAAATTTTCTTTCTAGTGTCCTTCGTTTGGGAGAAAAATGCAATGGTACAAGACAGCTTTTCCTTGCCAATATCTCTCTTTTGCAAAGAGCTGCGCATTGGAAAATTCAGGGCTATGTCGTGTAGATGATGGCCTAACAGGAGGCTTTAAAATTTTCTTTCTAGTGACCTTCGTTTGGGAGAAAAATGCAAAGGTACAAGACAGCTTTTCCTTGCCAATATCTCTCTTTTGCAAAGAGCTGCGCATTGGAAAATTCAGGGCTATGTCGTGTAGATGATGGCCTAACAGGAGGCTTTAAAATTTTCTTTCTAGTTTCCTTCGTTTGGGAGAAAAATGCAAAGGTACAAGACAGCTTTTCCTTGCCAATATCTCTCTTTTGCAAAGAGCTGCGCATTGGAAAATTCAGGGCTATGTCGTGTAGATGATGGCCTAACAGGAGGCTTCAAAATTTTCTTTCTAGTGTCCTTCGTTTGGGAGAAAAATGCAATGGTACAAGACAGCTTTTCCTTGCCAATATCTCTCTTTTGCAAAGAGCTGCGCATTGGAAAATTCAGGGCTATATCGTGTAGATGATGGCCTTACAGGAGGCTTTAAAATTTTCTTTCTAGTGTCCTTCGTTTGGGAGAAAAATGCAAAGGTACAAGACAGCTTTTCCTTGCCAATATCTCTCTTTTGCAAAGAGCTACGCATTGGAAAATTCAGGGCTATGTCGTGTAGATGATGGCCTAACAGGAGGCTTTAAAATTTTAATTCTAGTGTCCTTCGTTTGGGAGAAAAATGCAAAGGTACAAGACAGCTTTTCCTTGCCAATATCTCTCTTTTGCAAAGAGCTGCGCATTGGAAAATTCAGGGCTATGTCGTGTAGATGATGGCCTAACAGGAGGCTTTAAAATTTTCTTTCTAGTGTCCTTCGTTTGGGAGAAAAATGCAAAGGTACAAGACAGCTTTTCCTTGCCAATATCTCTCTTTTGCAAAGAGCTGCGCATTGGAAAATTCAGGGCTATGTCATGTAGATGATGGCCTAACAGGAGGCTTTAAAATTTTCTTTCTAGTGTCCTTCGTTTGGGAGAAAAATGCAAAGGTACAAGACAGCTTTTCCTTGCCAATATCTCTCTTTTGCAAAGAGCTACGCATTGGAAAATTCAGGGCTATGTCGTGTAGATGATGGCCTAACAGGAGGCTTTAAAATTTTCTTTCTAGTGACCTTCGTTTGGGAGAAAAATGCAAAGGTACAAGACAGCTTTTCCTTGCCAATATCTCTCTTTTGCAAAGAGCTGCGCATTGGAAAATTTAGGGCTATGTCGTGTAGATGATGGCCTAACAGGTGGCTTTAAAAATTTTCTTTCTAGTGTCCTTCGTTTGGGAGAAAAATGCAATGGTACAAGACAGCTTTTCCTTGCCAATATCTCTCTTTTGCAAAGAGCTGCGCATTGGAAAATTCAGGGCTATGTCGTGTAGATGATGGCCTTACAGGAGGCTTTAAAATTTTCTTTCTAGTGTCCTTCGTTTGGGAGAAAAATGCAAAGGTACAAGACAGCTTTTCCTTGCCAATATCTCTCTTTTGCAAAGAGCTACGCATTGGAAAATTCAGGGCTATGTCGTGTAGATGATGGCCTAACAGGAGGCTTTAAAATTTTAATTCTAGTGTCCTTCGTTTGGGAGAAAAATGCAAAGGTACAAGACAGCTTTTCCTTGCCAATATCTCTCTTTTGCAAAGAGCTGCGCATTGGAAAATTCAGGGCTATGTCGTGTAGATGATGGCCTAACAGGAGGCTTTAAAATTTTCTTTCTAGTGTCCTTCGTTTGGGAGAAAAATGCAAAGGTACAAGACAGCTTTTCCTTGCCAATATCTCTCTTTTGCAAAGAGCTGCGCATTGGAAAATTCAGGGCTATGTCGTGTAGATGATGGCCTAACAGGAGGCTTTAAAATTTTCTTTCTAGTGACCTTCGTTTGGGAGAAAAATGCAAAGGTACAAGACAGCTTTTCCTTGCCAATATCTCTCTTTTGCAAAGAGCTGCGCATTGGAAAATTCAGGGCTATGTCGTGTAGATGATGGCCTGACAGGAGGCTTTAAAATGTTCTTTCTAGTGTCCTTCGTTTGGGAGAAAAATGCAAAGGTACAAGACAGCTTTTCCTTGCCAATATCTCTCTTTTGCAAAGAGCTACGCATTGGAAAATTCAGGGCTATGTCGTGTAGATGATGGCCTAACAGGAGGCTTTAAAATTTTCTTTCTAGTGACCTTCGTTTGGGAGAAAAATGCAAAGGTACAAGACAGCTTTTCCTTGCCAATATCTCTCTTTTGCAAAGAGCTGCACATTGGAAAATTCAGGGCTATGTCGTGTAGATGATGGCCTAACAGGAGGCTTTAAAATTTTCTTTCTAGTGTCCTTCGTTTGGGAGAAAAATACAAAGGTACAAGACAGCTTTTCCTTGCCAATATCTCTCTTTTGCAAAGAGCTGCGCATTGGAAAATTCAGGGCTATGTCGTGTAGATGATGGCCTAACAGGAGGCTTTAAAATTTTCTTTCTAGTTTCCTTCGTTTGGGAGAAAAATGCAAAGGTACAAGACAGCTTTTCCTTGCCAATATCTCTCTTTTGCAAAGAGCTGCGCATTGGAAAATTTAGGGCTATGTCGTGTAGATGATGGCCTTACAGGAGGCTTTAAAATTTTCTTTCTAGTGTCCTTCGTTTGGGAGAAAAATGCAAAGGTACAAGACAGCTTTTCCTTGCCAATATCTCTCTTTTGCAAAGAGCTGCGCATTGGAAAATTCAGGGCTATGTCGTGTAGATGATGGCCTTACAGGAGGCTTTAAAATTTTCTTTCTAATGTCCTTCGTTTGGGAGAAAAATGCAAAGGTACAAGACAGCTTTTCCTTGCCAATATCTCTCTTTTGCAAAGAGCTACGCATTGGAAAATTCAGGGCTATGTCGTGTAGATGATGGCCTAACAGGAGGCTTTAAAATTTTAATTCTAGTGTCCTTCGTTTGGGAGAAAAATGCAAAGGTACAAGACAGCTTTTCCTTGCCAATATCTCTCTTTTGCAAAGAGCTGCGCATTGGTAAATTCAGGGCTATGTCGTGTAGATGATGGCCTAACAGGAGGCTTTAAAATTTTCTTTCTAGTGTCCTTCGTTTGGGAGAAAAATGCAAAGGTACAAGACAGCTTTTCCTTGCCAATATCTCTCTTTTGCAAAGAGCTGCGCATTGGAAAATTCAGGGCTATGTCGTGTAGATGATGGCCTAACAGGAGGCTTTAAAATTTTCTTTCTAGTGACCTTCGTTTGGGAGAAAAATGCAAAGGTACAAGACAGCTTTACCTTGCCAATATCTCTCTTTTGCAAAGAGCTGCGCATTGGAAAATTCAGGGCTATGTCGTGTAGATGATGGCCTAACAGGAGGCTTTAAAATGTTCTTTCTAGTGTCCTTCGTTTGGGAGAAAAATGCAAAGGTACAAGACAGCTTTTCCTTGCCAATATCTCTCTTTTGCAAAGAGCTACGCATTGGAAAATTCAGGGCTATGTCGTGTAGATGATGGCCTAACAGGAGGCTTTAAAATTTTCTTTCTAGTGACCTTCGTTTGGGAGAAAAATGCAAAGGTACAAGACAGCATTTCCTTGCCAATATCTCTCTTTTGCAAAGAGCTGCGCATTGGAAAATTCAGGGCTATGTCGTGTAGATGATGGCCTAACAGGAGGCTTTAAAATTTTCTTTCTAGTGTCCTTCGTTTGGGAGAAAAATGCAAAGGTACAAGACAGCTTTTCCTTGCCAATATCTCTCTTTTGCAAAGAGCTACGCAATGGAAAATTCAGGGCTATGTCGTGTAGATGATGGCCTAACTGGAGGCTTTAAAATTTTCTTTCTAGTTTCCTTCGTTTGGGAGAAAAATGCAAAGGTACAAGACAGCTTTTCCTTGCCAATATCTCTCTTTTGCAAAGAGCTGCGCATTGGAAAATTCAGGGCTATGTCGTGTAGATGATGGCCTAACAGGAGGCTTTAAAATTTTCTTTCTAGTTTCCTTCGTTTGGGAGAAAAATGCAAAGGTACAAGACAGCTTTTCCTTGCCAATATCTCTCTTTTGCAAAGAGCTGCGCATTGGAAAATTCAGGGCTATGTCGTGTAGATGATGGCCTGACAGGAGGCTTTAAAATGTTCTTTCTAGTGTCCTTCGTTTGGGAGAAAAATGCAAAGGTACAAGACAGCTTTTCCTTGCCAATATCTCTCTTTTGCAAAGAGCTACGCATTGGAAAATTCAGGGCTATGTCGTGTAGATGATGGCCTAACAGGAGGCTTTAAAATTTTCTTTCTAGTGACCTTCGTTTGGGAGAAAAATGCAAAGGTACAAGACAGCTTTTCCTTGCCAATATCTCTCTTTTGCAAAGAGCTGCACATTGGAAAATTCAGGGCTATGTCGTGTAGATGATGGCCTAACAGGAGGCTTTAAAATTTTAATTCTAGTGTCCTTCGTTTGGGAGAAAAATGCAAAGGTACAAGACAGCTTTTCCTTGCCAATATCTCTCTTTTGCAAAGAGCTGCGCATTGGAAAATTCAGGGCTATGTCGTGTAGATGATGGCCTAACAGGAGGCTTTAAAATTTTCTTTCTAGTTTCCTTCGTTTGGGAGAAAAATGCAAAGGTACAAGACAGCTTTTCCTTGCCAATATCTCTCTTTTGCAAAGAGCTGCGCATTGGAAAATTTAGGGCTATGTCGTGTAGATGATGGCCTTACAGGAGGCTTTAAAATTTTCTTTCTAGTGTCCTTCGTTTGGGAGAAAAATGCAAAGGTACAAGACAGCTTTTCCTTGCCAATATCTCTCTTTTGCAAAGAGCTGCGCATTGGAAAATTCAGGGCTATGTCGTGTAGATGATGGCCTTACAGGAGGCTTTAAAATTTTCTTTCTAATGTCCTTCGTTTGGGAGAAAAATGCAAAGGTACAAGACAGCTTTTCCTTGCCAATATCTCTCTTTTGCAAAGAGCTACGCATTGGAAAATTCAGGGCTATGTCGTGTAGATGATGGCCTAACAGGAGGCTTTAAAATTTTAATTCTAGTGTCCTTCGTTTGGGAGAAAAATGCAAAGGTACAAGACAGCTTTTCCTTGCCAATATCTCTCTTTTGCAAAGAGCTGCGCATTGGAAAATTCAGGGCTATGTCGTGTAGATGATGGCCTTACAGGAGGCTTTAAAATTTTCTTTCTAATGTCCTTCGTTTGGGAGAAAAATGCAAAGGTACAAGACAGCTTTTCCTTGCCAATATCTCTCTTTTGCAAAGAGCTACGCATTGGAAAATTCAGGGCTATGTCGTGTAGATGATGGCCTAACAGGAGGCTTTAAAATTTTAATTCTAGTGTCCTTCGTTTGGGAGAAAAATGCAAAGGTACAAGACAGCTTTTCCTTGCCAATATCTCTCTTTTGCAAAGAGCTGCGCATTGGTAAATTCAGGGCTATGTCGTGTAGATGATGGCCTAACAGGAGGCTTTAAAATTTTCTTTCTAGTGTCCTTCGTTTGGGAGAAAAATGCAAAGGTACAAGACAGCTTTTCCTTGCCAATATCTCTCTTTTGCAAAGAGCTGCGCATTGGAAAATTCAGGGCTATGTCGTGTAGATGATGGCCTAACAGGAGGCTTTAAAATTTTCTTTCTAGTGACCTTCGTTTGGGAGAAAAATGCAAAGGTACAAGACAGCTTTACCTTGCCAATATCTCTCTTTTGCAAAGAGCTGCGCATTGGAAAATTCAGGGCTATGTCGTGTAGATGATGGCCTAACAGGAGGCTTTAAAATTTTCTTTCTAGTTTCCTTCGTTTGGGAGAAAAATGCAAAGGTACAAGACAGCTTTTCCTTGCCAATATCTCTCTTTTGCAAAGAGCTGCGCATTGGAAAATTCAGGGCTATGTCGTGTAAATGATGGCCTTACAGGAGGCTTTAAAATTTTCTTTCTAGTGTCCTTCGTTTGGGAGAAAAATGCAAAGGTACAAGACAGCTTTTCCTTGCCAATATCTCTCTTTTGCAAAGAGCTACGCATTGGAAAATTCAGGGCTATGTCGTGTAGATGATGGCCTAACAGGAGGCTTTAAAATTTTCTTTCTAGTTTCCTTCGTTTGGGAGAAAAATGCAAAGGTACAAGACAGCTTTTCCTTGCCAATATCTCTCTTTTGCAAAGAGCTGCGCATTGGAAAATTCAGGGCTATGTCGTGTAGATGATGGCCTTACAGGAGGCTTTAAAATTTTCTTTCTAGTGTCCTTCGTTTGGGAGAAAAATGCAAAGGTACAAGACAGCTTTTCCTTGCCAATATCTCTCTTTTGCAAAGAGCTACGCATTGGAAAATTCAGGGCTATGTCGTGTAGATGATGGCCTAACAGGAGGCTTTAAAATTTTCTTTCTAGTTTCCTTCGTTTGGGAGAAAAATGCAAAGGTACAAGACAGCTTTTCCTTGCCAATATCTCTCTTTTGCAAAGAGCTGCGCATTGGAAAATTCAGGGCTATGTCGTGTAGATGATGGCCTAACAGGAGGCTTTAAAATTTTCTTTCTAGTGTCCTTCGTTTGGGAGAAAAATGCAAAGGTACAAGACAGCTTTTCCTTGCCAATATCTCTCTTTTGCAAAGAGCTGCGCATTGGAAAATTCAGGGCTATGTCGTGTAGATGATGGCCTAACAGGAGGCTTTAAAATTTTCTTTCTAGTTTCCTTCGTTTGGGAGAAAAATGCAAAGGTACAAGACAGCTTTTCCTTGCCAATATCTCTCTTTTGCAAAGAGCTACGCATTGGAAAATTCAGGGCTATGTCGTGTAGATGATGGCCTAACAGGAGGCTTTAAAATTTTCTTTCTAGTTTCCTTCGTTTGGGAGAAAAATGCAAAGGTACAAGACAGCTTTTCCTTGCCAATATCTCTCTTTTGCAAAGAGCTGCGCATTGGAAAATTCAGGGCTATGTCGTGTAGATGATGGCCTTACAGGAGGCTTTAAAATTTTCTTTCTAGTGTCCTTCGTTTGGGAGAAAAATGCAAAGGTACAAGACAGCTTTTCCTTGCCAATATCTCTCTTTTGCAAAGAGCTGCGCATTGGAAAATTCAGGGCTATGTCGTGTAGATGATGGCCTAACAGGAGGCTTTAAAATTTTAATTCTAGTGTCCTTCGTTTGGGAGAAAAATGCAAAGGTACAAGACAGCTTTTCCTTGCCAATATCTCTCTTTTGCAAAGAGCTGCGCATTGGAAAATTCAGGGCTATGTCGTGTAGATGATGGCCTAACAGGAGGCTTTAAAATTTTCTTTCTAGTGTCCTTCGTTTGGGAGAAAAATGCAAAGGTACAAGACAGCTTTTCCTTGCCAATATCTCTCTTTTGCAAAGAGCTACGCATTGGAAAATTCAGGGCTATGTCGTGTAGATGATGGCCTAACAGGAGGCTTTAAAATTTTCTTTCTAGTGACCTTCGTTTGGGAGAAAAATGCAAAGGTACAAGACAGCTTTTCCTTGCCAATATCTCTCTTTTGCAAAGAGCTGCACATTGGAAAATTCAGGGCTATGTC
Source organism: Pseudophryne corroboree (assembly GCF_028390025.1). Lineage (NCBI taxonomy): Eukaryota > Metazoa > Chordata > Amphibia > Anura > Myobatrachidae > Pseudophryne > Pseudophryne corroboree. The sequence continues at coordinate 394,232,885 of NC_086448.1, forward strand.
GTGTAGATGATGGCCTAACAGGAGGCTTTAAAATTTTCTTTCTAGTGACCTTCGTTTGGGAGAAAAATGCAAAGGTACAAGACAGCTTTTCCTTGCCAATATCTCTCTTTTGCAAAGAGCTACGCATTGGAAAATTCAGGGCTATGTCGTGTAGATGATGGCCTAACAGGAGGCTTTAAAATTTTCTTTCTAGTGACCTTCGTTTGGGAGAAAAATGCAAAGGTACAAGACAGCTTTTCCTTGCCAATATCTCTCTTTTGCAAAGAGCTGCGCATTGGAAAATTCAGGGCTATGTCGTGTAGATGATGGCCTAACAGGAGGCTTTAAAATGTTATTTCTAGTGTCCTTCGTTTGGGAGAAAAATGCAATGGTACAAGACAGCTTTTCCTTGCCAATATCTCTCTTTTGCAAAGAGCTGCGCATTGGAAAATTCAGGGCTATGTCGTGTAGATGATGGCCTAACAGGAGGCTTTAAAATGTTCTTTCTAGTGTCCTTCGTTTGGGAGAAAAATGCAAAGGTACAAGACAGCTTTTCCTTGCCAATATCTCTCTTTTGCAAAGAGCTGCGCATTGGAAAATTCAGGGCTATGTCGTGTAGATGATGGCCTAACAGGAGGCTTTAAAATGTTCTTTCTAGTGTCCTTCGTTTGGGAGAAAAATGCAATGGTACAAGACAGCTTTTCCTTGCCAATATCTCTCTTTTGCAAAGAGCTGCGCATTGGAAAATTCAGGGCTATGTCGTGTAGATGATGGCCTAACAGGAGGCTTTAAAATGTTCTTTCTAGTGTCCTTCGTTTGGGAGAAAAATGCAAAGGTACATGACAGCTTTTCCTTGCCAATATCTCTCTTTTGCAAAGAGCTGCGCATTGGAAAATTCAGGGCTATGTCGTGTAGATGATGGCCTAACAGGAGGCTTTAAAATTTTCTTTCTAGTGACCTTCGTTTGGGAGAAAAATGCAAAGGTACAAGACAGCTTTTCCTTGCCAATATCTCTCTTTTGCAAAGAGCTGCGCATTGGAAAATTCAGGGCTATGTCGTGTAGATGATGGCCTAACAGGAGGCTTTAAAATGTTCTTTCTAGTGTCCTTCGTTTGGGAGAAAAATGCAATGGTACAAGACAGCTTTTCCTTGCCAATATCTCTCTTTTGCAAAGAGCTGCGCATTGGAAAATTCAGGGCTATGTCGTGTAGATGATGGCCTAACAGGAGGCTTTAAAATGTTCTTTCTAGTGTCCTTCATTTGGGAGAAAAATGCAAAGGTACATGACAGCTTTTCCTTGCCAATATCTCTCTTTTGCAAAAGAGCTAAGCATTGGAAAATTCAGGGCTATGTCGTGTAGATGATGGCCTAACAGGAGGCTTTAAAATTTTCTTTCTAGTGACCTTCGTTTGGGAGAAAAATGCAAAGGTACAAGACAGCTTTTCCTTGCCAATATCTCTCTTTTGCAAAGAGCTGTGCATTGGAAAATTCAGGGCTATGTCGTGTAGATGATGGCCTAACAGGAGGCTTTAAAATGTTCTTTCTAGTGTCCTTCGTTTGGGAGAAAAATGCAATGGTACAAGACAGCTTTTCCTTGCCAATATCTCTCTTTTGCAAAGAGCTGCGCATTGGAAAATTCAGGGTTATGTCGTGTAGATGATGGCCTAACAGGAGGCTTTAAAATTTTCTTTCTAGTGTCCTTCGTTTGGGAGAAAAATGCAAAGGTACAAGACAGCTTTTCCTTGCCAATATCTCTCTTTTGCAAAAGAGCTACGCATTGGAAAATTCAGGGCTATGTCGTGTAGATGATGGCCTAACAGGAGGCTTTAAAATTTTCTTTCTAGTGACCTTCGTTTGGGAGAAAAATGCAAAGGTACAAGACAGCTTTTCCTTGCCAATATCTCTCTTTTGCAAAGAGCTGCGCATTGGAAAATTCAGGGCTATGTCGTGTAGATGATGGCCTAACAGGAGGCTTTGAAATTTTCTTTCTAGTGTCCTTCGTTTGGGAGAAAAATGCAATGGTACAAGACAGCTTTTCCTTGCCAATATCTCTCTTTTGCAAAGAGCTGCGCATTGGAAAATTCAGGGCTATGTCGTGTAGATGATGGCCTAACAGGAGGCTTTAAAATGTTCTTTCTAGTGTCCTTCGTTTGGGAGAAAAATGCAAAGGTACAAGACAGCTTTTCCTTGCCAATATCTCTCTTTTGCAAAGAGCTACGCATTGGAAAATTCAGGGCTATGTCGTGTAGATGATGGCCTAACAGGAGGCTTTAAAATTTTCTTTCTAGTGACCTTCGTTTGGGAGAAAAATGCAAAGGTACAAGACAGCTTTTCCTTGCCAATATCTCTCTTTTGCAAAGAGCTGCGCATTGGAAAATTCAGGGCTATGTCGTGTAGATGATGGCCTAACAGGAGGCTTTAAAATTTTCTTTCTAGTGTCCTTCATTTGGGAGAAAAATGCAAAGGTACAAGACAGCTTTTCCTTGCCAATATCTCTCTTTTGCAAAGAGCTACGCATTGGAAAATTCAGGGCTATGTCGTGTAGATGATGGCCTAACAGGAGGCTTTAAAATTTTCTTTCTAGTGACCTTCGTTTGGGAGAAAAATGCAAAGGTACAAGACAGCTTTTCCTTGCCAATATCTCTCTTTTGCAAAGAGCTGCGCATTGGAAAATTCAGGGCTATGTCGTGTAGATGATGGCCTAACAGGAGGCTTTAAAATGTTCTTTCTAGTGTCCTTCGTTTGGGAGAAAAATGCAATGGTACAAGACAGCTTTTCCTTGCCAATATCTCTCTTTTGCAAAGAGCTGCGCATTGGAAAATTCAGGGCTATGTCGTGTAGATGATGGCCTAACAGGAGGCTTTAAAATTTTCTTTCTAGTGTCCTTCGTTTGGGAGAAAAATGCAAAGGTACATGACAGCTTTTCCTTGCCAATATCTCTCTTTTGCAAAAGAGCTACGCATTGGAAAATTCAGGGCTATGTCGTGTAGATGATGGCCTAACAGGAGGCTTTAAAATTTTCTTTCTAGTGACATTCGTTTGGGAGAAAAATGCAAAGGTACAAGACAGCTTTTCCTTGCCAATATCTCTCTTTTGCAAAGAGCTGTGCATTGGAAAATTCAGGGCTATGTCGTGTAGATGATGGCCTAACAGGAGGCTTTAAAATGTTCTTTCTAGTGTCCTTCGTTTGGGAGAAAAATGCAATGGTACAAGACAGCTTTTCCTTGCCAATATCTCTCTTTTGCAAAGAGCTGCGCATTGGAAAATTCAGGGTTATGTCGTGTAGATGATGGCCTAACAGGAGGCTTTAAAATTTTCTTTCTAGTGTCCTTCGTTTGGGAGAAAAATGCAAAGGTACAAGACAGCTTTTCCTTGCCAATATCTCTCTTTTGCAAAAGAGCTACGCATTGGAAAATTCCGGGCTATGTCGTGTAGATGATGGCCTAACAGGAGGCTTTAAAATTTTCTTTCTAGTGACCTTCGTTTGGGAGATAAATGCAAAGGTACAAGACAGCTTTTCCTTGCCAATATCTCTCTTTTGCAAAGAGCTGCGCATTGGAAAATTCAGGGCTATGTCGTGTAGATGATGGCCTAACAGGAGGCTTTAAAATGTTCTTTCTAGTGTCCTTCGTTTGGGAGAAAAATGCAGTGGTACAAGACAGCTTTTCCTTGCCAATATCTCTCTTTTGCAAAGAGCTGCGCATTGGAAAATTCAGGGCTATGTCGTGTAGATGATGGCCTAACAGGAGGCTTTAAAATTTTCTTTCTAGTGACCTTCGTTTGGGAGAAAAATGCAAAGGTACAAGACAGCTTTTCCTTGCCAATATCTCTCTTTTGCAAAGAGCTGCGCATTGGAAAATTCAGGGCTATGTCGTGTAGATGATGGCCTAACAGGAGGCTTTGAAATTTTCTTTCTAGTGTCCTTCGTTTGGGAGAAAAATGCAATGGTACAAGACAGCTTTTCCTTGCCAATATCTCTCTTTTGCAAAGAGCTGCGCATTGGAAAATTCAGGGCTATGTCGTGTAGATGATGGCCTAACAGGAGGCTTTAAAATGTTCTTTCTAGTGTCCTTCGTTTGGGAGAAAAATGCAAAGGTACAAGACAGCTTTTCCTTGCCAATATCTCTCTTTTGCAAAGAGCTACGCATTGGAAAATTCAGGGCTATGTCGTGTAGATGATGGCCTAACAGGAGGCTTTAAAATTTTCTTTCTAGTGACCTTCGTTTGGGAGAAAAATGCAAAGGTACAAGACAGCTTTTCCTTGCCAATATCTCTCTTTTGCAAAGAGCTGCGCATTGGAAAATTCAGGGCTATGTCGTGTAGATGATGGCCTAACAGGAGGCTTTAAAATTTTCTTTCTAGTGTCCTTCATTTGGGAGAAAAATGCAAAGGTACAAGACAGCTTTTCCTTGCCAATATCTCTCTTTTGCAAAGAGCTACGCATTGGAAAATTCAGGGCTATGTCGTGTAGATGATGGCCTAACAGGAGGCTTTAAAATTTTCTTTCTAGTGACCTTCGTTTGGGAGAAAAATGCAAAGGTACAAGACAGCTTTTCCTTGCCAATATCTCTCTTTTGCAAAGAGCTGCGCATTGGAAAATTCAGGGCTATGTCGTGTAGATGATGGCCTAACAGGAGGCTTTAAAATGTTCTTTCTAGTGTCCTTCGTTTGGGAGAAAAATGCAATGGTACAAGACAGCTTTTCCTTGCCAATATCTCTCTTTTGCAAAGAGCTGCGCATTGGAAAATTCAGGGCTATGTCGTGTAGATGATGGTCTAACAGGAGGCTTTAAAATTTTCTTTCTAGTGTCTTTCGTTTGGGAGAAAAATGCAAAGGTACATGACAGCTTTTCCTTGCCAATATCTCTCTTTTGCAAAAGAGCTACGCATTGGAAAATTCAGGGCTATGTCGTGTAGATGATGGCCTAACAGGAGGCTTTAAAATTTTCTTTCTAGTGACCTTCGTTTGGGAGAAAAATGCAAAGGTACTAGACAGCTTTTCCTTGCCAATATCTCTCTTTTGCAAAGAGCTGTGCATTGGAAAATTCAGGGCTATGTCGTGTAGATGATGGCCTAACAGGAGGCTTTAAAATGTTCTTTCTAGTGTCCTTCGTTTGGGAGAAAAATGCAATGGTACAAGACAGCTTTTCCTTGCCAATATCTCTCTTTTGCAAAGAGCTGCGCATTGGAAAATTCAGGGTTATGTCGTGTAGATGATGGCCTAACTGGAGGCTTTAAAATTTTCTTTCTAGTGTCCTTCGTTTGGGAGAAAAATGCAAAGGTACAAGACAGCTTTTCCTTGCCAATATCTCTCTTTTGCAAAAGAGCTACGCATTGGAAAATTCAGGGCTATGTCGTGTATATGATGGCCTAACAGGAGGCTTTAAAATTTTCTTTCTAGTGACCTTCGTTTGGGAGAAAAATGCAAAGGTACAAGACAGCTTTTCCTTGCCAATATCTCTCTTTTGCAAAGAGCTGCGCATTGGAAAATTCAGGGCTATGTCGTGTAGATGATGGCCTAACAGGAGGCTTTGAAATTTTCTTTCTAGTTTCCTTCGTTTGGGAGAAAAATGCAAAGGTACAAGACAGCTTTTCCTTGCCAATATCTCTCTTTTGCAAAGAGCTGCGCATTGGAAAATTCAGGACTATGTCGTGTAGATGATGGCCTAACAGGAGGCTTTAAAATTTTCTTTCTAGTGTCCTTCGTTTGGGAGAAAAATGCAAAGGTACAAGACAGCTTTTCCTTGCCAATATCTCTCTTTTGCAAAGAGCTGCGCATTGGAAAATTCAGGGCTATGTCGTGTAGATGATGGCCTAACAGGAGGCTTTAAAATTATCTTTCTAGTGTCCTTCGTTTGGGAGAAAAATGCAAAGGTACAAGACAGCTTTTCCTTGCCAATATCTCTCTTTTGCAAAGAGCTACGCATTGGAAAATTAAGGGCTATGTCGTGTAGATGATGGCCTAACAGGAGGCTTTAAAATTTTCTTTCTAGTGTCCTTCGTTTGGGAGAAAAATGCAAAGGTACAAGACAGCTTTTCCTTGCCAATACCTCTCTTTTGCAAAGAGCTGCGCATTGGAAAATTCAGGGCTATGTCGTGTAGATGATGGCCTAACAGGAGGCTTTAAAATTATCTTTCTAGTGTCCTTCGTTTGGGAGAAAAATGCAAAGGTACAAGACAGCATTTCCTTGCCAATATCTCTCTTTTGCAAAGAGCTGCTCATTGGAAAATTCAGGGCTATACCGTGTAGATTAAGCACTAACAGGAGGCTTTAAAATTTTCATTCTAGTGTCCTTCGTTTGGGAGAAAAATGCAAAGGTACAAGACAGCTTTTCCTTGCCAATATCTCTCTTTTGCAAAGAGCTGCGCATTGGAAAATTCAGGGCTATACCGTGTAGATGAAGCACTAACAGGAGGCTTTAAAATTTTCATTCTAGTGTCCTTCGTTTGGGAGAAAAAAGTAAAGGTACAAGACAGCTTTTCCTTGCCAATATCTCTCTTTTGCAAAGAGCTACGCATTGGAAAATTCAGGGCTATGTCGTGTAGATGATGGCCTAACAAGAGGCTTTAAAATTATCTTTCTAGTGTCCTTCGTTTGGGAGAAAAATGCAAAGGTACAAGACAGCTTTTCCTTGCCAATATCTCTCTTTTGCAAAGAGCTAAGCATTGGAAAATTCAGGGCTATGTCGTGTAGATGATGGCCTAACAGGAGGCTTTAAAATTGTCTTTCTAGAGTCCTTCGTTTGGGAGAAAAATGCAAAGGTACAAGACAGCTTTTCCTTGCCAATATCTCTCTTTTGCAAAGAGCTACGCATTGGAAAAATCAGGGCTATGTCGTGTAGATGATGGCCTAACAGGAGGCTTTAAAATTTTCTTTCTAGTGACCTTCGTTTGGGAGAAAAATGCAAAGGTACAAGACAGCTTTTCCTTGCCAATATCTCTCTTTTGCAAAGAGCTACGCATTGGAATATTCAGGGCTATGTCGTGTAGATGATGGCCTAACAGGAGGCTTTAAAATTTTCTTTCTAGTGACCTTCGTTTGGGAGAAAAATGCAATGGTACAAGACAGCTTTTCCTTGCCAATATCTCTCTTTTGCAAAGAGCTGCGCATTGGAAAATTCAGGGCTATGTCGTGTAGATGATGGCCTAACAGGAGGCTTTACAATTTTCTTTCTAGTGTCCTTCGTTTGGGAGAAAAATGCAAAGGTACAAGACAGCTTTTCCTTGCCAATATCTCTCTTTTGCAAAGAGCTACGCATTGGAAAATTCAGGGCTATGTCGTGTAGATGATGGCCTAACAGGAGGCTTTAAAATTTTCTTTCTAGTGACCTTCGTTTGGGAGAAAAATGCAAAGGTACAAGACAGCTTTTCCTTGCCAATATCTCTCTTTTGCAAAGAGCTGCGCATTGGAAAATTCAGGGCTATGTCGTGTAGATGATGGCCTAACAGGAGGCTTTAAAATTTTCTTTCTAGTGTCCTTCGTTTGGGAGAAAAATGCAAAGGTACAAGACAGCTTTTCCTTGCCAATATCTCTCTTTTGCAAAGAGCTGCGCATTGGAAAATTCAGGGCTATGTCGTGTAGATGATGGCCTAACAGGAGGCTTTAAAATTATCTTTCTAGTGTCCTTCGTTTGGGAGAAAAATGCAAAGGTACAAGACAGCTTTTCCTTGCCAATATCTCTCTTTTGCAAAGAGCTACGCATTGGAAAATTAAGGGCTATGTCGTGTAGATGATGGCCTAACAGGAGGCTTTAAAATTTTCTTTCTAGTTACTTTCGTTTGGGAGAAAAATGCAAAGGTACAAGACAGCTTTTCCTTGCCAATATCTCTCTTTTGCAAAGAGCTGCGCATTGGAAAATTCAGGGCTAAGTCGTGTAGATGATGGCCTAACAGGAGGCTTTAAAATTATCTTTCTAGTGTCCTTCGTTTGGGAGAAAAATGCAAAGGTACAAGACAGCTTTTCCTTGCCAATATCTCTCTTTTGCAAAGAGCTACGCATTGGAAAATTAAGGGCTATGTCGTGTAGATGATGGCCTAACAGGAGGCTTTAAAATTTTCTTTCTAGTGTCCTTCGTTTGGGAGAAAAATGCAAAGGTACAAGACAGCTTTTCCTTGCCAATATCTCTCTTTTGCAAAGAGCTGTGCATTGGAAAATTCAGGGCTATGTCGTGTAGATGATGGCCTAACAGGAGGCTTTAAAATTATCTTTCTAGTGTCCTTCGTTTGGGAGAAAAATGCAAAGGTACAAGACAGCTTTTCCTTGCCAATATCTCTCTTTTGCAAAGAGCTACGCTTTGGAAAATTAAGGGCTATGTCGTGTAGATGATGGCCTAACAGGAGGCTTTAAAATTTTCTTTCTAGTGACCTTCGTTTGGGAGAAAAATGCAAAGGTACAAGACAGCTTTTCCTTGCCAATATCTCTCTTTTGCAAAGAGCTGCGCATTGGAAAATTCAGGGCTATGTCGTGTAGATGATGGCCTAACAGGAGGCTTTAAAATTTTCTTTCTAGTGTCCTTCGTTTGGGAGAAAAATGCAAAGGTACAAGACAGCTTTTCCTTGCCAATATCTCTCTTTTGCAAAGAGCTGCGCATTGGAAAATTCAGGGCTATGTCGTGTAGATGATGGCCTAACAGGAGGCTTTAAAATTATCTTTCTAGTGTCCTTCGTTTGGGAGAAAAATGCAAAGGTACAAGACAGCTTTTCCTTGCCAATATCTCTCTTTTGCAAAGAGCTACGCATTGGAAAATTAAGGGCTATGTCGTGTAGATGATGGCCTAACAGGAGGCTTTAAAATTTTCTTTCTAGTTACTTTCGTTTGGGAGAAAAATGCAAAGGTACAAGACAGCTTTTCCTTGCCAATATCTCTCTTTTGCAAAGAGCTGCGCATTGGAAAATTCAGGGCTATGTCGTGTAGATGATGGCCTAACAGGAGGCTTTAAAATTATCTTTCTAGTGTCCTTCGTTTGGGAGAAAAATGCAAAGGTACAAGACAGCTTTTCCTTGCCAATATCTCTCTTTTGCAAAGAGCTACGCATTGGAAAATTAAGGGCTATGTCGTGTAGATGATGGCCTAACAGGAGGCTTTAAAATTTTCTTTCTAGTGTCCTTCGTTTGGGAGAAAAATGCAAAGGTACAAGACAGCTTTTCCTTGCCAATATCTCTCTTTTGCAAAGAGCTGCGCATTGGAAAATTCAGGGCTATGTCGTGTAGATGATGGCCTAACAGGAGGCTTTAAAATTATCTTTCTAGTGTCCTTCGTTTGGGAGAAAAATGCAAAGGTACAAGACAGCTTTTCCTTGCCAATATCTCTCTTTTGCAAAGAGCTACGCATTGGAAAATTCAGGGCTATGTCGTGTAGATGATGGCCTAACAGGAGGCTTTAAAATTTTCTTTCTAGTGACCTTCGTTTGGGAGAAAAATGCAATGGTACAAGACAGCTTTTCCTTGCCAATATCTCTCTTTTGCAAAGAGCTGCGCATTGGAAAATTCAGGACTATGTCGTGTAGATGATGGCCTAACAGGAGGCTTTAAAATTTTCTTTCTAGTGTCCTTCGTTTGGGAGAAAAATGCAAAGGTACAAGACAGCTTTTCCTTGCCAATATCTCTCTTTTGCAAAGAGCTGCGCATTGGAAAATTCAGGGCTATGTCGTGTAGATGATGGCCTAACAGGAGGCTTTAAAATTATCTTTCTAGTGTCCTTCGTTTGGGAGAAAAATGCAAAGGTACAAGACAGCTTTTCCTTGCCAATATCTCTCTTTTGCAAAGAGCTACGCATTGGAAAATTAAGGGCTATGTCGTGTAGATGATGGCCTAACAGGAGGCTTTAAAATTTTCTTTCTAGTGTCCTTCGTTTGGGAGAAAAATGCAAAGGTACAAGACAGCTTTTCCTTGCCAATACCTCTCTTTTGCAAAGAGCTGCGCATTGTAAAATTCAGGGCTATGTCGTGTAGATGATGGCCTAACAGGAGGCTTTAAAATTATCTTTCTAGTGTCCTTCGTTTGGGAGAAAAATGCAAAGGTACAAGACAGCATTTCCTTGCCAATATCTCTCTTTTGCAAAGAGCTGCTCATTGGAAAATTCAGGGCTATACCGTGTAGATTAAGCACTAACAGGAGGCTTTAAAATTTTCATTCTAGTGTCCTTCGTTTGGGAGAAAAATGCAAAGGTACAAGACAGCTTTTCCTTGCCAATATCTCTCTTTTGCAAAGAGCTGCGCATTGGAAAATTCAGGGCTATACCGTGTAGATGAAGCACTAACAGGAGGCTTTAAAATTTTCACACTAGTGTCCTTCGTTTGGGAGAAAAATGCAAAGGTACAAGACAGCTTTTCCTTGCCAATATCTCTCTTTTGCAAAGAGCTACGCATTGGAAAATTCAGGGCTATGTCGTGTAGATGATGGCCTAACAGGAGGCTTTAAAATTATCTTTCTAGTGTCCTTCGTTTGGGAGAAAAATGCAAAGGTACAAGACAGCTTTTCCTTGCCAATATCTCTCTTTTGCAAAGAGCTAAGCATTGGAAAATTCAGGGCTATGTCGTGTAGATGATGGCCTAACAGGAGGCTTTAAAATTTTCTTTCTAGAGTCCTTCGTTTGGGAGAAAAATGCAAAGGTACAAGACAGCTTTTCCTTGCCAATATCTCTCTTTTGCAAAGAGCTACGCATTGGAAAAATCAGGGCTATGTCGTGTAGATGATGGCCTAACAGGAGGCTTTAAAATTTTCTTTCTAGTGACCTTCGTTTGGGAGAAAAATGCAAAGGTACAAGACAGCTTTTCCTTGCCAATATCTCTCTTTTGCAAAGAGCTACGCATTGGAAAATTCAGGGCTATGTCGTGTAGATGATGGCCTAACAGGAGGCTTTAAAATTTTCTTTCTAGTGACCTTCGTTTGGGAGAAAAATGCAATGGTACAAGACAGCTTTTCCTTGCCAATATCTCTCTTTTGCAAAGAGCTGCGCATTGGAAAATTCAGGGCTATGTCGTGTAGATGATGGCCTAACAGGAGGCTTTACAATTTTCTTTCTAGTGTCCTTCGTTTGGGAGAAAAATGCAAAGGTACAAGACAGCTTTTCCTTGCCAATATCTCTCTTTTGCAAAGAGCTACGCATTGGAAAATTCAGGGCTATGTCGTGTAGATGATGGCCTAACAGGAGGCTTTAAAATTTTCTTTCTAGTGACCTTCGTTTGGGAGAAAAATGCAAAGGTACAAGACAGCTTTTCCTTGCCAATATCTCTCTTTTGCAAAGAGCTGCGCATTGGAAAATTCAGGGCTATGTCGTGTAGATGATGGCCTAACAGGAGGCTTTAAAATTTTCTTTCTAGTGTCCTTCGTTTGGGAGAAAAATGCAAAGGTACAAGACAGCTTTTCCTTGCCAATATCTCTCTTTTGCAAAGAGCTGCGCATTGGAAAATTCAGGGCTATGTCGTGTAGATGATGGCCTAACAGGAGGCTTTAAAATTATCTTTCTAGTGTCCTTCGTTTGGGAGAAAAATGCAAAGGTACAAGACAGCTTTTCCTTGCCAATATCTCTCTTTTGCAAAGAGCTACGCATTGGAAAATTAAGGGCTATGTCGTGTAGATGATGGCCTAACAGGAGGCTTTAAAATTTTCTTTCTAGTTACTTTCGTTTGGGAGAAAAATTCAAAGGTACAAGACAGCTTTTCCTTGCCAATATCTCTCTTTTGCAAAGAGCTGCGCATTGGAAAATTCAGGGCTATGTCGTGTAGATGATGGCCTAACAGGAGGCTTTAAAATTTTCTTTCTAGTGTCCTTCGTTTGGGAGAAAAATGCAAAGGTACAAGACAGCTTTTCCTTGCCAATATCTCTCTTTTGCAAAGAGCTACGCATTGGAAAATTAAGGGCTATGTCGTGTAGATGATGGCCTAACAGGAGGCTTTAAAATTTTCTTTCTAGTGACCTTCGTTTGGGAGAAAAATGCAAAGGTACAAGACAGCTTTTCCTTGCCAATATCTCTCTTTTGCAAAGAGCTGCGCATTGGAAAATTCAGGGCTATGTCGTGTAGATGATGGCCTAACAGGAGGCTTTAAAATTTTAATTCTAGTGTCCTTCGTTTGGGAGAAAAATGCAAAGGTACAAGACAGCTTTTCCTTGCCAATATCTCTCTATTGCAAAGAGCTACGCATTGGAAAATTCAGGGCTATGCCGTTTAGATGAAGCACTAACAGGAGGCTTTAAAATTTTAATTCTAGTGTCCTTCGTTTTGGAGAAAAATGCAAAGGTACAAGACAGCTTTTCCTTGCCAATATCTCTCTTTTGCAAAGAGCTGCGCATTGGAAAATTCAGGGCCATGTCGTGTAGATGATGGCCTAACAGGAGGCTTTAAAATTATCTTTCTAGTGTCCTTCGTTTGGGAGAAAAATGCAAAGGTACAAGACAGCTTTTCCTTGCCAATATCTCTCTTTTGCAAAGAGCTGCGCATTAGAAAATTCAGGGCTATGTCGTGTAGATGATGGCCTAACAGGAGGCTTTAAAATTTTAATTCTAGTGTCCTTCGTTTGGGAGAAAAATGCAAAGGTACAAGACAGCTTTTCCTTGCCAATATCTCTCTTTTGCAAAGAGCTGCGCATTGGAAAATTCAGGGCTATGTCGTGTAGATGATGGCCTAACAGGAGGCTTTAAAATTTTCTTTCAAGTGTCCTTCGTTTGGGAGAAAAATGCAAAGGTACAAGACAGCTTTTCCTTGCCAATATCTCTCTTTTGCAAAGAGCTACGCATTGGAAAATTCAGGGCTATGTCGTGTAGATGATAGCCTAACAGGAGGCTTTAAAATTTTAATTCTAGTGTCCTTCGTTTGGGAGAAAAATGCAAAGGTACAAGACAGCTTTTCCTTGCCAATATCTCTCTTTTGCAAAGAGCTGCGCATTGGAAAATTCAGGGCTATGTCGTGTAGATGATGGCCTAACAGGAGGCTTTAAAATTTTCTTTCTAGTGTCCTTCGTTTGGGAGAAAAATGCAAAGGTACAAGACAGCTTTTCCTTGCCAATATCTCTCTTTTGCAAAGAGCTACGCATTGGAAAATTCAGGGCTATGTCGTGTAGATGATGGCCTAACAGGAGGCTTTAAAATTTTCTTTCTAGTGACCTTCGTTTGGGAGAAAAATGCAAAGGTACAAGACAGCTTTTCCTTGCCAATATCTCTCTTTTGCAAAGAGCTGCGCATTGGAAAATTCAGGGCTATGTCGTGTAGATGATGGCCTAACAGGAGGCTTTAAAATTTTCTTTCTAGTGACCTTCGTTTGGGAGAAAAATGCAAAGGTACAAGACAGCTTTTCCTTGCCAATATCTCTCTTTTGCAAAGAGCTGCGCATTGGAAAATTCAGGGCTATGTCGTGTAGATGATGGCCTAACAGGAGGCTTTAAAATTTTCTTTCTAGTGTCCTTCGTTTGGGAGAAAAATGCAAAGGTACAAGACAGCTTTTCCTTGCCAATATCTCTCTTTTGCAAAGAGCTGCGCATTGGAAAATTCAGGGCTATGTCGTGTAGATGATGGCCTAACAGGAGGCTTTAAAATTTTCTTTCTAGTGTCCTTCGTTTGGGAGAAAAATGCAAAGGTACAAGACAGCTTTTCCTTGCCAATATCTCTCTTTTGCAAAGAGCTGCGCATTGGAAAATTCAGGGCTATGTCGTGTAGATGATGGCCTAACAGGAGGCTTTAAAATTTTAATTCTAGTGTCCTTCGTTTGGGAGAAAAATGCAATGGTACAAGACAGCTTTTCCTTGCCAATATCTCTCTTTTGCAAAGAGCTGCGCATTGAAAAATTCAGGGCTATGTCGTGTAGATGATGGCCTAACAGGAGGCTTTAAAATGTTCTTTCTAGTGTCCTTCGTTTGGGAGAAAAATGCAATGGTACAAGACAGCTTTTCCTTGCCAATATCTCTCTTTTGCAAAGAGCTGCGCATTGGAAAATTCAGGGCTATGTCGTGTAGATGATGGCCTAACAGGAGGCTTTAAAATTTTCTTTCTAGTGTCCTTCGTTTGGGAGAAAAATGCAAAGGTACAAGACAGCTTTTCCTTGCCAATATCTCTCTTTTGCAAAGAGCTACGCATTGGAAAATTCAGGGCTATGTCGTGTAGATGATGGCCTAACAGGAGGCTTTAAAATTTTCTTTCTAGTGACCTTCGTTTGGGAGAAAAATGCAAAGGTACAAGACAGCTTTTCCTTGCCAATATCTCTCTTTTGCAAAGAGCTGCGCATTGGAAAATTCAGGGCTATGTCGTGTAGATGATGGCCTAACAGGAGGCTTTAAAATTTTCTTTCTAGTTTCCTTCGTTTGGGAGAAAAATGCAAAGGTACAAGACAGCTTTTCCTTGCCAATATCTCTCTTTTGCAAAGAGCTGCGCAATGGAAAATTCAGGGCTATGTCGTGTAGATGATGGCCTAACAGGAGGCTTCAAAATTTTCTTTCTAGTGTCCTTCGTTTGGGAGAAAAATGCAATGGTACAAGACAGCTTTTCCTTGCCAATATCTCTCTTTTGCAAAGAGCTGCGCATTGGAAAATTCAGGGCTATGTCGTGTAGATGATGGCCTAACAGGAGGCTTTAAAATGTTCTTTCTAGTGTCCTTCGTTTGGGAGAAAAATGCAATGGTACAAGACAGCTTTTCCTTGCCAATATCTCTCTTTTGCAAAGAGCTGCGCATTGGAAAATTCAGGGCTATGTCGTGTAGATGATGGCTTAACAGGAGGCTTTAAAATTTTCTTTCTAGTGTCCTTCGTTTGGGAGAAAAATGCAGAGGTACAAGACAGCTTTTCCTTGCCAATATCTCTCTTTTGCAAAGAGCTACGCATTGGAAAATTCAGGGCTATGTCGTGTAGATGATGGCCTAACAGGAGGCTTTAAAATTTTCTTTCTAGTGACCTTCGTTTGGGAGAAAAATGCAAAGGTACAAGACAGCTTTTCCTTGCCAATATCTCTCTTTTGCAAAGAGCTGCGCATTGGAAAATTCAGGGCTATGTCGTGTAGATGATGGCCTAACAGGAGGCTTTAAAATTTTCTTTCTAGTTTCCTTCGTTTGGGAGAAAAATGCAAAGGTACAAGACAGCTTTTCCTTGCCAATATCTCTCTTTTGCAAAGAGCTGCGCATTGGAAAATTCAGGGCTATGTCGTGTAGATGATGGCCTAACAGGAGGCTTCAAAATTTTCTTTCTAGTGTCCTTCGTTTGGGAGAAAAATGCAATGGTACAAGACAGCTTTTCCTTGCCAATATCTCTCTTTTGCAAAGAGCTGCGCATTGGAAAATTCAGGGCTATGTCGTGTAGATGATGGCCTTACAGGAGGCTTTAAAATTTTCTTTCTAGTGTCCTTCGTTTGGGAGAAAAATGCAAAGGTACAAGACAGCTTTTCCTTGCCAATATCTCTCTTTTGCAAAGAGCTACGCATTGGAAAATTCAGGGCTATGTCGTGTAGATGATGGCCTAACAGGAGGCTTTAAAATTTTAATTCTAGTGTCCTTCGTTTGGGAGAAAAATGCAAAGGTACAAGACAGCTTTTCCTTGCCAATATCTCTCTTTTGCAAAGAGCTGCGCATTGGAAAATTCAGGGCTATGTCGTGTAGATGATGGCCTAACAGGAGGCTTTAAAATTTTCTTTCCAGTGTCCTTCGTTTGGGAGAAAAATGCAAAGGTACAAGACAGCTTTTCCTTGCCAATATATCTCTTTTGCAAAGAGCTGCGCATTGGAAAATTCAGGGCTATGTCGTGCAGATGATGGCCTAACAGGAGGCTTTAAAATTTTCTTTCTAGTGTCCTTCGTTTGGGAGAAAAATGCAAAGGTACAAGACAGCTTTTCCTTGCCAATATCTCTCTTTTGCAAAGAGCTACGCATTGGAAAATTCAGGGCTATGTCGTGTAGATGATGGCCTAACAGGAGGCTTTAAAATTTTCTTTCTAGTGACCTTCGTTTGGGAGAAAAATGCAAAGGTACAAGACAGCTTTTCCTTGCCAATATCTCTCTTTTGCAAAGAGCTGCGCATTGGAAAATTCAGGGCTATGTCGTGTAGATGATGGCCTAACAGGTGGCTTTAAAAATTTTCTTTCTAGTGTCCTTCGTTTGGGAGAAAAATGCAATGGTACAAGACAGCTTTTCCTTGCCAATATCTCTCTTTTGCAAAGAGCTGCGCATTGGAAAATTCAGGGCTATGTCGTGTAGATGATGGCCTAACAGGAGGCTTTAAAATTTTCTTTCTAGTGACCTTCGTTTGGGAGAAAAATGCAAAGGTACAAGACAGCTTTTCCTTGCCAATATCTCTCTTTTGCAAAGAGCTGCGCATTGGAAAATTCAGGGCTATGTCGTGTAGATGATGGCCTAACAGGAGGCTTTAAAATTTTCTTTCTAGTTTCCTTCGTTTGGGAGAAAAATGCAAAGGTACAAGACAGCTTTTCCTTGCCAATATCTCTCTTTTGCAAAGAGCTGCGCATTGGAAAATTCAGGGCTATGTCGTGTAGATGATGGCCTAACAGGAGGCTTCAAAATTTTCTTTCTAGTGTCCTTCGTTTGGGAGAAAAATGCAATGGTACAAGACAGCTTTTCCATGCCAATATCTCTCTTTTGCAAAGAGCTGCGCATTGGAAAATTCAGGGCTATATCGTGTAGATGATGGCCTTACAGGAGGCTTTAAAATTTTCTTTCTAGTGTCCTTCGTTTGGGAGAAAAATGCAAAGGTACAAGACAGCTTTTCCTTGCCAATATCTCTCTTTTGCAAAGAGCTACGCATTGGAAAATTCAGGGCTATGTCGTGTAGATGATGGCCTAACAGGAGGCTTTAAAATTTTAATTCTAGTGTCCTTCGTTTGGGAGAAAAATGCAAAGGTACAAGACAGCTTTTCCTTGCCAATATCTCTCTTTTGCAAAGAGCTGCGCATTGGAAAATTCAGGGCTATGTCGTGTAGATGATGGCCTAACAGGAGGCTTTAAAATTTTCTTTCTAGTGTCCTTCGTTTGGGAGAAAAATGCAAAGGTACAAGACAGCTTTTCCTTGCCAATATCTCTCTTTTGCAAAGAGCTGCGCATTGGAAAATTCAGGGCTATGTCATGTAGATGATGGCCTAACAGGAGGCTTTAAAATTTTCTTTCTAGTGTCCTTCGTTTGGGAGAAAAATGCAAAGGTACAAGACAGCTTTTCCTTGCCAATATCTCTCTTTTGTAAAGAGCTACGCATTGGAAAATTCAGGGCTATGTCGTGTAGATGATGGCCTAACAGGAGGCTTTAAAATTTTCTTTCTAGTGACCTTCGTTTGGGAGAAAAATGCAAAGGTACAAGACAGCTTTTCCTTGCCAATATCTCTCTTTTGCAAAGAGCTGCGCATTGGAAAATTTAGGGCTATGTCGTGTAGATGATGGCCTAACAGGTGGCTTTAAAAATTTTCTTTCTAGTGTCCTTCGTTTGGGAGAAAAATGCAATGGTACAAGACAGCTTTTCCTTGCCAATATCTCTCTTTTGCAAAGAGCTGCGCATTGGAAAATTCAGGGCTATGTCGTGTAGATGATGGCCTTACAGGAGGCTTTAAAATTTTCTTTCTAGTGTCCTTCGTTTGGGAGAAAAATGCAAAGGTACAAGACAGCTTTTCCTTGCCAATATCTCTCTTTTGCAAAGAGCTACGCATTGGAAAATTCAGGGCTATGTCGTGTAGATGATGGCCTAACAGGAGGCTTTAAAATTTTAATTCTAGTGTCCTTCGTTTGGGAGAAAAATGCAAAGGTACAAGACAGCTTTTCCTTGCCAATATCTCTCTTTTGCAAAGAGCTGCGCATTGGAAAATTCAGGGCTATGTCGTGTAGATGATGGCCTTACAGGAGGCTTTAAAATTTTCTTTCTAGTGTCCTTCGTTTGGGAGAAAAATGCAAAGGTACAAGACAGCTTTTCCTTGCCAATATCTCTCTTTTGCAAAGAGCTGCGCATTGGAAAATTCAGGGCTATGTCGTGTAGATGATGGCCTTACAGGAGGCTTTAAAATTTTCTTTCTAGTGTCCTTCGTTTGGGAGAAAAATGCAAAGGTACAAGACAGCTTTTCCTTGCCAATATCTCTCTTTTGCAAAGAGCTGCGCATTGGAAAATTCAGGGCTATGTCGTGTAGATGATGGCCTTACAGGAGGCTTTAAAATTTTCTTTCTAATGTCCTTCGTTTGGGAGAAAAATGCAAAGGTACAAGACAGCTTTTCCTTGCCAATATCTCTCTTTTGCAAAGAGCTACGCATTGGAAAATTCAGGGCTATGTCGTGTAGATGATGGCCTAACAGGAGGCTTTAAAATTTTAATTCTAGTGTCCTTCGTTTGGGAGAAAAATGCAAAGGTACAAGACAGCTTTTCCTTGCCAATATCTCTCTTTTGCAAAGAGCTGCGCATTGGTAAATTCAGGGCTATGTCGTGTAGATGATGGCCTAACAGGAGGCTTTAAAATTTTCTTTCTAGTGTCCTTCGTTTGGGAGAAAAATGCAAAGGTACAAGACAGCTTTTCCTTGCCAATATCTCTCTTTTGCAAAGAGCTGCGCATTGGAAAATTCAGGGCTATGTCGTGTAGATGATGGCCTAACAGGAGGCTTTAAAATTTTCTTTCTAGTGACCTTCGTTTGGGAGAAAAATGCAAAGGTACAAGACAGCTTTACCTTGCCAATATCTCTCTTTTGCAAAGAGCTGCGCATTGGAAAATTCAGGGCTATGTCGTGTAGATGATGGCCTAACAGGAGGCTTTAAAATGTTCTTTCTAGTGTCCTTCGTTTGGGAGAAAAATGCAAAGGTACAAGACAGCTTTTCCTTGCCAATATCTCTCTTTTGCAAAGAGCTACGCATTGGAAAATTCAGGGCTATGTCGTGTAGATGATGGCCTAACAGGTGGCTTTAAAAATTTTCTTTCTAGTGTCCTTCGTTTGGGAGAAAAATGCAATGGTACAAGACAGCTTTTCCTTGCCAATATCTCTCTTTTGCAAAGAGCTGCGCATTGGAAAATTCAGGGCTATGTCGTGTAGATGATGGCCTAACAGGAGGCTTTAAAATTTTCTTTCTAGTGACCTTCGTTTGGGAGAAAAATGCAAAGGTACAAGACAGCTTTTCCTTGCCAATATCTCTCTTTTGCAAAGAGCTGCGCATTGGAAAATTCAGGGCTATGTCGTGTAGATGATGGCCTAACAGGAGGCTTTAAAATTTTCTTTCTAGTTTCCTTCGTTTGGGAGAAAAATGCAAAGGTACAAGACAGCTTTTCCTTGCCAATATCTCTCTTTTGCAAAGAGCTGCGCATTGGAAAATTCAGGGCTATGTCGTGTAGATGATGGCCTAACAGGAGGCTTCAAAATTTTCTTTCTAGTGTCCTTCGTTTGGGAGAAAAATGCAATGGTACAAGACAGCTTTTCCTTGCCAATATCTCTCTTTTGCAAAGAGCTGCGCATTGGAAAATTCAGGGCTATATCGTGTAGATGATGGCCTTACAGGAGGCTTTAAAATTTTCTTTCTAGTGTCCTTCGTTTGGGAGAAAAATGCAAAGGTACAAGACAGCTTTTCCTTGCCAATATCTCTCTTTTGCAAAGAGCTACGCATTGGAAAATTCAGGGCTATGTCGTGTAGATGATGGCCTAACAGGAGGCTTTAAAATTTTAATTCTAGTGTCCTTCGTTTGGGAGAAAAATGCAAAGGTACAAGACAGCTTTTCCTTGCCAATATCTCTCTTTTGCAAAGAGCTGCGCATTGGAAAATTCAGGGCTATGTCGTGTAGATGATGGCCTAACAGGAGGCTTTAAAATTTTCTTTCTAGTGTCCTTCGTTTGGGAGAAAAATGCAAAGGTACAAGACAGCTTTTCCTTGCCAATATCTCTCTTTTGCAAAGAGCTGCGCATTGGAAAATTCAGGGCTATGTCATGTAGATGATGGCCTAACAGGAGGCTTTAAAATTTTCTTTCTAGTGTCCTTCGTTTGGGAGAAAAATGCAAAGGTACAAGACAGCTTTTCCTTGCCAATATCTCTCTTTTGCAAAGAGCTACGCATTGGAAAATTCAGGGCTATGTCGTGTAGATGATGGCCTAACAGGAGGCTTTAAAATTTTCTTTCTAGTGACCTTCGTTTGGGAGAAAAATGCAAAGGTACAAGACAGCTTTTCCTTGCCAATATCTCTCTTTTGCAAAGAGCTGCGCATTGGAAAATTTAGGGCTATGTCGTGTAGATGATGGCCTAACAGGTGGCTTTAAAAATTTTCTTTCTAGTGTCCTTCGTTTGGGAGAAAAATGCAATGGTACAAGACAGCTTTTCCTTGCCAATATCTCTCTTTTGCAAAGAGCTGCGCATTGGAAAATTCAGGGCTATGTCGTGTAGATGATGGCCTTACAGGAGGCTTTAAAATTTTCTTTCTAGTGTCCTTCGTTTGGGAGAAAAATGCAAAGGTACAAGACAGCTTTTCCTTGCCAATATCTCTCTTTTGCAAAGAGCTACGCATTGGAAAATTCAGGGCTATGTCGTGTAGATGATGGCCTAACAGGAGGCTTTAAAATTTTAATTCTAGTGTCCTTCGTTTGGGAGAAAAATGCAAAGGTACAAGACAGCTTTTCCTTGCCAATATCTCTCTTTTGCAAAGAGCTGCGCATTGGAAAATTCAGGGCTATGTCGTGTAGATGATGGCCTAACAGGAGGCTTTAAAATTTTCTTTCTAGTGTCCTTCGTTTGGGAGAAAAATGCAAAGGTACAAGACAGCTTTTCCTTGCCAATATCTCTCTTTTGCAAAGAGCTGCGCATTGGAAAATTCAGGGCTATGTCGTGTAGATGATGGCCTAACAGGAGGCTTTAAAATTTTCTTTCTAGTGACCTTCGTTTGGGAGAAAAATGCAAAGGTACAAGACAGCTTTTCCTTGCCAATATCTCTCTTTTGCAAAGAGCTGCGCATTGGAAAATTCAGGGCTATGTCGTGTAGATGATGGCCTGACAGGAGGCTTTAAAATGTTCTTTCTAGTGTCCTTCGTTTGGGAGAAAAATGCAAAGGTACAAGACAGCTTTTCCTTGCCAATATCTCTCTTTTGCAAAGAGCTACGCATTGGAAAATTCAGGGCTATGTCGTGTAGATGATGGCCTAACAGGAGGCTTTAAAATTTTCTTTCTAGTGACCTTCGTTTGGGAGAAAAATGCAAAGGTACAAGACAGCTTTTCCTTGCCAATATCTCTCTTTTGCAAAGAGCTGCACATTGGAAAATTCAGGGCTATGTCGTGTAGATGATGGCCTAACAGGAGGCTTTAAAATTTTCTTTCTAGTGTCCTTCGTTTGGGAGAAAAATACAAAGGTACAAGACAGCTTTTCCTTGCCAATATCTCTCTTTTGCAAAGAGCTGCGCATTGGAAAATTCAGGGCTATGTCGTGTAGATGATGGCCTAACAGGAGGCTTTAAAATTTTCTTTCTAGTTTCCTTCGTTTGGGAGAAAAATGCAAAGGTACAAGACAGCTTTTCCTTGCCAATATCTCTCTTTTGCAAAGAGCTGCGCATTGGAAAATTTAGGGCTATGTCGTGTAGATGATGGCCTTACAGGAGGCTTTAAAATTTTCTTTCTAGTGTCCTTCGTTTGGGAGAAAAATGCAAAGGTACAAGACAGCTTTTCCTTGCCAATATCTCTCTTTTGCAAAGAGCTGCGCATTGGAAAATTCAGGGCTATGTCGTGTAGATGATGGCCTTACAGGAGGCTTTAAAATTTTCTTTCTAATGTCCTTCGTTTGGGAGAAAAATGCAAAGGTACAAGACAGCTTTTCCTTGCCAATATCTCTCTTTTGCAAAGAGCTACGCATTGGAAAATTCAGGGCTATGTCGTGTAGATGATGGCCTAACAGGAGGCTTTAAAATTTTAATTCTAGTGTCCTTCGTTTGGGAGAAAAATGCAAAGGTACAAGACAGCTTTTCCTTGCCAATATCTCTCTTTTGCAAAGAGCTGCGCATTGGTAAATTCAGGGCTATGTCGTGTAGATGATGGCCTAACAGGAGGCTTTAAAATTTTCTTTCTAGTGTCCTTCGTTTGGGAGAAAAATGCAAAGGTACAAGACAGCTTTTCCTTGCCAATATCTCTCTTTTGCAAAGAGCTGCGCATTGGAAAATTCAGGGCTATGTCGTGTAGATGATGGCCTAACAGGAGGCTTTAAAATTTTCTTTCTAGTGACCTTCGTTTGGGAGAAAAATGCAAAGGTACAAGACAGCTTTACCTTGCCAATATCTCTCTTTTGCAAAGAGCTGCGCATTGGAAAATTCAGGGCTATGTCGTGTAGATGATGGCCTAACAGGAGGCTTTAAAATGTTCTTTCTAGTGTCCTTCGTTTGGGAGAAAAATGCAAAGGTACAAGACAGCTTTTCCTTGCCAATATCTCTCTTTTGCAAAGAGCTACGCATTGGAAAATTCAGGGCTATGTCGTGTAGATGATGGCCTAACAGGAGGCTTTAAAATTTTCTTTCTAGTGACCTTCGTTTGGGAGAAAAATGCAAAGGTACAAGACAGCATTTCCTTGCCAATATCTCTCTTTTGCAAAGAGCTGCGCATTGGAAAATTCAGGGCTATGTCGTGTAGATGATGGCCTAACAGGAGGCTTTAAAATTTTCTTTCTAGTGTCCTTCGTTTGGGAGAAAAATGCAAAGGTACAAGACAGCTTTTCCTTGCCAATATCTCTCTTTTGCAAAGAGCTACGCAATGGAAAATTCAGGGCTATGTCGTGTAGATGATGGCCTAACTGGAGGCTTTAAAATTTTCTTTCTAGTTTCCTTCGTTTGGGAGAAAAATGCAAAGGTACAAGACAGCTTTTCCTTGCCAATATCTCTCTTTTGCAAAGAGCTGCGCATTGGAAAATTCAGGGCTATGTCGTGTAGATGATGGCCTAACAGGAGGCTTTAAAATTTTCTTTCTAGTTTCCTTCGTTTGGGAGAAAAATGCAAAGGTACAAGACAGCTTTTCCTTGCCAATATCTCTCTTTTGCAAAGAGCTGCGCATTGGAAAATTCAGGGCTATGTCGTGTAGATGATGGCCTGACAGGAGGCTTTAAAATGTTCTTTCTAGTGTCCTTCGTTTGGGAGAAAAATGCAAAGGTACAAGACAGCTTTTCCTTGCCAATATCTCTCTTTTGCAAAGAGCTACGCATTGGAAAATTCAGGGCTATGTCGTGTAGATGATGGCCTAACAGGAGGCTTTAAAATTTTCTTTCTAGTGACCTTCGTTTGGGAGAAAAATGCAAAGGTACAAGACAGCTTTTCCTTGCCAATATCTCTCTTTTGCAAAGAGCTGCACATTGGAAAATTCAGGGCTATGTCGTGTAGATGATGGCCTAACAGGAGGCTTTAAAATTTTCTTTCTAGTGTCCTTCGTTTGGGAGAAAAATGCAAAGGTACAAGACAGCTTTTCCTTGCCAATATCTCTCTTTTGCAAAGAGCTGCGCATTGGAAAATTCAGGGCTATGTCGTGTAGATGATGGCCTAACAGGAGGCTTTAAAATTTTCTTTCTAGTTTCCTTCGTTTGGGAGAAAAATGCAAAGGTACAAGACAGCTTTTCCTTGCCAATATCTCTCTTTTGCAAAGAGCTGCGCATTGGAAAATTTAGGGCTATGTCGTGTAGATGATGGCCTTACAGGAGGCTTTAAAATTTTCTTTCTAGTGTCCTTCGTTTGGGAGAAAAATGCAAAGGTACAAGACAGCTTTTCCTTGCCAATATCTCTCTTTTGCAAAGAGCTGCGCATTGGAAAATTCAGGGCTATGTCGTGTAGATGATGGCCTTACAGGAGGCTTTAAAATTTTCTTTCTAATGTCCTTCGTTTGGGAGAAAAATGCAAAGGTACAAGACAGCTTTTCCTTGCCAATATCTCTCTTTTGCAAAGAGCTACGCATTGGAAAATTCAGGGCTATGTCGTGTAGATGATGGCCTAACAGGAGGCTTTAAAATTTTAATTCTAGTGTCCTTCGTTTGGGAGAAAAATGCAAAGGTACAAGACAGCTTTTCCTTGCCAATATCTCTCTTTTGCAAAGAGCTGCGCATTGGAAAATTCAGGGCTATGTCGTGTAGATGATGGCCTTACAGGAGGCTTTAAAATTTTCTTTCTAATGTCCTTCGTTTGGGAGAAAAATGCAAAGGTACAAGACAGCTTTTCCTTGCCAATATCTCTCTTTTGCAAAGAGCTACGCATTGGAAAATTCAGGGCTATGTCGTGTAGATGATGGCCTAACAGGAGGCTTTAAAATTTTAATTCTAGTGTCCTTCGTTTGGGAGAAAAATGCAAAGGTACAAGACAGCTTTTCCTTGCCAATATCTCTCTTTTGCAAAGAGCTGCGCATTGGTAAATTCAGGGCTATGTCGTGTAGATGATGGCCTAACAGGAGGCTTTAAAATTTTCTTTCTAGTGTCCTTCGTTTGGGAGAAAAATGCAAAGGTACAAGACAGCTTTTCCTTGCCAATATCTCTCTTTTGCAAAGAGCTGCGCATTGGAAAATTCAGGGCTATGTCGTGTAGATGATGGCCTAACAGGAGGCTTTAAAATTTTCTTTCTAGTGACCTTCGTTTGGGAGAAAAATGCAAAGGTACAAGACAGCTTTACCTTGCCAATATCTCTCTTTTGCAAAGAGCTGCGCATTGGAAAATTCAGGGCTATGTCGTGTAGATGATGGCCTAACAGGAGGCTTTAAAATTTTCTTTCTAGTTTCCTTCGTTTGGGAGAAAAATGCAAAGGTACAAGACAGCTTTTCCTTGCCAATATCTCTCTTTTGCAAAGAGCTGCGCATTGGAAAATTCAGGGCTATGTCGTGTAAATGATGGCCTTACAGGAGGCTTTAAAATTTTCTTTCTAGTGTCCTTCGTTTGGGAGAAAAATGCAAAGGTACAAGACAGCTTTTCCTTGCCAATATCTCTCTTTTGCAAAGAGCTACGCATTGGAAAATTCAGGGCTATGTCGTGTAGATGATGGCCTAACAGGAGGCTTTAAAATTTTCTTTCTAGTTTCCTTCGTTTGGGAGAAAAATGCAAAGGTACAAGACAGCTTTTCCTTGCCAATATCTCTCTTTTGCAAAGAGCTGCGCATTGGAAAATTCAGGGCTATGTCGTGTAGATGATGGCCTTACAGGAGGCTTTAAAATTTTCTTTCTAGTGTCCTTCGTTTGGGAGAAAAATGCAAAGGTACAAGACAGCTTTTCCTTGCCAATATCTCTCTTTTGCAAAGAGCTACGCATTGGAAAATTCAGGGCTATGTCGTGTAGATGATGGCCTAACAGGAGGCTTTAAAATTTTCTTTCTAGTTTCCTTCGTTTGGGAGAAAAATGCAAAGGTACAAGACAGCTTTTCCTTGCCAATATCTCTCTTTTGCAAAGAGCTGCGCATTGGAAAATTCAGGGCTATGTCGTGTAGATGATGGCCTAACAGGAGGCTTTAAAATTTTCTTTCTAGTGTCCTTCGTTTGGGAGAAAAATGCAAAGGTACAAGACAGCTTTTCCTTGCCAATATCTCTCTTTTGCAAAGAGCTGCGCATTGGAAAATTCAGGGCTATGTCGTGTAGATGATGGCCTAACAGGAGGCTTTAAAATTTTCTTTCTAGTTTCCTTCGTTTGGGAGAAAAATGCAAAGGTACAAGACAGCTTTTCCTTGCCAATATCTCTCTTTTGCAAAGAGCTGCGCATTGGAAAATTCAGGGCTATGTCGTGTAAATGATGGCCTTACAGGAGGCTTTAAAATTTTCTTTCTAGTGTCCTTCGTTTGGGAGAAAAATGCAAAGGTACAAGACAGCTTTTCCTTGCCAATATCTCTCTTTTGCAAAGAGCTACGCATTGGAAAATTCAGGGCTATGTCGTGTAGATGATGGCCTAACAGGAGGCTTTAAAATTTTCTTTCTAGTTTCCTTCGTTTGGGAGAAAAATGCAAAGGTACAAGACAGCTTTTCCTTGCCAATATCTCTCTTTTGCAAAGAGCTGCGCATTGGAAAATTCAGGGCTATGTCGTGTAGATGATGGCCTTACAGGAGGCTTTAAAATTTTCTTTCTAGTGTCCTTCGTTTGGGAGAAAAATGCAAAGGTACAAGACAGCTTTTCCTTGCCAATATCTCTCTTTTGCAAAGAGCTGCGCATTGGAAAATTCAGGGCTATGTCGTGTAGATGATGGCCTAACAGGAGGCTTTAAAATTTTAATTCTAGTGTCCTTCGTTTGGGAGAAAAATGCAAAGGTACAAGACAGCTTTTCCTTGCCAATATCTCTCTTTTGCAAAGAGCTGCGCATTGGAAAATTCAGGGCTATGTCGTGTAGATGATGGCCTAACAGGAGGCTTTAAAATTTTCTTTCTAGTGTCCTTCGTTTGGGAGAAAAATGCAAAGGTACAAGACAGCTTTTCCTTGCCAATATCTCTCTTTTGCAAAGAGCTACGCATTGGAAAATTCAGGGCTATGTCGTGTAGATGATGGCCTAACAGGAGGCTTTAAAATTTTCTTTCTAGTGACCTTCGTTTGGGAGAAAAATGCAAAGGTACAAGACAGCTTTTCCTTGCCAATATCTCTCTTTTGCAAAGAGCTGCACATTGGAAAATTCAGGGCTATGTCGTGTAGATGATGGCCTAACAGGAGGCTTTAAAATTTTCTTTCTAGTGACCTTCGTTTGGGAGAAAAATGCAAAGGTACAAGACAGCTTTTCCTTGCCAATATCTCTCTTTTGCAAAGAGCTACGCATTGGAAAATTCAGGGCTATGTCGTGTAGATGATGGCCTAACAGGAGGCTTTAAAATTTTCTTTCTAGTGACCTTCGTTTGGGAGAAAAATGCAAAGGTACAAGACAGCTTTTCCTTGCCAATATCTCTCTTTTGCAAAGAGCTGCGCATTGGAAAATTCAGGGCTATGTCGTGTAGATGATGGCCTAACAGGAGGCTTTAAAATGTTATTTCTAGTGTCCTTCGTTTGGGAGAAAAATGCAATGGTACAAGACAGCTTTTCCTTGCCAATATCTCTCTTTTGCAAAGAGCTGCGCATTGGAAAATTCAGGGCTATGTCGTGTAGATGATGGCCTAACAGGAGGCTTTAAAATGTTCTTTCTAGTGTCCTTCGTTTGGGAGAAAAATGCAAAGGTACAAGACAGCTTTTCCTTGCCAATATCTCTCTTTTGCAAAGAGCTGCGCATTGGAAAATTCAGGGCTATGTCGTGTAGATGATGGCCTAACAGGAGGCTTTAAAATGTTCTTTCTAGTGTCCTTCGTTTGGGAGAAAAATGCAATGGTACAAGACAGCTTTTCCTTGCCAATATCTCTCTTTTGCAAAGAGCTGCGCATTGGAAAATTCAGGGCTATGTCGTGTAGATGATGGCCTAACAGGAGGCTTTAAAATGTTCTTTCTAGTGTCCTTCGTTTGGGAGAAAAATGCAAAGGTACATGACAGCTTTTCCTTGCCAATATCTCTCTTTTGCAAAGAGCTGCGCATTGGAAAATTCAGGGCTATGTCGTGTAGATGATGGCCTAACAGGAGGCTTTAAAATTTTCTTTCTAGTGACCTTCGTTTGGGAGAAAAATGCAAAGGTACAAGACAGCTTTTCCTTGCCAATATCTCTCTTTTGCAAAGAGCTGCGCATTGGAAAATTCAGGGCTATGTCGTGTAGATGATGGCCTAACAGGAGGCTTTAAAATGTTCTTTCTAGTGTCCTTCGTTTGGGAGAAAAATGCAATGGTACAAGACAGCTTTTCCTTGCCAATATCTCTCTTTTGCAAAGAGCTGCGCATTGGAAAATTCAGGGCTATGTCGTGTAGATGATGGCCTAACAGGAGGCTTTAAAATGTTCTTTCTAGTGTCCTTCATTTGGGAGAAAAATGCAAAGGTACATGACAGCTTTTCCTTGCCAATATCTCTCTTTTGCAAAAGAGCTAAGCATTGGAAAATTCAGGGCTATGTCGTGTAGATGATGGCCTAACAGGAGGCTTTAAAATTTTCTTTCTAGTGACCTTCGTTTGGGAGAAAAATGCAAAGGTACAAGACAGCTTTTCCTTGCCAATATCTCTCTTTTGCAAAGAGCTGTGCATTGGAAAATTCAGGGCTATGTCGTGTAGATGATGGCCTAACAGGAGGCTTTAAAATGTTCTTTCTAGTGTCCTTCGTTTGGGAGAAAAATGCAATGGTACAAGACAGCTTTTCCTTGCCAATATCTCTCTTTTGCAAAGAGCTGCGCATTGGAAAATTCAGGGTTATGTCGTGTAGATGATGGCCTAACAGGAGGCTTTAAAATTTTCTTTCTAGTGTCCTTCGTTTGGGAGAAAAATGCAAAGGTACAAGACAGCTTTTCCTTGCCAATATCTCTCTTTTGCAAAAGAGCTACGCATTGGAAAATTCAGGGCTATGTCGTGTAGATGATGGCCTAACAGGAGGCTTTAAAATTTTCTTTCTAGTGACCTTCGTTTGGGAGAAAAATGCAAAGGTACAAGACAGCTTTTCCTTGCCAATATCTCTCTTTTGCAAAGAGCTGCGCATTGGAAAATTCAGGGCTATGTCGTGTAGATGATGGCCTAACAGGAGGCTTTGAAATTTTCTTTCTAGTGTCCTTCGTTTGGGAGAAAAATGCAATGGTACAAGACAGCTTTTCCTTGCCAATATCTCTCTTTTGCAAAGAGCTGCGCATTGGAAAATTCAGGGCTATGTCGTGTAGATGATGGCCTAACAGGAGGCTTTAAAATGTTCTTTCTAGTGACCTTCGTTTGGGAGAAAAATGCAAAGGTACAAGACAGCTTTTCCTTGCCAATATCTCTCTTTTGCAAAGAGCTACGCATTGGAAAATTCAGGGCTATGTCGTGTAGATGATGGCCTAACAGGAGGCTTTAAAATTTTCTTTCTAGTGACCTTCGTTTGGGAGAAAAATGCAAAGGTACAAGACAGCTTTTCCTTGCCAATATCTCTCTTTTGCAAAGAGCTGCGCATTGGAAAATTCAGGGCTATGTCGTGTAGATGATGGCCTAACAGGAGGCTTTAAAATTTTCTTTCTAGTGTCCTTCATTTGGGAGAAAAATGCAAAGGTACAAGACAGCTTTTCCTTGCCAATATCTCTCTTTTGCAAAGAGCTACGCATTGGAAAATTCAGGGCTATGTCGTGTAGATGATGGCCTAACAGGAGGCTTTAAAATTTTCTTTCTAGTGACCTTCGTTTGGGAGAAAAATGCAAAGGTACAAGACAGCTTTTCCTTGCCAATATCTCTCTTTTGCAAAGAGCTGCGCATTGGAAAATTCAGGGCTATGTCGTGTAGATGATGGCCTAACAGGAGGCTTTAAAATGTTCTTTCTAGTGTCCTTCGTTTGGGAGAAAAATGCAATGGTACAAGACAGCTTTTCCTTGCCAATATCTCTCTTTTGCAAAGAGCTGCGCATTGGAAAATTCAGGGCTATGTCGTGTAGATGATGGCCTAACAGGAGGCTTTAAAATTTTCTTTCTAGTGTCCTTCGTTTGGGAGAAAAATGCAAAGGTACATGACAGCTTTTCCTTGCCAATATCTCTCTTTTGCAAAAGAGCTACGCATTGGAAAATTCAGGGCTATGTCGTGTAGATGATGGCCTAACAGGAGGCTTTAAAATTTTCTTTCTAGTGACATTCGTTTGGGAGAAAAATGCAAAGGTACAAGACAGCTTTTCCTTGCCAATATCTCTCTTTTGCAAAGAGCTGTGCATTGGAAAATTCAGGGCTATGTCGTGTAGATGATGGCCTAACAGGAGGCTTTAAAATGTTCTTTCTAGTGTCCTTCGTTTGGGAGAAAAATGCAAAGGTACAAGACAGCTTTTCCTTGCCAATATCTCTCTTTTGCAAAGAGCTACGCATTGGAAAATTCAGGGCTATGTCGTGTAGATGATGGCCTAACAGGAGGCTTTAAAATTTTCTTTCTAGTGACCTTCGTTTGGGAGAAAAATGCAAAGGTACAAGACAGCTTTTCCTTGCCAATATCTCTCTTTTGCAAAGAGCTGCGCATTGGAAAATTCAGGGCTATGTCGTGTAGATGATGGCCTAACAGGAGGCTTTAAAATTTTCTTTCTAGTGTCCTTCATTTGGGAGAAAAATGCAAAGGTACAAGACAGCTTTTCCTTGCCAATATCTCTCTTTTGCAAAGAGCTACGCATTGGAAAATTCAGGGCTATGTCGTGTAGATGATGGCCTAACAGGAGGCTTTAAAATTTTCTTTCTAGTGACCTTCGTTTGGGAGAAAAATGCAAAGGTACAAGACAGCTTTTCCTTGCCAATATCTCTCTTTTGCAAAGAGCTGCGCATTGGAAAATTCAGGGCTATGTCGTGTAGATGATGGCCTAACAGGAGGCTTTAAAATGTTCTTTCTAGTGTCCTTCGTTTGGGAGAAAAATGCAATGGTACAAGACAGCTTTTCCTTGCCAATATCTCTCTTTTGCAAAGAGCTGCGCATTGGAAAATTCAGGGCTATGTCGTGTAGATGATGGTCTAACAGGAGGCTTTAAAATTTTCTTTCTAGTGTCTTTCGTTTGGGAGAAAAATGCAAAGGTACATGACAGCTTTTCCTTGCCAATATCTCTCTTTTGCAAAAGAGCTACGCATTGGAAAATTCAGGGCTATGTCGTGTAGATGATGGCCTAACAGGAGGCTTTAAAATTTTCTTTCTAGTGACCTTCGTTTGGGAGAAAAATGCAAAGGTACTAGACAGCTTTTCCTTGCCAATATCTCTCTTTTGCAAAGAGCTGTGCATTGGAAAATTCAGGGCTATGTCGTGTAGATGATGGCCTAACAGGAGGCTTTAAAATGTTCTTTCTAGTGTCCTTCGTTTGGGAGAAAAATGCAATGGTACAAGACAGCTTTTCCTTGCCAATATCTCTCTTTTGCAAAGAGCTGCGCATTGGAAAATTCAGGGTTATGTCGTGTAGATGATGGCCTAACTGGAGGCTTTAAAATTTTCTTTCTAGTGTCCTTCGTTTGGGAGAAAAATGCAAAGGTACAAGACAGCTTTTCCTTGCCAATATCTCTCTTTTGCAAAAGAGCTACGCATTGGAAAATTCAGGGCTATGTCGTGTATATGATGGCCTAACAGGAGGCTTTAAAATTTTCTTTCTAGTGACCTTCGTTTGGGAGAAAAATGCAAAGGTACAAGACAGCTTTTCCTTGCCAATATCTCTCTTTTGCAAAGAGCTGCGCATTGGAAAATTCAGGGCTATGTCGTGTAGATGATGGCCTAACAGGAGGCTTTGAAATTTTCTTTCTAGTTTCCTTCGTTTGGGAGAAAAATGCAAAGGTACAAGACAGCTTTTCCTTGCCAATATCTCTCTTTTGCAAAGAGCTGCGCATTGGAAAATTCAGGGCTATGTCGTGTAGATGATGGCCTAACAGGAGGCTTTAAAATTTTCTTTCTAGTGTCCTTCGTTTGGGAGAAAAATGCAATGGTACAAGACAGCTTTTCCTTGCCAATATCTCTCTTTTGCAAAGAGCTGCGCATTGGAAAATTCAGGGCTATGTCGTGTAGATGATGGCCTAACAGGAGGCTTTAAAATGTTCTTTCTAGTGTCCTTCGTTTGGGAGAAAAATGCAAAGGTACAAGACAGCTTTTCCTTGCCCATATCTCTCTTTTGCAAAGAGCTACGCATTGGAAAATTCAGGGCTATGTCGTGTAGATGATGGCCTAACAGGAGGCTTTAAAATTTTCTTTCTAGTGACCTTCGTTTGGGAGAAAAATGCAAAGGTACAAGACAGCTTTTCCTTGCCAATATCTCTCTTTTGCAAAGAGCTGCGCATTGGAAAATTCAGGGCTATGTCGTGTAGATGATGGCCTAACAGGAGGCTTTAAAATGTTCTTTCTAGTGTCCTTCGTTTGGGAGAAAAATGCAGTGGTACAAGACAGCTTTTCCTTGCCAATATCTCTCTTTTGCAAAGAGCTGCGCATTGGAAAATTCAGGGCTATGTCGTGTAGATGATGGCCTAACAGGAGGCTTTAAAATGTTCTTTCTAGTGTCCTTCGTTTGGGAGAAAAATGCAGTGGTACAAGACAGCTTTTCCTTGCCAATATCTCTCTTTTGCAAAGAGCTGCGCATTGGAAAATTCAGGGCTATGTCGTGTAGATGATGGCCTAACAGGAGGCTTTAAATTTTTCTTTCTAGTGACCTTCGTTTGGGAGAAAAATGCAAAGGTACAAGACAGCTTTTCCTTGCCAATATCTCTCTTTTGCAAAGAGCTGCGCATTGGAAAATTCAGGGCTATGTCGTGTAGATGAAGGCCTAACAGGAGGCTTTAAAATTTTCTTTCTAGTTTCCTTCGTTTGGGAGAAAAATGCAAAGGTACAAGACAGCTTTTCCTTGCCAATATCTCTCTTTTGCAAAGAGCTGCGCATTGGAAAATTCGGGGCTATGTCGTGTAGATGATGGCCTAACAGGAGGCTTCAAAATTTTCTTTCTAGTGTCCTTCGTTTGGGAGAAAAATGCAATGGTACAAGACAGCTTTTCCTTGCCAATATCTCTCTTTTGCAAAGAGCTGCGCATTGGAAAATTCAGGGCTATGTCGTGTAGATGATGGCCTTACAGGAGGCTTTAAAATTTTCTTTCTAGTGTCCTTCGTTTGGGAGAAAAATGCAAAGGTACAAGACAGCTTTTCCTTGCCAATATCTCTCTTTTGCAAAGAGCTACGCATTGGAAAATTCAGGGCTATGTCGTGTAGATGATGGCCTAACAGGAGGCTTTAAAATTTTAATTCTAGTGTCCTTCGTTTGGGAGAAAAATGCAAAGGTACAAGACAGCTTTTCCTTGCCAATATCTCTCTTTTGCAAAGAGCTGCGCATTGGAAAATTCAGGGCTATGTCGTGTAGATGATGGCCTAACAGGAGGCTTTAAAATTTTCTTTCTAGTGTCCTTCGTTTGGGAGAAAAATGCAAAGGTACAAGACAGCTTTTCCTTGCCAATATCTCTCTTTTGCAAAGAGCTACGCATTGGAAAATTCAGGGCTATGTCGTGTAGATGATGGCCTAACAGGAGGCTTTAAAATTTTCTTTCTAGTGACCTTCGTTTGGGAGAAAAATGCAAAGGTACAAGGCAGCTTTTCCTTGCCAATATCTCTCTTTTGCAAAGAGCTGCGCATTGGAAAATTCAGGGCTATGTCGTGTAGATGATGGCCTAACAGGAGGCTTTAAAATTTTCTTTCTAGTGACCTTCGTTTGGGAGAAAAATGCAAAGGAACAAGACAGCTTTTCCTTGCCAATATCTCTCTTTTGCAAAAGAGCTACGCATTGGAAAATTCAGGGCTATGTCGTGTAGATGATGGCCTAACAGGAGGCTTTAAAATTTTCTTTCTAGTGACCTTCGTTTGGGAGAAAAATGCAAAGGTACAAGACAGCTTTTCTTTGCCAATATCTCTCTTTTGCAAAGAGCTGCGCATTGGAAAATTCAGGGCTATGTTGTGTAGATGATGGCCTAACAGGAGGCTTTGAAATTTTCTTTCTAGTGTCCTTCGTTTGGGAGAAAAATGCAATGGTACAAGACAGCTTTTCCTTGCCAATATCTCTCTTTTGCAAAGAGCTGCGCATTGGAAAATTCAGGGCTATGTCGTGTAGATGATGGCCTAACAGGAGGCTTTAAAATGTTCTTTCTAGTGTCCTTCGTTTGGGAGAAAAATGCAAAGGTACAAGACAGCTTTTCCTTGCCAATATCTCTCTTTTGCAAAGAGCTACGCATTGGAAAATTCAGGGCTATGTCGTGTAGATGATGGCCTAACAGGAGGCTTTAAAATTTTCTTTCTAGTGACCTTCGTTTGGGAGAAAAATGCAAAGGTACAAGACAGCTTTTCCTTGCCAATATCTCTCTTTTGCAAAGAGCTGCGCATTGGAAAATTCAGGGCTATGTCGTGTAGATGATGGCCTAACAGGAGGCTTTAAAATGTTCTTTCTAGTGTCCTTCATTTGGGAGAAAAATGCAGTGGTACAAGACAGCTTTTCCTTGCCAATATCTCTCTTTTGCAAAGAGCTGCGCATTGGAAAATTCAGGGCTATGTCGTGTAGATGATGGCCTAACAGGAGGCTTTAAAATGTTCTTTCTAGTGTCCTTCGTTTGGGAGAAAAATGCAGTGGTACAAGACAGCTTTTCCTTGCCAATATCTCTCTTTTGCAAAGAGCTGCGCATTGGAAAATTCAGGGCTATGTCGTGTAGATGATGGCCTAACAGGAGGCTTTAAAATTTTCTTTCTAGTGACCTTCGTTTGGGAGAAAAATGCAAAGGTACAAGACAGCTTTTCCTTGCCAATATCTCTCTTTTGCAAAGAGCTGCGCATTGGAAAATTCAGGGCTATGTCGTGTAGATGATGGCCTAACAGGAGGCTTTAAAATTTTCTTTCTAGTTTCCTTCGTTTGGGAGAAAAATGCAAAGGTACAAGACAGCTTTTCCTTGCCAATATCTCTCTTTTGCAAAGAGCTGCGCATTGGAAAATTCGGGGCTATGTCGTGTAGATGATGGCCTAACAGGAGGCTTCAAAATTTTCTTTCTAGTGTCCTTCGTTTGGGAGAAAAATGCAAAGGTACAAGACAGCTTTTCCTTGCCAATATCTCTCTTTTGCAAAGAGCTGCGCATTGGAAAATTCAGGGCTATGTCGTGTAGATGATGGCCTTACAGGAGGCTTTAAAATTTTCTTTCTAGTGTCCTTCGTTTGGGAGAAAAATGCAAAGGTACAAGACAGCTTTTCCTTGCCAATATCTCTCTTTTGCAAAGAGCTACGCATTGGAAAATTCAGGGCTATGTCGTGTAGATGATGGCCTAACAGGAGGCTTTAAAATTTTAATTCTAGTGTCCTTCGTTTGGGAGAAAAATGCAAAGGTACAAGACAGCTTTTCCTTGCCAATATCTCTCTTTTGCAAAGAGCTGCGCATTGGAAAATTCAGGGCTATGTCGTGTAGATGATGGCCTAACAGGAGGCTTTAAAATTTTCTTTCTAGTGTCCTTCGTTTGGGAGAAAAATGCAAAGGTACAAGACAGCTTTTCCTTGCCAATATCTCTCTTTTGCAAAGAGCTACGCATTGGAAAATTCAGGGCTATGTCGTGTAGATGATGGCCTAACAGGAGGCTTTAAAATTTTCTTTCTAGTGACCTTCGTTTGGGAGAAAAATGCAAAGGTACAAGGCAGCTTTTCCTTGCCAATATCTCTCTTTTGCAAAGAGCTGCGCATTGGAAAATTCAGGGCTATGTCGTGTAGATGATGGCCTAACAGGAGGCTTTAAAATTTTCTTTCTAGTGACCTTCGTTTGGGAGAAAAATGCAAAGGAACAAGACAGCTTTTCCTTGCCAATATCTCTCTTTTGCAAAGAGCTGCGCATTGGAAAATTCAGGGCTATGTCCTGTAGATGATGGCCTAACAGGAGGCTTTAAAATGTTCTTTCTAGTGTCCTTCGTTTGGGAGAAAAATGCAAAGGTACAAGACAGCTTTTCCTTGCCAATATCTCTCTTTTGCAAAGAGCTACGCATTGGAAAATTCAGGGCTATGTCGTGTAGATGATGGCCTAACAGGAGGCTTTAAAATTTTCTTTCTAGTGACCTTCGTTTGGGAGAAAAATGCAAAGGTACAAGACAGCTTTTCTTTGCCAATATCTCTCTTTTGCAAAGAGCTGCGCATTGGAAAATTCAGGGCTATGTCGTGTAGATGATGGCCTAACAGGAGGCTTTAAAATGTTCTTTCTAGTGTCCTTCGTTTGGGAGAAAAATGCAATGGTACAAGACAGCTTTTCCTTGCCAATATCTCTCTTTTGCAAAGAGCTGCGCATTGGAAAATTCAGGGCTATGTCGTGTAGATGATGGCCTAACAGGAGGCTTTAAAATTTTCTTTCTAGTGTCCTTCGTTTGGGAGAAAAATGCAAAGGTACAAGACAGCTTTTCCTTGCCAATATCTCTCTTTTGCAAAGAGCTACGCATTGGAAAATTCAGGGCTATGTCGTGTAGATGATGGCCTAACAGGAGGCTTTAAAATTTTCTTTCTAGTGACCTTCGTTTGGGAGAAAAATGCAAAAGTACAAGACAGCTTTTCCTTGCCAATATCTCTCTTTTGCAAAGAGCTGCGCATTGGAAAATTCAGGGCTATGTCGTGTAGATGATGGCCTAACAGGAGGCTTTAAATTTTTCTTTCTAGTGTCCTTCGTTTGGGAGAAAAATGCAATGGTACAAGACAGCTTTTCCTTGCCAATATCTCTCTTTTGCAAAGAGCTGCGCATTGGAAAATTCAGGGCTATGTCGTGTAGATGATGGCCTTACAGGAGGCTTTAAAATTTTCTTTCTAGTGTCCTTCGTTTGGGAGAAAAATGCAAAGGTACAAGACAGCTTTTCCTTGCCAATATCTCTCTTTTGCAAAGAGCTACGCATTGGAAAATTCAGGGCTATGTCGTGTAGATGATGGCCTAACAGGAGGCTTTAAAATTTTCTTTCTAGTGACCTTCGTTTGGGAGAAAAATGCAAAGGTACAAGACAGCTTTTCCTTGCCAATATCTCTCTTTTGCAAAGAGCTGCGCATTGGAAAATTCAGGGCTATGTCGTGTAGATGATGGCCTAACAGGAGGCTTTAAAATGTTCTTTCTAGTGTCCTTCGTTTGGGAGAAAAATGCAATGGTACAAGACAGCTTTTCCTTGCCAATATCTCTCTTTTGCAAAGAGCTGCGCATTGGAAAATTCAGGGTTATGTCGTGTAGATGATGGCCTAACAGGAGGCTTTAACATTTTCTTTCTAGTGTCCTTCGTTTGGGAGAAAAATGCAAAGGTACAAGACAGCTTTTCCTTGCCAATATCTCTATTTTGCCAAAGAGCTACGCATTGGAAAATTCAGGGCTATGTCGTGTAGATGATGGCCTAACAGGAGGCTTTAAAATTTTCTTTCTAGTGTCCTTCGTTTGGGAGAAAAATGCAATGGTACAAGACAGCTTTTACTTGCCAATATCTCTCTTTTGCAAAGAGCTGCGCATTGGAAAATTCAGGGCTATGTCGTGTAGATGATGGCCTAACAGGAGGCTTTAAAATTTTCTTTCTAGTGTCCTTCGTTTGGGAGAAAAATGCAATGGTACAAGACAGCTTTTACTTGCCAATATCTCTCTTTTGCAAAGAGCTGCGCATTGGAAAATTCAGGGTTATGTCGTGTAGATGATGGCCTAACAGGAGGCTTTAAAATGTTCTTTCTAGTGTCCTTCGTTTGGGAGAAAAATGCAAAGGTACAAGACAGCTTTTCCTTGCCAATATCTCTCTTTTGCAAAGAGCTACGCATTGGAAAATTCAGGGCTATGTCGTGTAGATGATGGCCTAACAGGAGGCTTTAAAATTTTCTTTCTAGTGACCTTCGTTTGGGAGAAAAATGCAAAGGTACAAGACAGCTTTTCCTTGCCAATATCTCTCTTTTGCAAAGAGCTGCGCATTGGAAAATTCAGGGCTATGTCGTGTAGATGATGGCCTAACAGGAGGCTTTAAAATGTTCTTTCTAGTGTCCTTCGTTTGGGAGAAAAATGCAAAGGTACAAGACAGCTTTTCCTTGCCAATATCTCTCTTTTGCAAAGAGCTGCGCATTGGAAAATTCAGGGCTATGTCGTGTAGATAATGGCCTAACAGGAGGCTTTAAAATTTTCTTTCTAGTGACCTTCGTTTGGGAGAAAAATGCAAAGGTACAAGACAGCTTTTCCTTGCCAATATCTCTCTTTTGCAAAGAGCTGCGCATTGGAAAATTCAGGGCTATGTCGTGTAGATGATGGCCTAACAGGAGGCTTTAAAATTTTCTTTCTAGTTTCCTTCGTTTGGGAGATAAATGCAAAGGTACAAGACAGCTTTTCCTTGCCAATATCTCTCTTTTGCAAAGAGCTGCGCATTGGAAAATTCGGGGCTATGTCGTGTAGATGATGGCCTAACAGGAGGCTTCAAAATTTTCTTTCTAGTGTCCTTCGTTTGGGAGAAAAATGCAATGGTACAAGACAGCTTTTCCTTGCCAATATCTCTCTTTTGCAAAGAGCTGCGCATTGGAAAATTCAGGGCTATGTCGTGTAGATGATGGCCTTACAGGAGGCTTTAAAATTTTCTTTCTAGTGTCCTTCGTTTGGGAGAAAAATGCAAAGGTACAAGACAGCTTTTCCTTGCCAATATCTCTCTTTTGCAAAGAGCTACGCATTGGAAAATTCAGGGCTATGTCGTGTAGATGATGGCCTAACAGGAGGCTTTAAAATTTTAATTCTAGTGTCCTTCGTTTGGGAGAAAAATGCAAAGGTACAAGACAGCTTTTCCTTGCCAATATCTCTCTTTTGCAAAGAGCTGCGCATTGGAAAATTCAGGGCTATGTCGTGTAGATGATGGCCTAACAGGAGGCTTTAAAATTTTCTTTCTAGTGTCCTTCGTTTGGGAGAAAAATGCAAAGGTACAAGACAGCTTTTCCTTGCCAATATCTCTCTTTTGCAAAGAGCTACGCATTGGAAAATTCAGGGCTATGTCGTGTAGATCATGGCCTAACAGGAGGCTTTAAAATTTTCTTTCTAGTGACCTTCGTTTGGGAGAAAAATGCAAAGGTACAAGGCAGCTTTTCCTTG
This sequence comes from Pseudophryne corroboree, assembly GCF_028390025.1. Lineage (NCBI taxonomy): Eukaryota > Metazoa > Chordata > Amphibia > Anura > Myobatrachidae > Pseudophryne > Pseudophryne corroboree. The sequence continues at coordinate 394,271,329 of NC_086448.1, forward strand.
CCAATATCTCTCTTTTGCAAAGAGCTGCGCATTGGAAAATTCAGGGCTATGTCGTGTAGATGATGGCCTAACAGGAGGCTTTAAAATTTTCTTTCTAGTGACCTTCGTTTGGGAGAAAAATGCAAAGGAACAAGACAGCTTTTCCTTGCCAATATCTCTCTTTTGCAAAGAGCTGCGCATTGGAAAATTCAGGGCTATGTCGTGTAGATGATGGCCTAACAGGAGGCTTTAAAATGTTCTTTCTAGTGTCCTTCGTTTGGGAGAAAAATGCAAAGGTACAAGACAGCTTTTCCTTGCCAATATCTCTCTTTTGCAAAGAGCTGCGCATTGGAAAATTCAGGGCTATGTCGTGTAGATGATGGCCTAACAGGAGGCTTTAAAATTTTCTTTCTAGTGACCTTCGTTTGGGAGAAAAATGCAAAGGTACAAGACAGCTTTTCCTTGCCAATATCTCTCTTTTGCAAAGAGCTGCGCATTGGAAAATTCAAGGCTATGTCGTGTAGATGATGGCCTAACAGGAGGCTTTAAAATTTTCTTTCTAGTTTCCTTCGTTTGGGAGAAAAATGCAAAGGTACAAGACAGCTTTTCCTTGCCAATATCTCTCTTTTGCAAAGAGCTGCGCATTGGAAAATTCGGGGCTATGTCGTGTAGATGATGGCCTAACAGGAGGCTTCAAAATTTTCTTTCTAGTGTCCTTCGTTTGGGAGAAAAATGCAATGGTACAAGACAGCTTTTCCTTGCCAATATCTCTCTTTTGCAAAGAGCTGCGCATTGGAAAATTCAGGGCTATGTCGTGTAGATGATGGCCTTACAGGAGGCTTTAAAATTTTCTTTCTAGTGTCCTTCGTTTGGGAGAAAAATGCAAAGGTACAAGACAGCTTTTCCTTGCCAATATCTCTCTTTTGCAAAGAGCTACGCATTGGAAAATTCAGGGCTATGTCGTGTAGATGATGGCCTAACAGGAGGCTTTAAAATTTTCTTTCTAGTGACCTTCGTTTGGGAGAAAAATGCAAAGGTACAAGGCAGCTTTTCCTTGCCAATATCTCTCTTTTGCAAAGAGCTGCGCATTGGAAAATTCAGGGCTATGTCGTGTAGATGATGGCCTAACAGGAGGCTTTAAAATTTTCTTTCTAGTGACCTTCGTTTGGGAGAAAAATGCAAAGGAACAAGACAGCTTTTCCTTGCCAATATCTCTCTTTTGCAAAGAGCTGCGCATTGGAAAATTCAGGGCTATGTCGTGTAGATGATGGCCTAACAGGAGGCTTTAAAATTTTCTTTCTAGTGACCTTCGTTTGGGAGAAAAATGCAAAGGAACAAGACAGCTTTTCCTTGCCAATATCTCTCTTTTGCAAAAGAGCTACGCATTGGAAAATTCAGGGCTATGTCGTGTAGATGATGGCCTAACAGGAGGCTTTAAAATTTTCTTTCTAGTGACCTTCGTTTGGGAGAAAAATGCAAAGGTACAAGACAGCTTTTCTTTGCCAATATCTCTCTTTTGCAAAGAGCTGCGCATTGGAAAATTCAGGGCTATGTTGTGTAGATGATGGCCTAACAGGAGGCTTTGAAATTTTCTTTCTAGTGTCCTTCGTTTGGGAGAAAAATGCAATGGTACAAGACAGCTTTTCCTTGCCAATATCTCTCTTTTGCAAAGAGCTGCGCATTGGAAAATTCAGGGCTATGTCGTGTAGATGATGGCCTAACAGGAGGCTTTAAAATGTTCTTTCTAGTGTCCTTCGTTTGGGAGAAAAATGCAAAGGTACAAGACAGCTTTTCCTTGCCAATATCTCTCTTTTGCAAAGAGCTACGCATTGGAAAATTCAGGGCTATGTCGTGTAGATGATGGCCTAACAGGAGGCTTTAAAATTTTCTTTCTAGTGACCTTCGTTTGGGAGAAAAATGCAAAGGTACAAGACAGCTTTTCCTTGCCAATATCTCTCTTTTGCAAAGAGCTGCGCATTGGAAAATTCAGGGCTATGTCGTGTAGATGATGGCCTAACAGGAGGCTTTAAAATGTTCTTTCTAGTGTCCTTCGTTTGGGAGAAAAATGCAGTGGTACAAGACAGCTTTTCCTTGCCAATATCTCTCTTTTGCAAAGAGCTGCGCATTGGAAAATTCAGGGCTATGTCGTGTAGATGATGGCCTAACAGGAGGCTTTAAAATGTTCTTTCTAGTGTCCTTCGTTTGGGAGAAAAATGCAGTGGTACAAGACAGCTTTTCCTTGCCAATATCTCTCTTTTGCAAAGAGCTGCGCATTGGAAAATTCAGGGCTATGTCGTGTAGATGATGGCCTAACAGGAGGCTTTAAAATTTTCTTTCTAGTGACCTTCGTTTGGGAGAAAAATGCAAAGGTACAAGACAGCTTTTCCTTGCCAATATCTCTCTTTTGCAAAGAGCTGCGCATTGGAAAATTCAGGGCTATGTCGTGTAGATGATGGCCTAACAGGAGGCTTTAAAATTTTCTTTCTAGTTTCCTTCGTTTGGGAGAAAAATGCAAAGGTACAAGACAGCTTTTCCTTGCCAATATCTCTCTTTTGCAAAGAGCTGCGCATTGGAAAATTCGGGGCTATGTCGTGTAGATGATGGCCTAACAGGAGGCTTCAAAATTTTCTTTCTAGTGTCCTTCGTTTGGGAGAAAAATGCAAAGGTACAAGACAGCTTTTCCTTGCCAATATCTCTCTTTTGCAAAGAGCTGCGCATTGGAAAATTCAGGGCTATGTCGTGTAGATGATGGCCTTACAGGAGGCTTTAAAATTTTCTTTCTAGTGTCCTTCGTTTGGGAGAAAAATGCAAAGGTACAAGACAGCTTTTCCTTGCCAATATCTCTCTTTTGCAAAGAGCTACGCATTGGAAAATTCAGGGCTATGTCGTGTAGATGATGGCCTAACAGGAGGCTTTAAAATTTTAATTCTAGTGTCCTTCGTTTGGGAGAAAAATGCAAAGGTACAAGACAGCTTTTCCTTGCCAATATCTCTCTTTTGCAAAGAGCTGCGCATTGGAAAATTCAGGGCTATGTCGTGTAGATGATGGCCTAACAGGAGGCTTTAAAATTTTCTTTCTAGTGTCCTTCGTTTGGGAGAAAAATGCAAAGGTACAAGACAGCTTTTCCTTGCCAATATCTCTCTTTTGCAAAGAGCTACGCATTGGAAAATTCAGGGCTATGTCGTGTAGATGATGGCCTAACAGGAGGCTTTAAAATTTTCTTTCTAGTGACCTTCGTTTGGGAGAAAAATGCAAAGGTACAAGGCAGCTTTTCCTTGCCAATATCTCTCTTTTGCAAAGAGCTGCGCATTGGAAAATTCAGGGCTATGTCGTGTAGATGATGGCCTAACAGGAGGCTTTAAAATTTTCTTTCTAGTGACCTTCGTTTGGGAGAAAAATGCAAAGGAACAAGACAGCTTTTCCTTGCCAATATCTCTCTTTTGCAAAGAGCTGCGCATTGGAAAATTCAGGGCTATGTCCTGTAGATGATGGCCTAACAGGAGGCTTTAAAATGTTCTTTCTAGTGTCCTTCGTTTGGGAGAAAAATGCAAAGGTACAAGACAGCTTTTCCTTGCCAATATCTCTCTTTTGCAAAGAGCTACGCATTGGAAAATTCAGGGCTATGTCGTGTAGATGATGGCCTAACAGGAGGCTTTAAAATTTTCTTTCTAGTGACCTTCGTTTGGGAGAAAAATGCAAAGGTACAAGACAGCTTTTCTTTGCCAATATCTCTCTTTTGCAAAGAGCTGCGCATTGGAAAATTCAGGGCTATGTCGTGTAGATGATGGCCTAACAGGAGGCTTTAAAATGTTCTTTCTAGTGTCCTTCGTTTGGGAGAAAAATGCAATGGTACAAGACAGCTTTTCCTTGCCAATATCTCTCTTTTGCAAAGAGCTGCGCATTGGAAAATTCAGGGCTATGTCGTGTAGATGATGGCCTAACAGGAGGCTTTAAAATTTTCTTTCTAGTGTCCTTCGTTTGGGAGAAAAATGCAAAGGTACAAGACAGCTTTTCCTTGCCAATATCTCTCTTTTGCAAAGAGCTACGCATTGGAAAATTCAGGGCTATGTCGTGTAGATGATGGCCTAACAGGAGGCTTTAAAATTTTCTTTCTAGTGACCTTCGTTTGGGAGAAAAATGCAAAAGTACAAGACAGCTTTTCCTTGCCAATATCTCTCTTTTGCAAAGAGCTGCGCATTGGAAAATTCAGGGCTATGTCGTGTAGATGATGGCCTAACAGGAGGCTTTAAATTTTTCTTTCTAGTGTCCTTCGTTTGGGAGAAAAATGCAATGGTACAAGACAGCTTTTCCTTGCCAATATCTCTCTTTTGCAAAGAGCTGCGCATTGGAAAATTCAGGGCTATGTCGTGTAGATGATGGCCTTACAGGAGGCTTTAAAATTTTCTTTCTAGTGTCCTTCGTTTGGGAGAAAAATGCAAAGGTACAAGACAGCTTTTCCTTGCCAATATCTCTCTTTTGCAAAGAGCTACGCATTGGAAAATTCAGGGCTATGTCGTGTAGATGATGGCCTAACAGGAGGCTTTAAAATTTTCTTTCTAGTGACCTTCGTTTGGGAGAAAAATGCAAAGGTACAAGACAGCTTTTCCTTGCCAATATCTCTCTTTTGCAAAGAGCTGCGCATTGGAAAATTCAGGGTTATGTCGTGTAGATGATGGCCTAACAGGAGGCTTTAACATTTTCTTTCTAGTGTCCTTCGTTTGGGAGAAAAATGCAAAGGTACAAGACAGCTTTTCCTTGCCAATATCTCTCTTTTGCCAAAGAGCTACGCATTGGAAAATTCAGGGCTATGTCGTGTAGATGATGGCCTAACAGGAGGCTTTAAAATTTTCTTTCTAGTGACCTTCGTTTGGGAGAAAAATGCAAAGGTACAAGACAGCTTTTCCTTGCCAATATCTCTCTTTTGCAAAGAGCTGCGCATTGGAAAATTCATGGCTATGTCGTGTAGATGATGGCCTAACAGGAGGCTTTAAAATTTTCTTTCTAGTTTCCTTCGTTTGGGAGAAAAATGCAAAGATACAAGACAGCTTTTCCTTGCCAATATCTCTCTTTTGCAAAGAGCTGTGCATTGGAAAATTCAGGGCTATGTCGTGTAGATGATGGCCTAACAGGAGGCTTTAAAATTTTCTTTCTAGTGTCCTTCGTTTGGGAGAAAAATGCAATGGTACAAGACAGCTTTTCCTTGCCAATATCTCTCTTTTGCAAAGAGCTGCGCATTGGAAAATTCAGGGTTATGTCGTGTAGATGATGGCCTAACAGGAGGCTTTAAAATGTTCTTTCTAGTGTCCTTCGTTTGGGAGAAAAATGCAAAGGTACAAGACAGCTTTTCCTTGCCAATATCTCTCTTTTGCAAAGAGCTACGCATTGGAAAATTCAGGGCTATGTCGTGTAGATGATGGCCTAACAGGAGGCTTTAAAATTTTCTTTCTAGTGACCTTCGTTTGGGAGAAAAATGCAAAGGTACAAGACAGCTTTTCCTTGCCAATATCTCTCTTTTGCAAAGAGCTGCGCATTGGAAAATTCAGGGCTATGTCGTGTAGATGATGGCCTAACAGGAGGCTTTAAAATGTTCTTTCTAGTGTCCTTCGTTTGGGAGAAAAATGCAAAGGTACAAGACAGCTTTTCCTTGCCAATATCTCTCTTTTGCAAAGAGCTGCGCATTGGAAAATTCAGGGCTATGTCGTGTAGATAATGGCCTAACAGGAGGCTTTAAAATTTTCTTTCTAGTGACCTTCGTTTGGGAGAAAAATGCAAAGGTACAAGACAGCTTTTCCTTGCCAATATCTCTCTTTTGCAAAGAGCTGCGCATTGGAAAATTCAGGGCTATGTCGTGTAGATGATGGCCTAACAGGAGGCTTTAAAATTTTCTTTCTAGTTTCCTTCGTTTGGGAGATAAATGCAAAGGTACAAGACAGCTTTTCCTTGCCAATGTCTCTCTTTTGCAAAGAGCTGCGCATTGGAAAATTCGGGGCTATGTCGTGTAGATGATGGCCTAACAGGAGGCTTCAAAATTTTCTTTCTAGTGTCCTTCGTTTGGGAGAAAAATGCAATGGTACAAGACAGCTTTTCCTTGCCAATATCTCTCTTTTGCATAGAGCTGCGCATTGGAAAATTCAGGGCTATGTCGTGTAGATGATGGCCTTACAGGAGGCTTTAAAATTTTCTTTCTAGTGTCCTTCGTTTGGGAGAAAAATGCAAAGGTACAAGACAGCTTTTCCTTGCCAATATCTCTCTTTTGCAAAGAGCTACGCATTGGAAAATTCAGGGCTATGTCGTGTAGATGATGGCCTAACAGGAGGCTTTAAAATTTTAATTCTAGTGTCCTTCGTTTGGGAGAAAAATGCAATGGTACAAGACAGCTTTTCCTTGCCAATATCTCTCTTTTGCAAAGAGCTGCGCATTGGAAAATTCAGGGCTATGTCGTGTAGATGATGGCCTTACAGGAGGCTTTAAAATTTTCTTTCTAGTGTCCTTCGTTTGGGAGAAAAATGCAAAGGTACAAGACAGCTTTTCCTTGCCAATATCTCTCTTTTGCAAAGAGCTACGCATTGGAAAATTCAGGGCTATGTCGTGTAGATGATGGCCTAACAGGAGGCTTTAAAATTTTCTTTCTAGTGACCTTCGTTTGGGAGAAAAATGCAAAGGTACAAGGCAGCTTTTCCTTGCCAATATCTCTCTTTTGCAAAGAGCTGCGCATTGGAAAATTCAGGGCTATGTCGTGTAGATGATGGCCTAACAGGAGGCTTTAAAATTTTCTTTCTAGTGACCTTCGTTTGGGAGAAAAATGCAAAGGAACAAGACAGCTTTTCCTTGCCAATATCTCTCTTTTGCAAAGAGCTGCGCATTGGAAAATTCAGGGCTATGTCGTGTAGATGATGGCCTAACAGGAGGCTTTAAAATGTTCTTTCTAGTGTCCTTCGTTTGGGAGAAAAATGCAAAGGTACAAGACAGCTTTTCCTTGCCAATATCTCTCTTTTGCAAAGAGCTGCGCATTGGAAAATTCAGGGCTATGTCGTGTAGATGATGGCCTAACAGGAGGCTTTAAAATTTTCTTTCTAGTGACCTTCGTTTGGGAGAAAAATGCAAAGGTACAAGACAGCTTTTCCTTGCCAATATCTCTCTTTTGCAAAGAGCTGCGCATTGGAAAATTCAGGGCTATGTCGTGTAGATGATGGCCTAACAGGAGGCTTTAAAATTTTCTTTCTAGTTTCCTTCGTTTGGGAGAAAAATGCAAAGGTACAAGACAGCTTTTCCTTGCCAATATCTCTCTTTTGCAAAGAGCTGCGCATTGGAAAATTCGGGGCTATGTCGTGTAGATGATGGCCTAACAGGAGGCTTCAAAATTTTCTTTCTAGTGTCCTTCGTTTGGGAGAAAAATGCAATGGTACAAGACAGCTTTTCCTTGCCAATATCTCTCTTTTGCAAAGAGCTGCGCATTGGAAAATTCAGGGCTATGTCGTGTAGATGATGGCCTTACAGGAGGCTTTAAAATTTTCTTTCTAGTGTCCTTCGTTTGGGAGAAAAATGCAAAGGTACAAGACAGCTTTTCCTTGCCAATATCTCTCTTTTGCAAAGAGCTACGCATTGGAAAATTCAGGGCTATGTCGTGTAGATGATGGCCTAACAGGAGGCTTTAAAATTTTCTTTCTAGTGACCTTCGTTTGGGAGAAAAATGCAAAGGTACAAGACAGCTTTTCCTTGCCAATATCTCTCTTTTGCAAAGAGCTGCGCATTGGAAAATTCAGGGCTATGTCGTGTAGATGATGGCCTAACAGGAGGCTTTAAAATGTTCTTTCTAGTGTCCTTCGTTTGGGAGAAAAATGCAAAGGTACAAGACAGCTTTTCCTTGCCAATATCTCTCTTTTGCAAAGAGCTGCGCATTGGAAAATTCAGGGCTATGTTGTGTAGATAATGGCCTAACAGGAGGCTTTAAAATTTTCTTTCTAGTAACCTTCGTTTGGGAGAAAAATGCAAAGGTACAAGACAGCTTTTCCTTGCCAATATCTCTCTTTTGCAAAGAGCTGCGCATTGGAAAATTCAGGGCTATGTCGTGTAGATGATGGCCTAACAGGAGGCTTTAAAATTTTCTTTCTAGTTTCCTTCGTTTGGGAGATAAATGCAAAGGTACAAGACAGCTTTTCCTTGCCAATATCTCTCTTTTGCAAAGAGCTGCGCATTGGAAAATTCGGGGCTATGTCGTGTAGATGATGGCCTAACAGGAGGCTTCAAAATTTTCTTTCTAGTGTCCTTCGTTTGGGAGAAAAATGCAATGGTACAAGACAGCTTTTCCTTGCCAATATCTCTCTTTTGCAAAGAGCTGCGCATTGGAAAATTCAGGGCTATGTCGTGTAGATGATGGCCTTACAGGAGGCTTTAAAATTTTCTTTCTAGTGTCCTTCGTTTGGGAGAAAAATGCAAAGGTACAAGGCAGCTTTTCCTTGCCAATATCTCTCTTTTGCAAAGAGCTGCGCATTGGAAAATTCAGGGCTATGTCGTGTAGATGATGGCCTAACAGGAGGCTTTAAAATTTTCTTTCTAGTGACCTTCGTTTGGGAGAAAAATGCAAAGGAACAAGACAGCTTTTCCTTGCCAATATCTCTCTTTTGCAAAGAGCTGCGCATTGGAAAATTCAGGGCTATGTCGTGTAGATGATGGCCTAACAGGAGGCTTTAAAATGTTCTTTCTAGTGTCCTTCGTTTGGGAGAAAAATGCAAAGGTACAAGACAGCTTTTCCTTGCCAATATCTCTCTTTTGCAAAGAGCTGCGCATTGGAAAATTCAGGGCTATGTCGTGTAGATGATGGCCTAACAGGAGGCTTTAAAATTTTCTTTCTAGTGACCTTCGTTTGGGAGAAAAATGCAAAGGTACAAGACAGCTTTTCCTTGCCAATATCTCTCTTTTGCAAAGAGCTGCGCATTGGAAAATTCAGGGCTATGTCGTGTAGATGATGGCCTAACAGGAGGCTTTAAAATTTTCTTTCTAGTTTCCTTCGTTTGGGAGAAAAATGCAAAGGTACAAGACAGCTTTTCCTTGCCAATATCTCTCTTTTGCAAAGAGCTGCGCATTGGAAAATTCGGGGCTATGTCGTGTAGATGATGGCCTAACAGGAGGCTTCAAAATTTTCTTTCTAGTGTCCTTCGTTTGGGAGAAAAATGCAATGGTACAAGACAGCTTTTCCTTGCCAATATCTCTCTTTTGCAAAGAGCTGCGCATTGGAAAATTCAGGGCTATGTCGTGTAGATGATGGCCTTACAGGAGGCTTTAAAATTTTCTTTCTAGTGTCCTTCGTTTGGGAGAAAAATGCAAAGGTACAAGACAGCTTTTCCTTGCCAATATCTCTCTTTTGCAAAGAGCTACGCATTGGAAAATTCAGGGCTATGTCGTGTAGATGATGGCCTAACAGGAGGCTTTAAAATTTTCTTTCTAGTGACCTTCGTTTGGGAGAAAAATGCAAAGGTACAAGACAGCTTTTCCTTGCCAATATCTCTCTTTTGCAAAGAGCTGCGCATTGGAAAATTCAGGGCTATGTCGTGTAGATGATGGCCTAACAGGAGGCTTTAAAATGTTCTTTCTAGTGTCCTTCGTTTGGGAGAAAAATGCAAAGGTACAAGACAGCTTTTCCTTGCCAATATCTCTCTTTTGCAAAGAGCTGCGCATTGGAAAATTCAGGGCTATGTCGTGTAGATAATGGCCTAACAGGAGGCTTTAAAATTTTCTTTCTAGTAACCTTCGTTTGGGAGAAAAATGCAAAGGTACAAGACAGCTTTTCCTTGCCAATATCTCTCTTTTGCAAAGAGCTGCGCATTGGAAAATTCAGGGCTATGTCGTGTAGATGATGGCCTAACAGGAGGCTTTAAAATTTTCTTTCTAGTTTCCTTCGTTTGGGAGATAAATGCAAAGGTACAAGACAGCTTTTCCTTGCCAATATCTCTCTTTTGCAAAGAGCTGCGCATTGGAAAATTCGGGGCTATGTCGTGTAGATGATGGCCTAACAGGAGGCTTCAAAATTTTCTTTCTAGTGTCCTTCGTTTGGGAGAAAAATGCAATGGTACAAGACAGCTTTTCCTTGCCAATATCTCTCTTTTGCAAAGAGCTGCGCATTGGAAAATTCAGGGCTATGTCGTGTAGATGATGGCCTTACAGGAGGCTTTAAAATTTTCTTTCTAGTGTCCTTCGTTTGGGAGAAAAATGCAAAGGTACAAGACAGCTTTTCCTTGCCAATATCTCTCTTTTGCAAAGAGCTACGCATTGGAAAATTCAGGGCTATGTCGTGTAGATGATGGCCTAACAGGAGGCTTTAAAATTTTAATTCTAGTGTCCTTCGTTTGGGAGAAAAATGCAAAGGTACAAGACAGCTTTTCCTTGCCAATATCTCTCTTTTGCAAAGAGCTGCGCATTGGAAAATTCAGGGCTATGTCGTGTAGATGATGGCCTAACAGGAGGCTTTAAAATTTTCTTTCTAGTGTCCTTCGTTTGGGAGAAAAATGCAAAGGTACAAGACAGCTTTTCCTTGCCAATATCTCTCTTTTGCAAAGAGCTACGCATTGGAAAATTCAGGGCTATGTCGTGTAGATCATGGCCTAACAGGAGGCTTTAAAATTTTCTTTCTAGTGACCTTCGTTTGGGAGAAAAATGCAAAGGTACAAGGCAGCTTTTCCTTGCCAATATCTCTCTTTTGCAAAGAGCTGCGCATTGGAAAATTCAGGGCTATGTCGTGTAGATGATGGCCTAACAGGAGGCTTTAAAATTTTCTTTCTAGTTACCTTCGTTTGGGAGAAAAATGCAAAGGAACAAGACAGCTTTTCCTTGCCAATATCTCTCTTTTGCAAAGAGCTGCGCATTGGAAAATTCAGGGCTATGTCGTGTAGATGATGGCCTAACAGGAGTCTTTAAAATGTTCTTTCTAGTGTCCTTCGTTTGGGAGAAAAATGCAAAGGTACAAGACAGCTTTTCCTTGCCAATATCTCTCTTTTGCAAAGAGCTGCGCATTGGAAAATTCAGGGCTATGTCGTGTAGATGATGGCCTAACAGGAGGCTTTAAAATTTTCTTTCTAGTGACCTTCGTTTGGGAGAAAAATGCAAAGGTACAAGACAGCTTTTCCTTGCCAATATCTCTCTTTTGCAAAGAGCTGCGCATTGGAAAATTCAGGGCTATGTCGTGTAGATGATGGCCTAACAGGAGGCTTTAAAATTTTCTTTCTAGTTTCCTTCGTTTGGGAGAAAAATGCAAAGGTACAAGACAGCTTTTCCTTGCCAATATCTCTCTTTTGCAAAGAGCTGCGCATTGGAAAATTCGGGGCTATGTCGTGTAGATGATGGCCTAACAGGAGGCTTCAAAATTTTCTTTCTAGTGTCCTTCGTTTGGGAGAAAAATGCAATGGTACAAGACAGCTTTTCCTTGCCAATATCTCTCTTTTGCAAAGAGCTGCGCATTGGAAAATTCAGGGCTATGTCGTGTAGATGATGGCCTAACAGGAGGCTTTAAAATGTTCTTTCTAGTGTCCTTCGTTTGGGAGAAAAATGCAAAGGTACAAGACAGCTTTTCCTTGCCAATATCTCTCTTTTGCAAAGAGCTGCGCATTGGAAAATTCAGGGCTATGTCGTGTAGATGATGGCCTAACAGGAGGCTTTAAAATTTTCTTTCTAGTGACCTTCGTTTGGGAGAAAAATGCAAAGGTACAAGACAGCTTTTCCTTGCCAATATCTCTCTTTTGCAAAGAGCTGCGCATTGGAAAATTCAGGGCTATGTCGTGTAGATGATGGCCTAACAGGAGGCTTTAAAATTTTCTTTCTAGTTTCCTTCGTTTGGGAGAAAAATGCAAAGGTACAAGACAGCTTTTCCTTGCCAATATCTCTCTTTTGCAAAGAGCTGCGCATTGGAAAATTCGGGGCTATGTCGTGTAGATGATGGCCTAACAGGAGGCTTCAAAATTTTCTTTCTAGTGTCCTTCGTTTGGGAGAAAAATGCAATGGTACAAGACAGCTTTTCCTTGCCAATATCTCTCTTTTGCAAAGAGCTGCGCATTGGAAAATTCAGGGCTATGTCGTGTAGATGATGGCCTTACAGGAGGCTTTAAAATTTTCTTTCTAGTGTCCTTCGTTTGGGAGAAAAATGCAAAGGTACAAGACAGCTTTTCCTTGCCAATATCTCTCTTTTGCAAAGAGCTACGCATTGGAAAATTCAGGGCTATGTCGTGTAGATGATGGCCTAACAGGAGGCTTTAAAATTTTCTTTCTAGTGACCTTCGTTTGGGAGAAAAATGCAAAGGTACAAGACAGCTTTTCCTTGCCAATATCTCTCTTTTGCAAAGAGCTGCGCATTGGAAAATTCAGGGCTATGTCGTGTAGATGATGGCCTAACAGGAGGCTTTAAAATGTTCTTTCTAGTGTCCTTCGTTTGGGAGAAAAATGCAAAGGTACAAGACAGCTTTTCCTTGCCAATATCTCTCTTTTGCAAAGAGCTGCGCATTGGAAAATTCAGGGCTATGTCGTGTAGATAATGGCCTAACAGGAGGCTTTAAAATTTTCTTTCTAGTAACCTTCGTTTGGGAGAAAAATGCAAAGGTACAAGACAGCTTTTCCTTGCCAATATCTCTCTTTTGCAAAGAGCTGCGCATTGGAAAATTCAGGGCTATGTCGTGTAGATGATGGCCTAACAGGAGGCTTTAAAATTTTCTTTCTAGTTTCCTTCGTTTGGGAGATAAATGCAAAGGTACAAGACAGCTTTTCCTTGCCAATATCTCTCTTTTGCAAAGAGCTGCGCATTGGAAAATTCGGGGCTATGTCGTGTAGATGATGGCCTAACAGGAGGCTTCAAAATTTTCTTTCTAGTGTCCTTCGTTTGGGAGAAAAATGCAATGGTACAAGACAGCTTTTCCTTGCCAATATCTCTCTTTTGCAAAGAGCTGCGCATTGGAAAATTCAGGGCTATGTCGTGTAGATGATGGCCTTACAGGAGGCTTTAAAATTTTCTTTCTAGTGTCCTTCGTTTGGGAGAAAAATGCAAAGGTACAAGACAGCTTTTCCTTGCCAATATCTCTCTTTTGCAAAGAGCTACGCATTGGAAAATTCAGGGCTATGTCGTGTAGATGATGGCCTAACAGGAGGCTTTAAAATTTTAATTCTAGTGTCCTTCGTTTGGGAGAAAAATGCAAAGGTACAAGACAGCTTTTCCTTGCCAATATCTCTCTTTTGCAAAGAGCTGCGCATTGGAAAATTCAGGGCTATGTCGTGTAGATGATGGCCTAACAGGAGGCTTTAAAATTTTCTTTCTAGTGTCCTTCGTTTGGGAGAAAAATGCAAAGGTACAAGACAGCTTTTCCTTGCCAATATCTCTCTTTTGCAAAGAGCTACGCATTGGAAAATTCAGGGCTATGTCGTGTAGATCATGGCCTAACAGGAGGCTTTAAAATTTTCTTTCTAGTGACCTTCGTTTGGGAGAAAAATGCAAAGGTACAAGGCAGCTTTTCCTTGCCAATATCTCTCTTTTGCAAAGAGCTGCGCATTGGAAAATTCAGGGCTATGTCGTGTAGATGATGGCCTAACAGGAGGCTTTAAAATTTTCTTTCTAGTTACCTTCGTTTGGGAGAAAAATGCAAAGGAACAAGACAGCTTTTCCTTGCCAATATCTCTCTTTTGCAAAGAGCTGCGCATTGGAAAATTCAGGGCTATGTCGTGTAGATGATGGCCTAACAGGAGTCTTTAAAATGTTCTTTCTAGTGTCCTTCGTTTGGGAGAAAAATGCAAAGGTACAAGACAGCTTTTCCTTGCCAATATCTCTCTTTTGCAAAGAGCTGCGCATTGGAAAATTCAGGGCTATGTCGTGTAGATGATGGCCTAACAGGAGGCTTTAAAATTTTCTTTCTAGTGACCTTCGTTTGGGAGAAAAATGCAAAGGTACAAGACAGCTTTTCCTTGCCAATATCTCTCTTTTGCAAAGAGCTGCGCATTGGAAAATTCAGGGCTATGTCGTGTAGATGATGGCCTAACAGGAGGCTTTAAAATTTTCTTTCTAGTTTCCTTCGTTTGGGAGAAAAATGCAAAGGTACAAGACAGCTTTTCCTTGCCAATATCTCTCTTTTGCAAAGAGCTGCGCATTGGAAAATTCGGGGCTATGTCGTGTAGATGATGGCCTAACAGGAGGCTTCAAAATTTTCTTTCTAGTGTCCTTCGTTTGGGAGAAAAATGCAATGGTACAAGACAGCTTTTCCTTGCCAATATCTCTCTTTTGCAAAGAGCTGCGCATTGGAAAATTCAGGGCTATGTCGTGTAGACGATGGCCTTACAGGAGCCTTTAAAATTTTCTTTCTAGTGTCCTTCGTTTGGGAGAAAAATGCAAAGGTACAAGACAGCTTTTCCTTGCCAATATCTCTCTTTTGCAAAGAGCTACGCATTGGAAAATTCAGGGCTATGTCGTGTAGATGATGGCCTAACAGGAGGCTTTAAAATTTTCTTTCTAGTGACCTTCGTTTGGGAGAAAAATGCAAAGGTACAAGGCAGCTTTTCCTTGCCAATATCTCTCTTTTGCAAAGAGCTGCGCATTGGAAAATTCAGGGCTATGTCGTGTAGATGATGGCCTAACAGGAGGCTTTAAAATTTTCTTTCTAGTGACCTTCGTTTGGGAGAAAAATGCAAAGGAACAAGACAGCTTTTCCTTGCCAATATCTCTCTTTTGCAAAGAGCTGCGCATTGGAAAATTCAGGGCTATGTCGTGTAGATGATGGCCTAACAGGAGGCTTTAAAATGTTCTTTCTAGTGTCCTTCGTTTGGGAGAAAAATGCAAAGGTACAAGACAGCTTTTCCTTGCCAATATCTCTCTTTTGCAAAGAGCTGCGCATTGGAAAATTCAGGGCTATGTCGTGTAGATGATGGCCTAACAGGAGGCTTTAAAATTTTCT